>NC_087513.1:105555043-105860676 GCF_963921805.1 Phalacrocorax carbo | reverse complement strand
AATAGGTAACTCCAGCAGTTCATAGCAGTAAATAAGTTGTTCATTTTGAGGCAATCAGCTAATACAAGCTGACAGTGGGGCCCTTTTCGCCATGTTCTTTCAATGTTCCAAGTACTATAGGCGAAAGGCTGGTGTAGCACAGAAAACAAATGGATGCCTGCATGTGTCATCTGTTCCAGGAACTACTAGAGGGGCAATGAGGACAGAGAAAATAGGAAAAAAAAACCCCAAACAAGTCTACATGCTTCATCTGCAGTGACGGGAAGATATATGTTTTGGAAGAGGAGGGAAAAGAAAACCAGGCCAGACAAGCTTTCCTTGTTGGCATGGCTCCTTTTTTGTCTGCTGCTTCACAGTAAACCACTCTGTTGTTCTAAAGAGAGGGCAAAATACTCCCTCCCTTCTTTTATCTTTTTTCCCTTTAGAGTTACATCATGGTTGTTTGAAGTTTTCTGCAAAATACAGACGGTATGTTTGTTTAAACATACTGAGTGTTTTGCTCTAGACCACAATGCTGAATGAAAGGTTAGAAGTGGGCTCTTACTGAGGGGCACTTGCTTTCTCTCACAGCGAAAATGTTCCCCTTCTCTGGACAAGAGCATGAAAGCCTATTATTTTAGCATTATAAAAACGGATATCAAAACATGGAAACTGAAAATTGTTTTTTCAGTGTCTTTTTCCTCCTCTCCATTAGTGGTAATTATGCAAGCATTTTTTATTTGTCTGTTCGCAATTGTGGACAATTACCAAGATACATACATTAAAAATTTCGGTTCAAAATGTCAAAGCAATAGGATATGCAAAAATGCAACCACAAAGGATTTGAGATCACTGCATGGCAAACACATCATCTCTTCTTTTTGAGATGCAAATTTCCACATGAAATGTAAAAATTGTCTGCAGCCGACTAGAAAAATAACAGAGCTATGTCGTGCCATCTCAATACACAGTTGAACATACTTATCCATCAGAGTTTTTACTACTGCATAAATAATGTATACCCACTTGACAGTTCTGAATAGGTATGTTGATTTTGACTTAAAAACAAATAATCCTGTTTATCTGTGAAGAATACAGAAATGAATGGATGCTGAGAAGTTATTGTGAAAGGAATAAAAACAAGTCAGGGTGCCGAGTGTTATAAATTTCAGACCGTATGAGATATTTTTGGAGGGCTGAACCCTGATAAAATCGATTTACTTAATAGTTGCAAGAATATATTCACACAAACCTGACTTATGGGATAAGGACCTTCTGCACTAGCAGTAGGCAATTCTCTTAGATAACTTGTACATATACCAAAAACCAGCGTTCCGTCCTTGATTCTTACATAACAGTTTTCTTCCTTTAGTCATAAGTTGCTTCACCCCAGAAAATAAAAATAGAAAGTTTAAACGTGGAATGTTTTATAACATAAACTTCACGTTTGATAGCACAAAAAGGAGCAAAGGTCCTATTCTAGAACATAAAGTTAGCTTTTAAGATTATGAGGCACATCTGACAGAAAAAAAAACCAATGCATTGTTTTTTTGTTTCATAAGCATGCAAAATCTATAAATAGCAGCAGACAGGATTGTATCTTCCAGAAAGCAGAAAAAAAACAAACAACTCCACTGAAAGTCTGTGGACTACAGTTCAAAGGTGAACTATTGCAGACCTGCAGCATGCTGTAATGCTGTTTGAGTTGTAGCTGAAGAAGTTCTTTGAGGACAAGCAGTCCACGTACTGAAGGAGAGGAAAGATAGAAACTTGCGCTATGATTGGACAAAGAATGTGTGTGAAAGGTTAAATTACTACTATCTTGCACATGTAATCAAGAAATTAAATCAATGCTGTAATTCTTATTACAAGATGCTCCTTCAGTCATCATTTCTAACCAATGAAATTGAGAATTTATTAGAAAATTGGTTAAATACCCCAGTGATTCAGTGAATTCAGACTCACAGTTAAACTGTATCACTGAAAAAAATGTTTATTCCAAAGGACCCTACACAGTCCCATGGTCCAGTGGAATACAGCAATGACTGTGAAGTATTTAACAGAACATCAACCGTTTGCCAAATACTTGGAAAAAAAAAAAAAGAAGTAAAAAAAGAAAAAAGCCTGGAAAACTGGATAAGCCATAAAAATATGGGCAGTGCTAAATAGAAGAACTGGAAAAAAATACCATATATTTGTCAAAGCTGTCAATTAATCTACAGTAATATTAATGGTTTCTTTACCACCTTTCAGCTTTTTTATGAGATGATGCTTTTATATGACAATGCCCAGGGATTGATCAGAGGTGGTATAAACGTGGATAAGGAAGATTAGGGACACCATGCAGAATCCATCATCTACATTAAACAACAGTCTTAGGCATTTTATAGAATTCTTTTATGCATTCCAACTTAATCTGTAAATTTTGATAAGACTACAAGATATGAAGAGAGCATTTCAGATTTTGAAATAGGAAATGAGCCTACTTATGTCTAAAGAAAAGGTCATGGCAAATTAGAGCAACTCCACCAGAGTGAAAGGGTATGGAATGGATTTCACTGTTTATGGGTCTGATCCTTAATAAACATAAAATGTTATAAATTATATATTTTCTTTTATTAGCTTTGTATTTCTTTTTTTTTATTTCCCCATGAATTTTCATCTGTATTTCTTTTAAATCTCCTTACTCTCCTGTCATTTTCTCTGCCTCTCAGCATAGCTGGGATAATACTACTCCCGTTCTAGTGGTCTAGAGTTCATCAGTGGTTCATCTGTAATTCCTTGCATGTGATTTACTTTCAGTCAGCAAATGGTCTTTCATTCAGGACCTAGAAATGCACAGCACAGCTTAGCTTCCCAGATAAAACACATTCTGGATCCCAATATGGCCAATGCCATACTCATTTTCCCATAGCCAGATGTATTATTGCCATAAAACTGAAGGCACCCTTCTTCTCATCTCCCTTTCCTCAGGAAATATCAAATGATACAGACTCACTCTTTAAGAACTCACTGTCATACTTTAGATTTCTGAAAATGCTTGGTTTGGGTTTTTTTCTCAGTCATACCACTACTGATTATAATTTAGAATAAATTTGTAACAAAAAAAAAAAAAAAAGGAGACCAAGAGAACCAACAGAAAAAACCCCAACACAGAAAAACAACCAGCCAATTAAACAGAAATGACTGGTGGAAAATAGTGGCTGTGCAAGATTTGAAGAAATCATTAAGAATCACTTTCCTAACCACAAGCTTTACTAACACAAAGATTAAATTAGTTGTAAAGCAAGTATGATAAAAAACTGTATTTAACTGATATGTTTTATGTTCCAGAGTTTAACAGGGGTCCCATCAACACAGAATACTGTCCTGTACTATAACTTCCAGTCGAATAAGTTTCCACACATCCTAAGGCAGAAGTAATCTGATAAAGACTCCAACTTATAAGATCTGAAATAGAACCAATTATTTTCTAGTTTTAAAAGCCTAAATAATCGACCAAGCATTCAGAAGTCAAACACAACACAAATTGAAGTGCCAAACAGTCAATAGTAAACAGTCTGGGAAAAAAACCCAAAATCTGAAAGCCAATTATCCAAAGTGCTCGGTGACTATAGTAACAGATACGCTGTAAGGAACATCTGGATGCACTCCTAAAATAAATTTGCTCTTAACTAAACAAAAGAGAGTCCAAAATCATGGGACTGTAATAAAAATTTTTACAGCTCTACCAGTGAAAATGTTAGCCTCAACAACCACCAGTTAACTTACTCTCTCCAAGAGCGGTTCTACTTAGAATGCAAAAAAAAGCCATTTGTATTGAGCCTTCCCCCATTTTTGTTGCGTTTGCTTTCCACTAACACATTCTGTTTCTCCGTCTTATTTTTAAAGGGTTTTATCCTAAAAATCTACCTCGAGAATCACTTTGCCGAAGTAGCAATTTGATACGTTAAACACTAGATGGCAGAACAAGGCCGGAGCTGGGCACCTGCAAAAATAGGCCGCGCCTAAGCTGGCCCGCATTTTCCACGGACGGCATCAAATATTCCACCGTTTCTTTTTTCCGAGGAAAGCTGTCGGTGGTCACATCGCAATCGCCGCCCCACGCTTCCAGCGCTGCCTGCGCACCCTGTTCTCTTTCCCTGAGAAAGAGCAGCGAGAGGCGCCGCCCCGGCAGCCCCCGGGCTCCCGCCTCCGCCGCCGGCTCCCGGGGCTCGGCCTCCCCGCGCCGGCGGCAGAACCCCCAGGCCGCGACGTCAGCTCCCGCGGCCAAACCGCGCTGACATCAGAGAGCGGCGTGTTCGCGTCGACAACGGCCAAAAAACTGAAGGCAGGGTTTAGGATTCGGGCTGAAGTACAGATCGAAGAAAAAGGGTTTAGCTCTCAGGCTTGTCAAGGAATGTAACAATAAGGCACACAGAAACAATACTTGGGACACTAAACGCTCGAATGCTGAAATGAACAGATTAAAAAGACCTCTCCTAAAACTTGAAATTGCTCTCTATAAACGATATTAACTGAATTGAGATTTTAACAGAAATTAACGGGTGCCCTGGCTCACCTGTCCAACTTAATGCATAAGAGAATACAACGAAAAGCGCACCTAAACAGATCAATGAAAGCAAGGTGCGATTCAGTTATATTGCCGCTGAAAGGAATTAAGATACCATTTTGCTCATAATCAGGCTCACAGACCCCTGTATCCCACCACGTCTTTGGCGAATCCCACTGCAGCACCTTCAGCGGAGCAGCTCACATTTTGGGCAAGCGGGTAACAACGCGTGTTGGCGATCTGAGATGTTGGGTACAGCCGAACCTGAGCAGCGCTGCGTGCGATGTGCTGCTGATGGCACTAACACCTTTCAGATGGGACGGCAAATTTCACCGAGGCTGCACGGCAACTCTGCCTTTAATTCTCACATAGCAAACCTCATCAGTGGTAGCCAAAGGCTTTGCATAAGAGCAGCGCTGCATCCATTACAGCCTAGACATGTTAGGGAGCAGCACAAAAAAGGCAATGTATACACGCATTATCTGCTATCCTAAACCTTGTCCTAGCCATATTATATTTCTTCATACACCTGGAATTACACTTCAGAAGCTTCAGTCTTTCTGGTTTTGGCAGAGCTCTCCTACGCAGCCCCCTAGGAGCTCTCTGAACATACACTGCATGAAAACAAAAGGTAGAAATGTCACAAACTAAGGCAACAAATGGTCGGGGAGGGCTGCTGAGCTGCTGCTCCGGGGAAGGCAGAGCAGCTGTTCGGAGCTCTCCCACCTCACACAGAGCTGCTCCTGGCACTGCTGGGGAAAGGAAGGTGCAGCCAGGTGGCAATGGGACTCGCTCAAACGCATTTTGAAATAAAAGGGAATGGCTTGGGCAACAGCTACCATTTGTCATCAGATCTGTAAGTCACATTATGTTATTTCAGGCTTGTAATATCATATATATAATATTTCAGGCTTCATGCTGAACAATAGGCAGGAGATTGCTGCTTTGGGAAGATGACATTGCACTGTCTTCTAAGAATCAACACATAAGCATATAAACTACCGATAAAAGGTGAGAGAGGGGGAGAGAGGGAAAGGAGGGGGAGGAAGGGGAGGGAGAAGAAGGAGGCAAGGTAGAGAGAGAGAGGAAAAAGCCCCACTCCTTGTATGCCACTCACTGGCCATTCTTTGGTTCCTGTTTTGCCTCATTCTTAAAGTGGTACATTTAACTGGATTAAGCAGTAGTTTCAGCCCAAATGGGTAGAAATAGTGAGAATATGGCTGGTCCACCAACTCCCCTTTCCCTTGGGTCACTATCGCCGTCATAACGCAGCGGCAATGCCGCCAACATACCCTGCAGTCTGTTGTTCCTGCAGCCCTTCTCCAGCTCTCCCCCTGCAGCGCCAATGGAAAGAAACAGAAATGAACTCCAAAATGACCGAGAAAGGATCACAAGGAAATCAGATGACTGTACCTCAAAAGACTCACTGTTGTTTTCTTTTTCCTCACAAATGCTTTGGCACTGTACAAGGGTAAATTCAGCAAAAAAGGATGCTATAGTATGCTAATATGAATTTCCTTTCATAGTTGTTCACACCTAAGCTATGCAAGCCTTTATGTCTAGGGTATGATATTGCTCAGGTTAACTAGGCAGTGCAAGTTTACCTCTCATGTGCTTTAAAAAGCAGAACATCCCTAGTCATAAATATCCAAATGTGGTATTACAAACATAGCACAGGGATTAATTTCTTCCGTCTTTCTCTGGGATTAATTAGCTATCAACTGAAATCAGGCAAACTAGTGCAGAAGTACTTACAAGGGGGGAAGGGAGACCCAAAATCCTCATAATCAAGTGGGTTCTGGGTAGCTCAATTTTTCTATAATTTTTCTGCTTTCCTATACCTCATCTTATACACAAACATCTTTACATATACACCCAGGAACCCATCTCACTGCTCTCTTTCAACCCTTTCTTTGCTAACAGAGCATTGCACAAACACTGTGGTGAAGGTAATTTCACAGCTTCTCACATGCTCCCAGCTTGATCCCAGCTGTTTCAGAAACCTTATGCTCTTTTTTACCCAATGAGAACAAACCTACTCATTTTTCACCTCAGGCTCTAGTCTCTTTCAAGCAGTTGCCAAGTTGCTACTGTATCACAATTACTCAGTTGGCATTAAAAAACCCACAAACAATGAATATATATATTTCTGATAAAGAACAAGGCTGGTAGAAAACCTACAAGTAGGTTTTCTGTTTGAGCCTGAGTATTACACAGATGAACCGAAATATGACCCCAAATAATATCACCAGAGGAAAAACTGCTGGGAACACTTTGATGCCCACAATTTTTACTTACATATATACATCTGCTAAGTTCAAGAGTCTTCACACTTGTCTGAGCATAACATCCTCTTTCATATTTGGAGATACCAGCTCTCCAGCATATTGACTGGATTAGAAATACTAATACCTAAGAAGAGGTTACTCAAGGATAGGAAAAGCTATTCCCCAGCTACACAAGAGCCATGGAGCAGCAACAGTAGGTGGCAGCAGGTGGCATATTTATATCCTCCGGAGTATTTTCTTTTTCTCAGAAGCCAAAGAAGCCATTGTACTTGCTGACACAAACCAGAGAAGGTGCTAAAAGTTTACACAACTTCAAAAATTTTAGGGAAATTAATGGACAACCCCGCCCCCACTAAGGACTGTTAAAGTGAAAGATACTACCTTGGGCTGGGAAATCCCTTGCAGTGTTTTAGGGAGGTCAGCTTTCCTTGTTCTTATATTGCCTATGTATTCTCTGTTGGCAATTTTGGATTTGAGGCATCAAGATAGATCACAATGGGTCCTGTGACAGCCTCTTCTACACTCTTGTTAAGCTGCAGCATATTTTGATGAGTGACATGTTAACCTCATCAGTTATTTCAATGATTGCTATAGAATTTAGGTAAAGAAATACAACTTTAAATTTCTTGACTTTAAAGAAAAGATTTCATTAATAAAGTCTCTGCATACTGCTCTCCCAGGTTAATCAGACAGTCCAGCAAAATAACTAGCTTTTTCCAGGCTTTCCTGCATTTTTCTGTGTATTTTCATTCAGATTAGGGCAAGTTCCTAACTCAGTAAAATTACTGCTGAGCACAGTTATCACTCTGGCCATGGGTAAAAACATGTCATCCTCACTAATAGTGAGCATAAACAGAAACAGCTTTTAGTGTCATTAAACTAAACAAGACCTCTTGGACAGTAAAATATTATTTAAACTGATTAAGCACAGCAGAATCAGTCAGTATATGTGAGTTAGTTTATATTATTTTTATTTTGCCTCTCTGAACGTGAAAAGACTAACATCAGCTGTAATTTACCATTGAAAGCCGATAACCATTTCTGACTTAAAAGAAAGAAATTATGTTGCTAGTTACTTACAGGAACTTTGCTGTTCTATTTTGAAAGGAAACACCTTGTCACTGGTAGTTACAGAAATTGCCTACTGCCTTCAGCTTTGTAAAAAATTTCAAGCCCAATTAAACTTCTAGAAGTCTCTATAAATAAAAGCAATAAAAATCCAAATCCCCTGGAAAACCCTGTATATTAGTCTCTGACAGGGGAATTCAAATGGTCAGATTCTCCAGGGCTGCTCATGATAAACAATGGCTTAAGCCTACGACAGTGCTGGGGCTGGGGCTGGGGCAGGCACGCAGCACCAAAACACAATGGGTGGCAAAAGCCAAAGCTCTGCAGACAACAATAACCACTGTGCTTTGCCCAGGTGGGCATGTGAGCAATAGTAGCTTACACTAATATGGTAGGCTGACACGCCTGGAGTACAAGGATAGGTCCTCTCTGCGATCCCTTCTTTGAGGGACATAATTTCTTGCAGAGAGGTAAAGAACATAGCGGGCACTTACTCATTTTATATCTTAATGACCCCAGCAAGGTTTGGAAGAGAATGGCTTTTGAAACCATCTGCACACTATAGGTTTGTCAATTTTTATGTAAATTAGAAATTGCTATGAATGGCTTTATCATGAAAGTAAAGAGTACAGAATTTTAGTACCTATATAACTTTGATAGAAGTTGGTGCAAAGAGGAAAATACATGGGTCTTTGGCTAAAATCACTCAGTACAGCCTACTTGCAAGATTTTTGTAGGCTGTGGAAAATATATAAAATTCCCACGAATGCATATGCATTCAGTTATTTTGAAGCCTGATAACCAAATGCCTGAAATTTGATGTACTCTAGGCTGAATTAATTTTCAATGATGAAATTCTAAATGTTATGTAACACTACTTCTGAGTATATCTCTGTCTAAACACAAAGGGGTATATTTTCTTTTTAATGCACAGGGGAGTCATATACATAGCCACTATTAACAGCAGTGGATATTATAGGGAAAATATTATATGTACAAAGAACAGATTCTATTTTTTCTTTATTTGACATATTGTATTTTATCAGTTGTCATACTACAATAAATCAACAAATAAGCACGTCTAACAAGAAAATAAGATTGTGAATGACATGTAATCACAAATTCAGCCCTTCTTACAAATACAAGAATGGGTCAGAGCTATTCTGAGATACCACCAATTCTCTTTCTTACCATTTAAATTAAGACATTACAATGGTAGGTGGGTTCATGAGCTATGGAGTCTTGGAAGAAAACCAGTTGACAGTGGAAAACAATTTTAGAGAATCTGAACTACTTTAAAAAAATACATGAAAATGTGGATTCTGCTAAAATTTCTCTCTTTGACTTTGGGTGGATTTGGGATTCTGGGTGAAAAAAATCATGCAAAGAGAGAAGCAAAGTATGCACCTTGCAAAGACATGAGGAGTAATTATTACAGTTGAACTCGGATTCAGTCGCATTCCCAGAGCCGGGCACTGGTACCTCCAGCTCCAGGTGGTTTTTAAACAGACTGCACATGCCTGTTCTGCTCTGAAGTGCAGACCCACCACTCCCTCACTCAGTGGCATCTTATTGCTTCCATAATGTCACTAAAATTTAGTGGGAATATTCAAGTGATAGCTGAACATAAATAACTGCATTGAGTCCATCCCTAAGTGGACAAAAGGAGGGAGACAGAAATCTAACTGCCATTTTGCCAGTGCTGAACTTTGGTACTGAGTGGTACATCCCCAGCTGTTTGCCAGAAATTGATGGCAGAAGAGATGTGTGCAGATCTCTTGAGTCTCAGTCTAACATCTGTACTACCAGGCTAATATCACTAACGTGTTGAAGGTACTCACAGCTTTGTCCTCCTGCGGAGGTCAGTGCACTGTGTCACTCCTCTCCCAATGAATGCTTCAAAAAGCAATCATCTCTCTCATTGACAGACATTTCTCTCTGCCAAACTGTTTTTTAATGGATCTCCACATATTCGGAGTATCTTACTTTTTCTGTCCCTCCCTATAAAATATCTTCTTTTTAGAAGCACATGATGCTATCCAACATAGATAAGTCACAGCTGAGCTAAGCGAAAAGCATATTTTGCTTGCCCATCTCCAGAGGAGATCACAGCCCCTAGCCTAGTCTAATCATTGTCTGGGATTGTAAACAGCATGCTGTAGCCTTCGGTTAAGACCCCTTGTAAAACAGCAAGGCATTCTGCTTTTATAGTCTCTTACACATACTGGTATCGACTAGAACGCTTTCACTGAAGTCAATCTACAGTGATATAAAACCATGCAATAGAAAATAGAAAAGAGAAAAGCTCTAAATACTCTGGTATTGCAACAAATCCAAAGAATAAAAAACTACACACGCATGATCAGAAAAAGTTTCACCAAATAAGAACAAGGTATTCTTTCATCCTCCACTAGGAAGCAGTATAATCATGTTTTTAACAATTTGGAAATAATAACTATTCAAGTCAGACTTCTGGAATATTTAAAGAGTGGACCCCAAGACAAAAAAAGAAGAAAAAAAAGAAAGAAAGAAATAAAAAAGCCATTTCTGTCTGATGACTGTATCAACTACTTGTGACACTGAATGCCCCTGCAGAGCCGTAGAACTAGAGAGAATTCTGAACATAATGAAAAAGCTTCATGTATGATATTTCTGACACAATTAAAGGAGATCAACCTTTGCAGCCTTCTTGCATCGTTCCTGCACACAATTACCAAGCAAAAAACGAGACAAAAAGCACAGAAGGCCTGCTACTGTATTATTTTGCACCATGCAAAGTGTTCAGATACAGTTTTTGAAAATGTCTGCTGTCTGCGTAGGATGCTTTTATAAAGCTGTGAGCAGTGTGGTGCATGTATAAGAATATGAAAAAGCTGACAATATTGTCATAAAATCTAATGGAACAGAATTTACCAGATTGGATTTTGGGCTCGATTAGTGTTTAAGAGATGCAAACGTGTGATAACTCTTGCTACCTATAGCATATTTTGTGATAGAGTTTAGTGACTGCGTCTTGAGCAAGAAGAGTAGGTGGCAAATATCTCACCTCTGTCTATACAATGGATCCATACTCTTCCTGATCCTTAAGCCCTAAAAAGGTCCTAATTATTTCAGTAGTAAAAGTGTCATATTCTTCACTGAGATTTCATTAAGAAGAAAAGTCTGAAGGCTTAGATTCTTTTGCAATTCAAATATCTCAACAAGATTACTTATTGTGGTAATAGCACTTAACATTTACACCCCTCATTCATCAACTACTTCACAAACATCAGCTAATAAGGCAGACTTAGATGTGTTTATTTTCTTTGCCTTCTAGACTAGGAACCCAATCCAGGGAAGTGGCTCATTAGTCAAACGCAATACATACCAAGTCCAGAAATGTTACTTTCCCTAGCTTTTTTTGCTCCCTGAAACCATCCTATCACACTTATCAGTATATATCCTGTTTCAGGAGATAGATAAAGTGAATACAGTGATTTAATATCTAAGACGTTTATGACTTTCCAGAGTATTAAATGTAGCTATTTTGCATCTTAACATCCATATAAAAGGTTGCTTAATTTCTGAGATGTTTCTAAATTAAGTTGTTAGCTTGATAAATATTTCATCATTTCCATCATTTGCAAATATATCATTGGTTTTATACTGATACACATAATGTACTTGTGTTATGTAACTACATATGCTTATCTCCCTTACATCTCTTCTAGGGAGAAAGTTTCAAAAATAGATATTTTGTACAAAATTGTGCTTCTTTTAAGTCCTGATTTATACTCTTGAAAGACCTGAAGCTCAAGTAATACTATGAACACTTTTCAGCTCTTCTGAATCCTTCATATTTTTCTTTCTTGAACATTAAGACATTTTACTTGTTCTTTCTAATTTAATTTCAGTAGTTTTGAAGACTGCTGACTAAGCCCTTGGCAAAACATCCTGTTGGTATTTATTCTAGCCTTAATGTAAAATGTCATTGAAATTCACACACACACAAAGGATCAGTGTATACATCGCCTAAGAGAGTTTACATGACCTCCTAGACAGAAGGGTCATCACTAGAAGGTAGATTAGGTTGAGCTGGGTAAACAGACTCACCCACTCCCATTTCATGCCTGACTCTGCTATCACATGAAATACATATTGCCAAATTACTAGCACTAATACACTTTCGATTATGGAAATGATTGCAGGAAACTGTATATGCTTTTACAAGCATAAAAACTTTAATATTGGGTAGGTCAGTGCCAAAGATTCTGTAAATCAACCTGTTAACCAAGGGAAGAGTGAGAAACAAAATAGGCCAAACATGATAAAGGAGAAGCAGAACAAAGATAATCTGGGAGTGCAGCCGGACCTTAGTGAAGGCTATAGCAAAAATTGCTAAAACTGCAGAGTGAGGACTTTACTCAGACTTAAGAGTTTATAGTTCTCCCCAAGCCTTTTGGTAAGGTTGCTGTGTCTATTTTGCGGGGAGGAAGAGGGAAGAGTCCTTTAAGAATTAATGCATTTTAAAATTTCTGCTCTATAGTAATAAAACACACTCTTTAAAGCAGCAGTACTGTGATTTCTTCCCCCCCAATGAACTCTTAAATATAGGACACAAGATTAAAAGATAGTACCATGTATCATAGCAAGCAGTATAAATGATACGGAAATAAAATATAGCCTGGATGGCAGCATTCCAGCCTTCTTGGCTACTTGTCAACTCTCAGATGTGATGATATGCTGCATGAGACTTGCCTCCATATCTTCTACATGTAACCCTTATCTGACAGGGGTCTAAACAATGCCCTTTGCAGGAGACAGATTATGAATGCGGCAGTTTGTATTTCAAGCTAAATTCCACAATTAAGTATAATTATGTGCCATATGTTTTCATCCTTTCAATTTTATGTAGTATTGAAAGCTAAGTAAATACGTAGGCCTCTAAAATAATGGAATGTGTCACTGTCATGATGCAGCATCTGTGGTTTACTACAGTATATCTAAAACAAAAATACAATCAATGCAATTATTTCAAACTAAGGTATTTGAATTACAGGAGAGTTACCATAAGTCTGTGGAACAGTTTTTAAAGTTTGTCTGCCTGTACTTTTTCTATATTCGTGTCCCACTTCAGATCACAAAAGAACCAACATCAGTGCTCTCTAAAACCAATACGATCTCCCCAGGAAAACAAAAGAAGATACAATCTCCTCTCATATGTTTACAATGATAATATTAAAACCTGTGGTTTCATTCTTTCTTTTTCACCCAATCTATGACTACATGTCTCTTCAAGCTTGCTTCTAAATGAATTTCATTTTATGAACATAAGTAAAATTTGAAAGGTTTTTTTATTGAAATGCTTTAATATAAACCATTGATTCATTTAACTGAAGACTGTGAGAATACCTAAAAGTGCCCATCCTCACAAAGCATTAATGCTTTTGAAGCCAATTTGATGAAAACATCTTTCCTGCAGAACCCAAGGCAAAGTAATTCATTATGGTGGAGGTTTTTGGCCACAGTAATTGCAGCACAATTACTAGTCATCTCAACATTCTATAAGCACATTAACATATCTACTTGATTGAGAGAGATTCCACACTTGTGAATAGGGGCGTACCCCAAGATCAACGCCTTCTTTTGTTTTCCTTTGTGGAAGGTTCGCACCCAGAGTCAGTTTGAACTGAAAATCTAGGTAACATTGTGGCTCCTTTGAAGTTAGTTCCAGCACTGGCTGCAAGGGGACTAGGATCTCATGTGCTAAATTCAAGTACTTTTATGTAATTTCTTTCTTTGGACTTGGTTTTAGGGTTTGCTTCATTCTGAGGAAATAGTTATGCATTCAGGTAGTAATTTCTCAGATACTTCCAGGAAATCATGACCTTTTTTTTTTTTTACTCTTATTTTAAGAATTGTGCAAAAAAATAGACTTGTAATGGAAATGTTATTGCAACCATAATTACACTACAGCATCAGCTACGGCCTAACTTGTTGAGTTTCCTCAGAAAAGCCACTCTAATGATTTTTATCTGGTGGTTTGGATGGCGTATTTAGGTCCAGCTTTAAAATAAGCAATATGCAGAGAAATATTTCATTATAAGGAATGTAGCTGAAGACTGTGTTAATTAAGCGTTCAGGGCTCTCTACGGTCAGTGGCTTTATTTCTCCTCAAATAGTTTTCAACCAAAATGACAACTGCATAGTTACTATTCGTTGGTTTATACTAGTAACAATTAACATCCACTGTAGTAGTTTGCATACACAGTAACATGCTAAAAGATATGCCTAGTAATGGAATATAATTACAGAACAAACCAACAATGCTCCAATTTCGAAATCAGCAATGAAAGAGAGAAACAAAGGCAGCTTTAGGGAAATCTGGAAATCCTTCTTCCATAGTGGATATAGTTACTGGAACACTGCTTTTTTGGTTATTAAACCTCCACCTTAGAAAAAATATTCTATGAAAAAAACAACAAACGAAAGACAAGTTCTGTACAATGACCTTGGAGTCCTACCACAGTTAACACTCTTACTACAAATCGGCACCAGTTAAATATAATATTTAAAAGACTGCAAGGAAATGTACCACAAATATGAATAATATTTTTTTCTTCCTTCCTACTAAAGATTCATCATAGTAGCCAAAAGTCAGATAAAAATAAAACAAGCTCTTGTTTTCAGAGTTTGGAAAACTAATATTGTTGGGTCTATTGAGATGTCTAACTGCAACCTGAAACCACTAATTCTTGACCTCTACTCCAATACCAAGTTTCACAGTCTGCTTATGAGCATTTTATTATGAACAGAACAATTCAAAATTAAAATCCTTTGACTTCACTGAAACACTGCACTTCCATTAAGCTAATATGCTTTTGCTGAATTTTTAGTTAGCCTAAAATGCTGCACTTGTTTTATGAAGATTATACCTCTCACTCTCCATCTTGCAACAGATTCCAAAATGAACCAAAGCTTAAGAGTGTGATACTGAACCTCCCAAATAGTTTCCAGAGAAGGCTTTTTCCCTGATCTTGCACAAGCTGCTCCTTCAAAAAGTAGTTAAGATAGCATGTCTGGGGGGAGAAAGGGGAGAGGGTAAATCAGTTAAAGAGGTAAAAGCAATAAGAAAATATTTAGCAAAGTCACAAGAGCAGAGCAAGCCGAATGAGTCAAGGCAAATTTGGTCCTCAGCCAGGAATCACTGGATTCCTGCAGCATACATGCAGGTGTATACCTAATATGACAGAATGAAATAATAAGACCTTATGAAATCAGTAAAGAAGGTAATGCAAGCGATTAGCAGAGTCCAACAGATCTGTTAACCTTCTCAGCATTTTCAGACACTACATGGCCTGCACACCCTGCGTCAGTCTCTAGAGTGTATTTCCTATCTCCCTCCAACTCTCACTTAATTAGAGAGTTCACGCTATCCTGAAATCCCACAGGACCGTGCCTTGGTGGCCAGCAGCAGAATTCAAGAAGCATTTCATGGCTCAGAGCCGGAACTGAGATCTCACAGTCAGCCTCATCTCTCACTGGTACTTCTAAACCTCTATTCTGTTGCATAAATCTTTAAATAGCTTACACACTCTTTCTATTGATCACTGAGAAGGTATTTAACAAGTTTTGTTCAGGAAAAGATTAACTAGCTGTGATCTCGTCAGATTAGAAAGGAGACAATTAATTGATGATATGATCAACATGTAAATCCATGATTACCTGGAGCAGGTTTCTCTCATTACTAGGTAGAGAGGTTAGTTTCTGTACCACTTTTTTTGGTTTGTTTACCAGTAAAGGCAATAAAGCCTTCCACTTTCCCCTCTCCTTCAGTATTTGTAGTACACTAAAGCTTTAGGGTATGAAGTGGTCTGAGCTGCAAAGGAAAAGATTGTATTTTGGTGAAACAGAAACAAAAGCCTATGGTCTCAGCTAGGCTATGAGGTGATGCACATAAGCATCAGAAAGCAGAACAAGGTATCATGAGATGTGTACAATGACAGTTTACTGTTTTTACAGCATTGCATGAATCAGCCAGGGATTTTGCACAGAACAGTTTGCTGGGGACCCCTCTTGGTTTTTTTCTCTCAGTTCTTACTGGCAATGGAACAAAATACAGCAGGTGGCTGGGACTCCATCTGGGTCCAGCGCTTAGCATTATTAAGCCACAACAGAAAATGACAGTGAGCCCACATCTTGGATACTACATACAATCGAAGGTAGTATACAGCAGAAATAGAAATAATACAGGAAAGAGCAACAAAGTTGATGGAAGACAGGTAGCAGAGTTTGTATGAGTAGAGATAAGGTAGTCTAGGGACTCTTCCAGTGATTTTGAATCTGAGGCTTGACCATTTTATTTTATGCAATTACTTTTGAAATAACCTTCTTCACGCCATTCTTGATTTTCATGCCTTTCAACATTTTTTTCCGAAGAAGCGACAAAAATAAATTCCTTTTCATACAATGCATGTTTAAATTATAGCCCTGATTGCCACAAAACCTTGTGGCATCAAAAGTAGAAATTGTGACCCCTGCAGTGGACGAAGGCTCTGAGGAGGCAGGCAGGGCCTTTGTGCCCATGAAGCTCCTGATGGGATGCAGGGAGTGACTGTCCACTCTTGATGCAACGAAAGCTGAACTTACCACAAGAGAGGGGGTCCAGAGGCTTTAGGCTACCTCAGCTGTCTTCCTCAGCTAGCCAGACTGGTGAGATGCAGGTTGATACATCGCTCAGCCCAACACAGACTGCAGAAAGTGAACAGCTAACAAGCAAAGCTTAGAAGAGAGCAAAGGGCTGGAGCTGATTCGAACCCATGTACTCCTTCCCAGAGGCTAGGGACACTCAGCCATTGTACTGGGATCTAGTTGTGCATTGCAATTGTTACACGCTGTTAAGTGTACTTACACTGTGATCTACACGCTCTGCTGCATCACTGTGCTAAATCAAAATCCCATGTCATGTCAGATAATGTCAAATAAGTAAATCTGATATTAAACATCAAACCCTTCACGTGTGGCATATCAAAAATAACCTGGTCAGAGAGAAGTGGACTCTTGACATTAATGCAGTCCAACATGGTTTGATCGCTTAATGGAAGAAAAAGCCTTTAAGGACTATTAAACACCATTATTCAGTACAATCTTTCATCTGAGATTCCCTAACCTGCATGTGAGGGGAAATAACCATCTTATAACAGTTCTACTTCCCTAAGCTGTTGGCCAGTAAAAAACAAGCTGGCCCTTTAGCATGACCTGGTACATTGTTCTTGCATGGGATAATTCAGAAGCTCTAAAGCAGGTACCTCTGCTCAGTTCGTTTGTTTATTGGGGGTGCAGGGGCACAAGGGGTTGGCAGCAAAATTTAGTAATTTATTCTCCATTTTCATCTTCAGTGTGTGTCAGTTTTTGATACAATACAATAGAACGCTTACAGCTTGCATCCCATGACTATTCAATATATTTGGTAAGTGTTGTAAGAGATGTCTTCAAAGTCTCAGCAGAGTCTAAACAAAACGTCAGTTATGATCTTCTTAATATGCTTATTTATTAATGTGTTTGTAAAATGTCAACAGATCAAGAAGGGAGAGTTCTTCTTTTTCACACAGACTTTTCTGCTTAGAGTTGTCATGTCGGGGTCCCCCAGGTCTTGCCTTTCACTATTATAGTAGGCTGAAGTATATAGTTTGGAGGTCAGTAGTCCCCTGGTTCAAACACAGACATCTGTAAAATATGGATGTGATATCTGTCACTCTCCAGTCCCCTGGATAAGAAAAACCTGCATATTTTTAATAGCTTCTCATTCATTTTATACTCCTGTTATCTTAGCAGACTCGAATTTGTCCTATTTAATTTTTTTATAGTGTGAATAGTCCCAGAACCTCCCCAAACGCCCAGTCAAGAGAGGGAGGTATTTCTTCACAACCTTCATTGTCAGCAAGTCACACATACAGTTCATTTAGCATCTTATCGCTGTCTGTAGCATCCTTGATTTCCCCTTTCTACACAATCAATGCATTTCTTATATATTAAAGTAAGGTTTTCATATGAATTCTCTGTGTATAACAATAGCTCTTTTAATGTGTTTAAATGAATCTCAATTAGACCTAAAGGACAACATTAGGAATCTATTTTCTACAGCCTTTTAGCAGTTATCCAGATTGGCTTCACCTCTGGTACATATATTGATACAAGAATTACAGCTAAAAGAAGTTTAGCTGGTTTTGTGGCAGACAATTTTTATGCTACCATTGCTGAAGACATATGTAAATATCAAACACTCTGTGACATTAGAATAACTATACTTTTGATTAACAATTGAATTTAAAATTATTAAAAAATAAACCACTCGTAGATTAAACTGGACAGAAAGACAGAAAACAAATTAAATTCTACCTTATTTTGTGACAGTTAATAAATCAACTTTAAACAAATTACTGCATATGCTCAGAACAATCCTGCTTGAAAAATAATCTTTTGAGTTCACAGGAAGTGACACCTTAACGAACAAACTTAATTTCTATGTTTTCACAAAGAAGTATGAAACAAAATTCTTCCTGCATACGTCTATGGACTCACACCTTCAAGTTAAATCCTGCCATAATCAACAAGCAGAGCATTTGACAAATTCCATTTGTTATTTCTTCTTTTTTTTTAATCTCTTGTCACTCTGCAATTCACCATGCTAAAAGCTTTGATCCCTAGCATTGAACAGACATGCATTTCCTAAATGACTAAAACTTATAGGCAAGTGTTTCCTTTTAGAGCTGTATGTAAATGCAATGTTAAATTTTATTTTTGCAATCTCTTTAATCAGAAACAAGGGAATTAGCCAGCTGTTTAGAACTCATGTTAAGATGTAATTAAGCATCTGATTGAATTTCTGCGCATATCAAACAGCAAAGGCTAGTATTTGCACACAAGACAGATCGCTTTCATTAAAATAAAAACCTTTTCACCAAATGACAACAGAAAGGGTTTACTCCAACGGTTTGTCTCTGAGATATCCCGCCGCAAGAAAGCACACATCAGAATGGCAAAAAAATTTGCTTTATGTGTCAATCATACCAACAGGATTCCTCACTGAGTGACACCTAGCTTTCTCTTACATCTGTACTGCATGCTACTGCAATACGCTAAGGAATTGCCTGTCTTGCAGGCTTCACAGAGGGGAAAAAAAACAAAAAACCACAAATTATCAATTACTCCAGTGTGGAAATAAGCCTTACTGCCACCTGTGCTTGTTTTATTTTTTTTTTTATTTGTTGGGGAGTGGTTTTTGGTTTTCAATTACTAGTGAAAGACCTATTAAAACATATTACTGCTGAGTTTTATGTTTATATATCACATAAAGCCAGGATTACTATATCTGGTAAAGCAAACCCCAAATTTTCTCCTTTTCATACAATATTGTCCAGAGATGAATATTAAGAAAGATCAGAATGTATTCTTTTATTTTTAATACTAACAGAGAAGTACAATAGTGAGCTAAACAAAAATAACCAACATGGGTTTATGGTGTAGGATGAAGATGGGTAAACAAATTATTAGTAAAAACTGCTTCTTTAAGTAATTTCATCTCAAGAGAAGTAGGAGCAGCCCCTTGACTATTGCAGTCAACTCTGATTTGGGTCAAAGCTTCCATATTCCCTTTGTGCTAGCTAGGAACAAAGCAGAGGCAGGAAGGAGTGCCTTTAAGGTAGGGTAGTTACTCTCTTTGTCTCCTCAGTTTCCAAGGGTGGAAGTAGGGTTTAATCACCGAGTTGTTCTCTTCCCAGGGCATTTCTGTTCTCTCTCACTGCTTAAGGGATGGGGCAGCAGACTGATGGTGACTCTTCCAGGAACAGTCTCTGTGTGTCTCACCGCAGTCCCTCTCCCAAGGACTTTCACTTGACTCAAGAAAGAACAGGGAAAGCAGCTGACTAGAAAGCGGTGGCACATGAGCTAGCGGCATCAAGCACCAGAGCCAAGAGCCACAGGACAATACGACTCTTAAGACACCAAACCAGTATGCTCAGTGTTGCCCAGCCTTATTCACATCCCACATGGTGGTGAGGGTCGTGAATCTAACAAATTAGTCTGGTTTTGTAGAAATCCTTGACGTATAATACACACAGCGTGACTCCAAAAGATCCTAATCTGGAGTACCAGGGCAGACAGGGAGGGGGAGTAGAGTATCCAGAAAATGAGAATACCTTTACCCAAGATATTGAAGGAGTTCCTGGCTTGGGGATCTGCACGCTCACTAGACATAAGCACACTGGACACCCTGAATTTTCCCGTTCTTACCTTCGTTTGTATGTTACACAGGAGGAATGCATTGGCTATGAGTTACTGTGCAACACAAACCAGTCCTGTATTTGCTAATTCAGAGGAAAGGAACATCACAGTGCAACAGACTACATGTGCAATTCAGGTGTATTACTTTGGCTGCTTCTGATCACGACAGTTGAGAAAAACATCCTTGTCTATGGCTGTCTTGCTATTCCTCTGCAAATTAACAAATATAAGATTTACAAAACATCTAAAAAATCACAAGTGTTGGGAGATGCGTTTGAACACGAACTTGAAAGAGAGAGCCAATTTTGATATTGTGCTTATTTTATGCAGACAGAGACGTCTCATTCAGCTTACAAGAATGAGTTTCTGTAAGTTAAGTAATTTTCACTTAAGAGATTTTTTAGGAACTGTTCAGTAGAAAGTTTTCAGATTTTGAGACAAAGGTAATTTTAAAAATTCAAAGGATTGTGCAAAGTTTTCCAAAGTGGTTCTCCTTCAAAATAGCAATTCGGTTTATAACAGAAAATGGCAATTATTTTAAATTAAATTCTATCTAGTCTACTTGATATAAGAAAGGTATATATTCCTAAGAAAGGAAAATGCTAATATTGGCATATTATCACAATGTTGACGAGATTCAGCTTTACATTTTTGAGCAACTACTATTGCTCATAACAAATATCTACATGGCTACTAGAAAATGCCACAGATGAAAGAGCGAGCTTGTTCTACAAAACAAGCCAAACCATACGCAAGCACCAACAAAGAACATTTTATCCACTCCAACAACATTGAATATTCTCCACCATAAATCACGAGCAGCAAACAATATTTCCTAAGATAAACATCTCGGGCAAAATAGCGAGACTTAGAACAAAGTTCCCCAAGCAAACACAACCTCCTTTAGCATAAATGATGCTGGAACAGGATATATGCATAGAAACTATATAATCCTATGTCTACAAATATACAGGTAGAATTACATTAGCCACATGCCATGGTCTCCACTCGCCTGAGAACCACTGCCAGAAGGAACGTGCTGACTCAGATGGAGACCCCACACAAACACACAGCTGTCCAGGTCTCCGGCTGCAGGGATTGCCTGAGCCTGGCACTCATGTCGGAGGGCAGCAGAGACGACAGCTGCTTGCGGTGTGACCAGGAGGATGATCTACTCTGCCTGGTGGCAGAGCTAAAGGAGGAAGTGGAAGGGTTAAGGAACATCAGGGAGAGTGAGAGGGAGATAGATTGGTGGAGCCACACCTTATCATCCCCAGGGTCAAGTCAGCGGATGGAGGCTCCTCAAGAAGCTCCACAAGAAGCAGAGAATCCCCTACCCTATTGCCACCAAGCAGAAGGAGGGAACCTAAGAGATGGGGAGGAATGGAAACAGGTCCCTGCTCGGGCGGCAGGCGAATCTCCTGCCAGACTTGCTCACCTTCCCAGCTCCCTTACACAACAGATATGGGGCTCTGGAACTTGAGGGCCAGGCAAATGAGGATGTAGGCGAAGGTCCATCTGGGGGGTTGCCTAGGGAGAGTTGGTCAGCCCCACGCATTATGACCGCCCCTGTTATGAAGAAAAGGAGCGTAGTTGTTGTAGACAATTCCCTTCTGAGGGGGACAGAGGGACCAATATGCCAGCCAGGCCCATCCCACAGGGAAGTCAGCTGCCTCCCTGGGGCTCGGGTCAGAGATGTTACTGGAAACTCCCTGGACTGGTACGGCCCTCTGATTACTCCCCACTGTTGGCTGTGCAGTTGGGCAGTGATGAGGTTGTGGAAAGAAGCCCAAGAGCCATCAAAAGGGACTTCAGGGCACCGAGGTGACTGGTTGAAGAATCAGGAGCACAGGTAGTGTTTTCCTCAATCCTGTCAGTGGCAAGGAAGAACAATACTGAAAGGAACAGGTAGACTTATCTGATTAACACATGACTCAGAGGCTGGAGCCATCAGTAGAATTTTGGGTTTTTTTGATCTTGGGGAGGCTTACCTGGCACCAGGCCTGCTGGCGGCAGATGGAGTTCACCTGTCTCAAAGGGGGAAAAGGATTCTTGCAAATGAATTGGCGGGGCTCATCGAGAGGGCTTTAAACTAGGTTCAAAGTGGGAGGAGGATGTAGCCAGGCCCACCAGAGAGAAGCCTAGGGGTGGCATGCCAGGGTTGGGGGTGAAACTGATAGACCAGCTCAAGTGCATCTATGCCAATGCACGCAGCATGGGTAACAAACAGGAGGAGCTGGAAGCCATTGTGCAGAGGGATAGCTATGACGTAGTTGCCATCACAAACACATGGTGGGATGACTCTTATGACTGCAGTGCTGCAATGGATGGCGATAAGCTCTTCAGAAGGGATAGGTAAGGATGGAGAGGTGGTGGGGTGGCTCAGTATGTTCGGGAGTGCTTCGATTGAGTAGAGCTTAGCGACTTTGATGATAAGGTCAAGTGCTTATGGGTAAGGATGAGGGGGAAGGCAAACAAAGCAGATATCCTGCTGGGGGTCTGTTATAGACCACCCAACCAGGATGAAGAGTTAGATGAAATGATGACTGAATAGTCTTCATGGTAAAATGAATCCCAAACTAATTACGATTGTTACTTATCAATTATGGTTCTTAAACTAAGGCTAGTTTGGACTTTTCCTGTCTCTTTTCCTTCTTCTGTAGAACAAAAATTAGATAATTCTCTTGCCCAAAATAATCTACACACAAAATTAAAGTTACACTCTCACAGCTACTCTCTAGCACCGGATACTAAATGCAGCTCTGCAAGTAAAACCCACTGTGGTAGATAAGATCTGCTTTCCTCAAACTCTGCTCATTTTTACAGTATTTAAACTTCATTCCAAAACTTCAGTTACTGTCACAGGAGAGACATTACTCAGTCAGTTTGGAGAAGGAATTCTTGAAAAAGTAACTGCTTTTGGACATTTTTTGTAACTTTGAATAAAACATTTGTTAAGGTTTGAGCTGTGTGAAGAGTTTAAAAAAAGCTTCATACACAGAGCACTCCATGCCATTAACTTGATAAAACTAGATTTAAAAAATGAGAAAGAATCAATTATTTTGCATGCAATTGTTAGCATTTTCCTGAGACTTGTTCAGGGCAGCATTCAGCCTAGATCTTCATAATCTTACTCTGAGACTGATTCCACTACTCACTCTTGCTCCTCAGGTGCTTTGTGCAACACTAATACCTGGATCTCTTGTGATGCAAGAAGGTCCAGTCAAGAACTATTTCAGTGAACAGCATGAAGAAAACTGGCCCATTACTATGAAGCTAGGAAGTTAGTTGATACCATGTAGCATTTCATTTTAGCTTTAAATACTCAGGTTCTGGAGCCACATGATTTGGTCAAGCACTCAACCTTTATTTATTGATTTGCCTGAAGAGACTGAAAAAAATGTGAAGCTCAAATACAAAGAATCCAAATCACTGAAAATGAAAATAAATGGCATTTTTTCTCAGCCTATCTCATTATTTTTTAAAGCTTTGGATAGAGAGTGTTGCATGTAAATGAAATTTTCAGCTTTAATTACTTCTATTAAGTTTTATCCGATTCCAAGTGAAGAGCAAAAAAACAAATCAAAGATCAACTCTGATGCAACTGTGCTTCAGGTTAGACAGGGAACCCTCACACAGCTCATATTGATTCCAACAATGATTCCATAAAGTATTACAGAAGCAGAAGGTCTGCACACACTTCCTGAATTCAGTTCCTTTTCCCTACTCTATATCAGTGTTTGTCCCTAAATAGTTTTCCCAAGCAAAAAAAGAAAAAAGCCACAAGAACCTCCTCTCTTCCTCAGAAGACCTTAAAACTCAATTTAAGTATTTGTTCGCAGATAAGTACGAGTATAATATTTGTCAGTATATCTGAAATCCATTGTTCTTTATATGGAGCTGTTGTCTGGAAACTAAACTATCTTAATAGTCACAGGTATTAAAAATAGAGGTTTCAAATTTTTTTTTTCAATAGAGCTGATTTTAGTTGTAAGTGTAGGAGACCACATGTCCCTATGCAATGGCATCATAGGCATTTCAGTCACACTTCACCTTGGGGGCTGAAGTACTTGTTGCCATGGCAACACCATGCTTAATGTGTTTCATTTTGTCTCTTTTCTCCTTTCATGAGTATGAACATAAAAAAAAAAAAAAAGTAATATATCACACCATTTTCTAACCAAAATCTTATGAAAGTAAATGCTAATAATACCACCATCATAGGAGAGTTCATTTCCTAGACAAAGCATGGAAACAATATGCATTATAGAAAAAAGACAACCTGTTCTCTCAGAATCGAACTCCAAGGTTCAGTATTTTTAGCTTATTGGCAGCACCAGATGCTGTTTCCTTTAGTGGATAAGTACGATAAATATTTTTTTCCCTTCATTGAAGAAAGAAATGTTATTAATTTTATAATATTTACATAACTGTCTGCATATATGTATATCGTATTTTAATAAGTATTAAAATAATTTCTTAAAATTAGTGCTTTCTTATTTTACAGATGCATTAATATCTTCAATGAGATCATTGACAACCCTCAGAATGCAGTGTCTCTGCTGCTCTGACAACACCTTTTATTAACGAATAGGGCCAATAGCACTGTCTGTCTGTGCTAACAGGTATACACACACTTATTTATACATAATAAATATGCATATGCATATATGTATATATATGCATGCATATACATATCAAATACCTTAAAATGAGATGCAGAGTGCAAGTACTATTAGCAAGAGCTTAAAATAGTGCCTGAGTAGTAACTAAGGTTGACACGTAGCTAGTTGCTTACTGGCTTGGCTTGTTTTGTTGATATTTTATCAGTCACTGGCAAGGCAAGTGAATCTTCCAACTTTATGAAAAATAACTTTTACACAGGAAGTTTTGGGACCCTGCATATGCATGGCAATGGCCATGAGCATGCACAGCCTACTCCCATCCGTCAAAAGTACCAAGGATGCATAGCAAATCTTCTAATTTCCTGAAATGACTGTGTGGTGGGGTTTTTTTTTAGCATCCATGTGATAAACATAATGCCAAATCTATGACTTGGTAGTGAGCACATCCTCAAGGTATGAGGATTGCAAAGGGACTTTTTGTTTCCTTGCCAATATAAAGACTATAAAATGTAACACTTGAAGCTCCTTTTGCACTGGTAAAAATAACTCTAAAGAATGCACTCTGAAGAACGAGCCTTTTTATCACAAAAGGCCATGGTTTTACGCATACATATATGGTTTTACGTATATATGAATATGCTAAGGAAAAATCAGTTGACAAATGTTCTTGAAAGTTCTATTAAAGCAGTGAGGGATATTTTTGTACTGACTGAGATTATCATCAGGTCTAGAATGAAAGCATATTGAGATATGTAAGTACTCTCAATAAACTTTTCTGTAGTTTATAAAGCATATAAAACATACAAAGAAGTATACAGAGATTACATTTCCTGCTTCCTCCTTAGCCAAGTTCTTGACTGACCTCTTCATAACCAAGGAATCAGATTTAAATTCAACACTTCCCCATTTTTTCAGTCTGCTAAAATATTGTTTTTAAAGTTTAGAAAATACAGAGAAACAAATACCACACACACTTCACACTGCTTAACAGCTAAGTCTCAGAAGAATGGAAATACAGGAATTTACAGTTTGTCTTTGCACCTGTAATCAAGCACATGATCTGGACATAACTTTAATACGACAGTCATCATGCAGCAGTAAGTTGTTCACAGAATCCTGAATCATTTTCTGCAAAGAGTCCACTTTACAGATCACAGAATAACAGAACGGCAGGGGTTGGAAGGGACCTCTGGAGATCATCTTGTCCAACCCCCCTGCTTGAGCAGGCACACCCAGAGCAGGGGGCACAGGAACGCGTCCAGGTGGGTTTTGAATGTCTCCAGGGAAGGCGACTCCACAGCCTCCCTGGGCAGCCTGTGCCCCTGCGGCACCCACACAGGAAAGGAGTTTTTCCTCATATTGAGGTGGAACTTCGCGTGTTCCACCTTGTGCCCATTGCCCCTTGGCCTGTCGTTGGGCACCACTGAAAAGAGCCTGGTCCCATCATCCTGATACCCGCCCTTTAGACATTTATAGGTATTGACGAAATCCCCCCTCAGTCTTCTCTTCTCCAGGGTAAACAAACCCAGGTCTCTCAGCCTTTCCTCATAAGGGAGATGCTCCAGCCCCCTGATCACCTTGGTAGCTGGACTTGCTCAAGCAGTTCCACATCCTTCTTAAACTGGTGGGCCCAAAACTGGACACTACTCCAAATGCGGTCTCACCAGGGCAGAGTAGTGGGGGAAGAAATCTGAACCATTAGGACTTAAAAGAAACAGTTTTCTGTCAGGTATGTTTCCCTTGTTATAGGAGTTAGAAAGCATGAGTAAGGTATGGAGGAGAGAGCAGAAAGAGCAGTTCCGGGGTTATACTTGCCAGAAGAAATGGATTAGAACTCTGTCTTAAAATGTGACAGCCAAGTCATTTAAAGCTGAGATTCTCACTAGTGATCTCTGTCCATTGCTCATATGCAGGTCTACACACAGCTGTGTAACACCTGATTTCCAAAACTGCTAAGCGCTCACAGCCGCCACTGAAGACAATGAGATTTGTGCTCTGCATGCTTCAAAGGCTACAAAAACTAGGTCTAAGGTTTCCCTAGCGGAAGATAAGAAGTAGGTACTTCTGATCTAATTTTCTCTTCATCTCAGATCTTCATTTATAAATCAGGATAACAACATCCCTTTTACCTTGCTGGAGTCACGTGAATGTAAGTTCAATGGTATTTCTAAATCACTCGGATACTTTTAGAATGCGCACACTGGAAAAAAACATTAGAAAATTAATAGCTGTCTTCAAAGCTAACCAGTAAATTCAGCCTATATCCATACAACCGCGAATATTAAATGAGCACTACCGATTGTTTTAATTGCCATTCAGTTTGTCACATTCAATCCTTTATAATAGCTATTCGTTTTCTATGAGTATATCAGAAAGAGTAGTCGATGACATGGTTTGGCACACAGATTTTATGAGTGTGCATTTGGGATTGTCACTCATGGGTAGCTAAGTCAAAATATTAATTGTACAGATGAGTCTGAACAAATGGAAGCGAAGTGTTTCTGTTGCAGTGTTATGTGTTTTATATATAATGAATGGACTAATAAAAGTATTTGACAAGCACCTGAGAGGTTTAAGTAATTTTTAATTTTAACAATTATACTTACCTTGCTATATGCACTATAGTTTAGTTCTGCAATAGACATACAACATTTACTTGTGCCTACTTGACTTAGCCTGGGCGGAAGAAAAATATCTACATTATAAGGGTTTTTTCCTCTATTTAAAATACAGAAAAGATAATGTTATGACCTTGTTTTTGAATACAATTAATGTTTTATGTGGAGACCTCCCAGGCTGCAGCATTTCCCAGCTACTGCTGCAGTGAATGCTGTGTATGCTGTGTTGGAAATTGAGATCTACTTTTTTTTAACATTCAAAACATCATTTGATTCACATAAACTTTATTAAAAATAACGATAAATTATTCCTTTCCCTGTAACAAAACTTTTTTTTTTCCTATTTCTGTTTATTTGGTTTTATCTTACAGTTACAAAAACAACATTAAGTTCAATACAAACTTAGCAAAGCCATAGCTGTATCTACAGCTCCTGCTTGTGCATGTTTTCCTTTGGGATCAACATCTCTATTGTTCTTTGAAAAACTTCTTACAATTAAAGACTGCTTGCCACCCTACTCTCTCTTGCTCATGCACACAGGGGTACACACGTGCACACAGAAAGATGGAAATCTAGCAGCAAGTAAAAAGACTAACTTTTAAAAAGAGAAACATCATATTTTAGCTCTGCAAAGTTACATATATTTTTCAGCCAACTGAACCCAAACCTAAGTTCATATAATTAATATTGTCCCCACAGCAATTAATAAAGAAGTGCTGATCCTTATCTGCAAAGTTCATCATCCATTTATATCCTCACTATAAACCAGTAGAAACTGACACAAAACTAAGTTTTTAGGTTTTATTCGCTATAAACAGTTTGCTGGTACCTTCTGGCCATGTAGCCAACAACAGCTTTCTTCCATCAGCAAATTATCTGGCAGTAAACTGGACATATAGTGTCTTTAATGTTGACTTATGAGGACTGACAGCTAAACATCCTATTACTCAGGGTTGACCATACACACTTAAACGCATAAAATGAGAGGAAGATAGAAGATACAGAACAGCACATTTTCCAGAAAGCATCACACTAAAACATTTCATCCCTGCTATTAAAAAGGCATGATATGAGTGTCATAAAAAAGTTGCTCATATGTTTAAGCTGTCACTAAATTGATTAATGATTAAAAGGAGGTGAACAGTTCAGCAGAGTTAAGTCTGAATCTAATACATACCAAGGCACTAGCACTTGCTGAACAAAAACGATACTCTCTTTATTAGCTAGGTTCAGATTTGATGGGATGAACCATTCACCCAGACATAGTCATAACTCAAGAGAACTATAAGCAACAACAACATATCTTTTCTACTTTGGCATTTTATGTATAAATGGACAAACATAATATGGGTCAATCCTATTCTTTGTATTTAGAATAAAACCACTTGGAAATAGAATACTAAAAATATTATTAAATTAATATACTCTCATCAGAGTAGAAGTAGTCACCAACCATAATGCTGCACAGCTTCCCCATTAAATCATCTCAGGTAAAGAAAAAATTCAAATAAGGAGCCTTCTTGAAGGTAACTAGTGAAACAGGGAATATTGAAAACTACCAGAACTATATCCACAGAGCTCTATGCTTAATTTCACAATACCCTTAGGTTTCTTTACCTACGGAGCACTGGGCCATCATGAGTTTCCCTTCTGGCATATTTTTGGGTATGAAGAAACACTTAGCCTAAGGAGGGAATTTGCCCACCTCTCTCCTCATCTGTCTCTCTAACTGAAGAACATAAAATATGCAGGATCTAATGAATGAATGTTTAAAGGGCACTGAAAGGACAATTTAGAAGTATGTTTGCAGTTTTTAGAAAGATGTTTTTAATCACTTGTCATTAATTACAGTTATCACATTAATCTGTAATAGTGTGACCCAGCAAGGATAAGAACCATGGGCAAGTATACTTGTAGAGGGGAAAAAAGAGACTAATTAAAATTAAAAAGGAATATCTTAGATAGAAAACAACAGAACTATATGATACGATAAAAAGCAGCAGAGGTAAAATCTGACAATTAAATTGCTTAAATATTCTCAAAGTAAACTCTAAAGATTCTCAATGCAAGAAGTATGAAATAATGAAAATATATTTCAAGGTACATTAGCTCAAAACTTGTTAATAAATTCTCAGTTGTTACCAATTTCATAGCTAGTATAAATTTGTAATAATAAATAATGTGCGATAATAATTAAAATGTTTAATAATTAGTTGGTTTATTGGGGAAGGATCAGTGTCTGTTATGATGTATTTGAAGCAGCACTAGTTGTCAGGATGCTCTTCTCTCCTAGGACTGGTAAAGTGTATCCATTTCCTTAGGTGATTATGATTATTTGTTTAAAGGCAGGCATCATAGGCATTAATTAGAATCATTATGATAGATACTGTAACAAGCATACAGATATCTTATGCGATCCATGCCTGAAAATTTTGACATTCTAACTGAAAGGAAAAACAAAATTATTATAAAACAAACAAGGGGTATATGAAGACACAGAGTTCAATAACAAACCCTGTGCTTACAGAAACAACCATATGCATAAATAAGATATTCTTTATCCTTTAATATACTGTATTTTCAAATGCCAGCTTCTATTTGATCTACTTTTCATTGGTTTCTCACTCATATCACTGCTGAAATAGTTTGATGTAAACTAATGTTCATAGTAAAAATTGAACAGCTTCTATCTGCAGTTGCTTCAGAAACTTTCACAAGTACAGGTTTCAGTAGACCTGTCTTATGAGGGAAGTGTATGTGCTGCAGTTACAACACAAAACATTGCCAAAAGTAACACTCTATTCATTATAGCTAAGCCTTATACAAATATAAGTGTACCTACAATTTGAGAATCAGATCAGTCTATTAACCAGGACACACATACAGATGTGTATCCTGTGATATTTAAGGGCATTAAATAAATTCCAACAACCAAGTTAAATTAACATGCAGAAATTATGCATGAATATCTGAAAGTACTTTTAACATGATTAATGAAGCCTGGAAGATAACTGCATTAAGAAACCAGTAGCATTAAACAAAGATAATTCTGTGTAAAAGAACAAAATTCATCAAAAATTTTAACAAATGGATGAAGGATTAAAGATAAAAATCCAACTCAATTACAATCTATGGCCCCAATCCAGCAAACCACTTAAAGCATAAGTTTAGTTTTATCAAAGTTAACAGACCTCATCAGTCTACAGATAAGCATCTGCCTAAGGCACTTCCAAGACTGGGGCCTGTGGATTCTGTGCAACTACACTGAAACACAACCCATTTGCCTCACAATAATTACATATTTAACTAATAATTAAAATACTGTCTGTCAAAACAAAATGTACTCTAAAAGGCTTCAGTAAAATGCAAATGCTAATGTTTCTATCACTGTTACACACGGCATAATCAGGAAAAATTTCCAGGAAGCTAAATAAGAGAGAACTGATCTCTAATCGCAGAAAGAAAGGATGCATTTTGCAACATTTTTTTCGTAATTTGTGCCTCTTATGAGCATATATATAATTTATGATAGTTATATGTAGCTGTCAAAAAAATCTTTCCATATGGTTTTATCAGATTTAAACATAGCCACTCAGCCATCATTTAGCTTTTACTTCAACTTTTTAGAACAGGAAAAAATCTCCTAAACAAAAAGCAAAAGTAAGTCTTTTGGTATAGTGATAAGACCACTAGCATTGGCTCCGGATATCAGTAGAGATCTCTGCTGAAAATTAGGGAGTAAATCATATTGGTAATTATGTTTTACATTGAAGAGACCGCTTAGAGAACAAACATTGCCTCTAGGAGTAGGCACATCTGAATGTGATAGCTGACGATCTCTTCACCACTGAATCAACAACTGGGGATACTTTTTTTAGACATAGCTTCAGTAAGAACAACAAACAAACAGAACAAGGTATCGTAAAAATAACCTTGATTAATTGTATGTTGATTAACTCTAGAGATAGGCATCTAATATAAAATGCACCTGTAAATAAATGTTTAACAGTAAACTCATTACGAAAGAAAGTGCAATAGGAAAACCCAAAGACCAGACTGTGCTATTGCTCTGGAGTATTGAAGACAAAGATGAAAAAGAAAAACAGAAATTGTTTGCCAGCTACGAGGTAACCCTATTAGATAATGGGTCCAGGCAGGACTTCCTGAACGATAGCAGGCATATGTTCATATTATTCCTTTTTTAGGGCATAAAAATTGAGAAAACCTGAGAAATTGTGAATGCATGAAAATGTATTTTTTGTGTTTTCTAATAGTATTTGATGATACAATGCAATAGTATACTAAAATTTCACATGAAGTATTTTATTTTTCCTTTGGCAATTGTAATAGAAGCAAACCAGGGTTGACTTCACCTAGTGGCTTGGTGACGGCTTTTGATTCTTTGAGGAGAAGGTTGTGGAGATCGTGCTCTTCTCTTGTAACAGTCTGATATCTAGAGCAGGACAGTCCCTACAGATGTTTCAACACAGGAGATTTTATCTCAGGGAAGTGACAAATGTTTGAAGCACTAGTGGCAGTAGGAACGGGTTAAGGACTGGACATTTTCTCAATTCAGCCCTTTTAAAAAGGAGCAGGGCTAAAGTCCAAAGATTGGAAAGATGTCCTAACCACCAGAAGAGACAAGAAGTGCCTTCTAAAACACAGGTATTGTTGCCTGAAGCCCAGTATAGACATTTTTGCTCTATTGCATATAGGGAGACATTCCAGTGTGTAATGGAGAGTCTTCTGCTTTGCATGGTATCATGTACAGTTTTTCACCGCCATAATTTTATAATATATAGAAACAATTTCTATTTTGGTGGGTTTGATTCCTTTATAAATGTTTGAGCAATAATATGTACTCACAGAAAATATACAAAACATTACTCACCAGAAACAACTATCCATATGGAAGAAAGCTATATATGTGACTTAGGTTAATTTGTTGGACAGAATTTAAGTAGCTAACTGTTAAATCTTTTAAAAAAAGAATATACATAGTAATAAAAATTTTTCCACTTTTCAGATAAATTTTTGGTAATTCAGCATTTTGTGTGACAATAATTTAGTTAACTTGTAAAAATTGTTGATGGGTAGGACGTAGGCAATGTGTTCAATGGAACTTGGATGTAACAGCTCGCTCTTTCCAGATGGTGACCAAGACAGGAAATAACACTGTCATGACACAATTCCAGAGGATGCATATACTCAGAAACTGCTAATTCCTGCCTCACAAAAAAATGCTTCATAATATGCAATTCTATTTGAGATTCCCTGCTGTGAAAGCACTGTTTGTCTATGTCACCAATATTCAATTGATTACTTTGGAAAGCACTTGGGATAGGGTGTGATTGGCTCTATACCACTCTTCAATTAATGCATATTCCATTCTACTCTAAAAAACATTCTCTCTACCACAAGGTCAAGAAATAAATAAGCAACTTACCCATGAAATCCAGTATATACCTATTATTCTCAACTTCAGTATTTCTATTAATTCTATTATTTAATGTAACAGATGCACTGTGTTAAAGTTTTTCCCTTTTTAAGAACCAGAACACGTTTGGTATTTCAGTAAGTTCTTATTCATACAGCATCTACAAAGACTGTAATATTTATTTCAACATGAAGGTTGAATATAAAGCGAAAAACATTTTAGAAAAAGAGTGATCATAGCTTTCAAATAAACTCTACCACAGTCACTTCATCTCAGGTTCCCCCAGCTGGGTTTTAAAATTATTTTTAGCCTCTTTAGTCATAACTGAGGAAAAACAAATTATTTCAAATAAACAAACGGAAACATGGCTTTGTAAACTGTTTCCTTCCTTCCTGTCTTAAGTCAGAAAGAGACTGCTAGTTCAGCAGGTGTGAAATTCCAGTTTAAGTACAAGCTACTCTAATTTCACAGTTGAATCACAGAGTTGCCACAAAGTCCCCATTGAGCAAATTTCACATTTGCATGCATTCAAGGTCATTACTGAAGGTGATCGAAATGAGACTCGACACCTCCATTTATTTATTGTCAGGCAGTGGGTCTGAAATTTGCACTGACTCTAATCATTCTGATTCCACGTCTAAGTCAAGGTTATTGCAGTCTTTTCTTGCCTTGTCAAAGAAGAATTTCCACTTCTAAAACACTAGCTTTCAGTAATTCCCGTCTTTGATCAGATTTCAAGCTCAATAATTCTGACACAGATACTACACAATCTGCTTGTACATCGCTTCATCAATTCATATTATTACTTCTCATCGGATTAAAACAGCATCTTTTTCTTTCCTCTACCATATTCCTGAACAGTTCATTCACCTCAACATCTTAAATAACACAGAAGACAGTTTAAGACATATACATACCTATGTCTGTGTTTAAAAATATAACCCCCTATTTGTATACATATATTTTACATATATGCACATGGTGTATATAATATATATCCATAAAAATGTAAACATGCATATACAGACACTTATATAACAAGAGAGAATTTAGACTCTATATACTGATAGAAAAGACAGATTATGTGTGATTAATAGAAATTTGAATAACAGTTACAGTAGACATTCTATAATGAGAATGAAAATCACCCAAATATTGAAGTGTGCTGAAAATCTTACTGATTCATTATGTGTAATGAAAAATATTTCTGCTCAATAACTGGTTTTGAAAGTAAAGTCTTGAACTTCTGCAAAATATGTTCCTGCAAAAAAAATCAGTATATTTAGTCTCAGTTGGATTAGTATCAAAATAAGAAAATTTCACAGGTCTATGAGCAGTTCATATAAATGAGAATGTTTTTTCTCCATTATGTAGATGAAAAAATTTATGCACAGAAAGATTACAATACTTGTCCAAAATGACACATTGAACCAGAAGTGTTGAGAAGACACCACAGACTGTTTTGTGCAATTCCTTACTCTAAAAATTATGTGAGTATATCTACTCGTCCTTTCAGAGTTTGATCAAGTCCCAGGAGTAATTAATCTCACTTTTCTAGTATCCCGATACAGCTCCCGGAGTCTAGAGGTTTGTTGGTTTACTTTAATTGCATATTTTGCAGGCTTTGAGCCTAAACCTGGAACATGCTTCATTTAGTCTATTATGATTTGTAGCTATTACAAAATAAATTTATGATGTCAGACTAAGTCATGAAGTTAAACTACCCTAATTTTTAAGATCCAGCTCTATTTTCTTGGATTAGCTTCCATAGTTAGGTAATCTCTAAACAGACTAGAGAGGTAACTGCTATCAATTGATTTCCTTTCACTCACTAAAAAGCTTTCTGTTGAGCTGAAAAATAAGCAGTGAATTGATAAGTGTGAAATCAATTCCTTTTTACTCTTTGCAGGCCAAAGATAAATACTTGTAATAGAGCTGGAAGTTACAGCACACAGCTAACTTCTGATCCTTGTACTCTCTGTACTGCACTATATGTCAAAGTTATCAGTCAGAGTTTGTCTAATTCACAGATCCATTTCTCTTCCCTAAGAGAATTAAGTTCAAATGTCACTATAAGGAAGCATAGGAAGAACATCAAAAAAATAGTCATTTGGCCACTGCATTTATATAAACTGTTTTTCCACTGAGCATTTTGCTGACCTTAATATAGTATATTCTTAATGTTACATGTTTAAGATCTTTTCTAGGTAGGCTGAAATACATAATCACTGTGGTATCTGGCTTTTTCAGTTACCACTGTGTTTATTCTCACATATACCTATGATTCAGGAAGTATCACTAACTTTACAGAACAACTGAAAATAACATAGCAGTATTAAATGAACTGAATTAAGCTGCACAAGCAGTCTACACAAAGGCCAAGAAAAGAATACTCATCTCACCACTGAATGCTTCACCCATAAGCATTTACTGATACTTCCTCTGGGAGATATTATCTATGCATCAAGGAAGAGTTCAGTAATAATTATCAGTAAGAGAGAAAACGTTTCTTCAATACAACGCAGTTTTTAAATTTGTTTCTGAAGCAATATTTTTCTGTAGTTTAAAACTAATTAATCATTTTTGCCTCTGAAAAAAGTAAAATAGTGAGTTAATAAAATAAAAACTTTGACACATTTTCCCAATCTTTTCTGTTTTCCATTCAAAAGTAAAGATGTGATTCCTTAGCCTTGTTTTAACTATTCTGAGGCAACCTTTTTGTCCTGACTGTAGGGCTGCACAAACATTTTCAGAAAGGAGGGAGTTCTGGGTACAAAGGCCAGAGGAACATCACAAATACCCTCTGTGCCTTTCCAGCTCTCCTTCAGAAATATCATGTCAACAAAAGGGCTCAGAAACCATAAACATGTTGCTTTTTACTTTAGGGCTTCTAGGAAAACTTCTATCAGATGCAGCATCATATGTTAACATGACATATCATATTGATAGTTTTGATATGCTAACACTGAAATATTTTTATTAATGTCTTACTCTAATATAAAAATATCAAATACAATAAAGTGAAACAAAATGCGAAGTTACTAGCATTACTGACATGATAGAATGAATCATACTGAAATTATATAAAATAAACATTGTAGATTTCAAATATATTTGAAAATTTTTTAAAATAAGAAAACCACTCAGGTTTTCTTTTCTTTTTCAGCAATGCCAAAAGAAAAATAAATAATAGTTTCACAATTAAACATTGTTTGACGGTTTTGATGCCCATAGGTATTATAGGACTAATTTGCTTAAGAAGGCAGAAGACGTTTTTCTGGTGTAATATCGTCTTTCCCTTGTTATCTCAATGTTGACAGCATGGCAGATGACACAGACACACAGAACTCCATTACACCCCATCTTTAATAAGAAATCTGAGATGTTATGAATTAGCATTTTGCACCTATGGAGATTCAGCACTTCTCACTGCGATGACTCAATGAGAAAACACTGCCAGAAATCCATGGTGCACCTAGGCACATGAGCGCAAGCTCTGTGCTCATGCCTGGTATCACTTTAAGAGATTACATAGCTAACATTAGCATTGATCTCTAGATGGTACTATGTAGTTTCTTGATGAAGTTTAGATATTTCTACGATTCAGATTTCTTCTTTTAAGAATCAGATTATTATAAAAATCTTTCCAGGATTCATGTTTTTTGTGCAGCTACATCAGTGAATTAAACATGCCACTGAGGTCCTTCAACGTGGAAGAACCCCCTTCTGTGCAAGCAAACTAGTTTACTCTCCAAACGATGGAGAGAACAGAGGGACTGTTGTCTGGCTGACATTAACCGCTCAGCCATGCCTGGGGACTGGATGGGCTTCTGGCTGGGCTGGGCCAACACCCATGCTAGGGGGTGGTCCAGGTATTCATCAGTGCAAACTGCCAGGTTTTGGTGGCCAGGAATGTTTTCATGAGAGTCTTTAATTTAGCAGGATGGGTACAACCTTACATGTGTAACTTCCAGTACTACAGTTAACCCAAAAAATTCAGCTGTGACAAGCATTTTGTACCTACATTTCAGGATATGTAGTTTGTAAGACCCTACACTGAGCTTTGACTTTCAGAAACTCGGAATATTCTCCTATTCAAATATAATGTACGAAGTGATTTCTTAGGGAAACATGCTCCTATCAGTCCTGAACATCACACTTGAAACCGTTATGCAGCTAGTACCTGTTAATGAAATGGTAAGAGGTGTGGGGAGTGTCTTCAGTTTTACTTTAAAATGCAATAAGGCGCTTAAATTCCTAGTTAAAGAGATTTTCAACTTTACAAAAGTCTGAAGCACTCAACAGGTTGCAGTAACTTCAGAAGACTTTGGATTCCAACATCCAGACAATTATTAGATTGTACTAACATCTGATAACAGTACAACTAACAACTATGTAATATGATATTTTGTAAGTCTTTTTCTGTAATACAAAACCTGAAAAAAGTAAAAGAAAGAACTAGATCAAACACAAGCCGCACAAAATCCTAAAATGCCTAGATAATTTAAAATTGCCCTTCATAAAATATCAGCTGAAAACTTGCTCCCGAGTGATATGTGACATTCTGAATGCCACTATAACCCTTTTTAAAAGGCACAAAACAAAACTGTGGGTCACAAACACTATTGTTCTTTCTAAAACACATTGCAGATAATGACAAACTAATTCCTGAAGCCTTGACAACTTATTTTCTGAAACGGAAATTGATATGTGTTCCTTTCCCATTAATCTTATGACAGAAAGGTGAGAAATATACATAAAATGCTTGATATTTAATGATTAGAAGAAAAACGTACCTTTTGAATACAAACATCAGTTTTATCTTGTCTACCTGTTGCTCTGAGGGTTTTTCGTTAATTTGCTTTTGTGGAAGCAATAATTTTTACTTGAGTTCTAGGCTACATTTTTGAAAAGTAAAATGTAATATACAGAAGTCTATCAAGGAAATAGTAGTTTAAGAAATACACAAAAATAAATTCACGCTGTCCCAGCAAGCCAGTGAGCAAATGATAGCTTTATAAGTGGATTTACAGAATTCTGCATTGTTTATAAACTCATTTTCTTACAGACATATGAAGCCAATGTCTGCTTACTTATCTTTCCTCCTTTGCCTTGAAAAAGATGCTACCCAGACTTTCCCAAAGAACCCATGTCAGGGTAATTTAGAGCAGCCATAGCCCAGCATAAGCACAGTACCTAAGGCATCTCACTACTGCTTTATCTATTTATGTTCATCACAAACCTGTCAGAAAGTACACTGCAGTCCTACTTCTCAGATATGAAAGTCAAGCAAAGGTATCTGCCCGATAAAAATTTTAGGGACCTATACAGTCCCTACGGATATAGGGTGATGGAATTCTGATCTTCTTTTCTTCCAAGAATGGAAGAAATGAAGGTCTTTCTATATTTGACTTTGAAGTTCGCATGATGTCTGGAACCATACTTCCAAAAATGCCTAGAACTGCCTCCAGTCAGGAGGCCCATGAGTTCAGTTCAACTCCCCGAGATTCCTCAGTGCAGATCAATAAGATATGGGTTTGTTTCATGAAAGAATATTTGCTAGACAGAAAGCAGTACTCCTGAGCTGTGTGAACACCCTGCTGTCTGCCCGGCCTCCCTGCAAGCACTGCAGCCACTGGCTTGGGCATCTCACCTGGGCAGGAACTACCTGCAGAACCACCATCATGGTTTCAGCCCACCCAGAAAGGATTCAATGCACAAATATCTTCCAAGAACAGAGTAATATTAAGTTCTTCATTAAAAGAATGAAATAGCTACAAGGGAATATGTACTGTATTATAGAACATTGTGTAAAGGTGTTCAGGTACATCCTGAGCAACTGCAGTAAGGGATGAACAAAGGCGGCTCGTACTGTTGCTGCTGGGCTACACTGTGCAGCTGAGCAAAAGTGGTCTAGTCCTGTATGACTAGAATGAATACCTTTGATGTGAAAAGGGCCCTGACTGTGTATCTTTCAGCTGCCAGACACTCTATACGTGGGTTATAAAGACATCAATTCATGTTATTGCTCAGATTCTCCTGCTTCTTTTAGTATGTACAATGTGAAGAAAACAAAAATTATTGCTGTTATACTGTGTTCTTATGAACAACTTTTTAGCTCGTCGGCTCCAACCTCACTACTTTTTTTTCCATAAAGACTACACTACAGTACACTCTAACATATATATTTACTTGTCAACTGGTTATATACACTGTAAAACTGCTAAGGCATATTCCTGGCATATCTAAAAAGCATATTGTGGTTTTTTCTTTAAATCAAGAAAATAAGTTTTGCTTAAAAAAAATTCAGCACAATTGAAAACAGTGATGGTGGAAATGAAGGGACAGTTTAACTAGAGAGCTTTCTTTTTTTGTGCCTAAGTTTTGGGCAGGGAAATATATAAATATGAAATAAACGTACTGGCTCTATAATTCTATTCTTAGCAGCCTGTACTGTTTCCAAAGACTTCTTAAACTATGAAGTTGCAAACTATAGACTTGCAGGTCCCACATTAGCCATTACAGTTTATGTAGTAGAAGAAGGAAATAGTCAATTCCCAAGTTGAAAAGCAGGTATTGTCATTGTTCTTTGCTTGTGGCTCATTTCTGCTTCAACCGAAGTCAAAAGTGAAATATCTATTGACTTCAGTTGAACAGAATCAAACACAAAGTGTGTGTGTTAATATAAATGCAAACCAGAATTAGTATGGGTGACATCGGTGACATGAACAAAATGAAAAGAAAACTCAAAGGAACCTGTAGAGCGAGCCCTGGAAAGGTTAAACTTTTGCAACTTCACGAGCAACTCTGAACTATTCAGGGAGGCTGTGCTTCTGAAGAGCAAGGAAATTACTTTGGTATCTTGGTTATGATAAGAGCTAACATTTAGGCATGTAGCTGCTAATAATTGTTTTAATGAATTTTGGTTTTCTAAGCATTTGATTTGGCAGAGAAAAAAAGGGGGAAAATTCAGGTAATTGGTTAGCTATACATCACCAGCAAAGGTAGACTTGGCAATTTGGAAAACCGGTGCTTTAGACTGTAAATACATAGTCTCTGACAATTTTTTAATATATTATTTCTTAGCATCAGAAAAATAAAAATCATTATTATAATGATTTATGACCCTTTTTTAAGTCTAAGCCGAGAACTTTGCATTTAGCTATGCAGCTGGTGAAAGAAAAAAGCTGCACTGTAAATAAATAGGGAGATGGCTTTATATAGGTCCTGCCCAAAATCCAATCTTATACATGAATGGCCCTGCCAAGGTCTGTCTGGCTCCTGCCTCCAACAGCAGTCAATGGTCAGTGCCAGTCAGAGAGCGCATTACTGGGGCAAGGGTACAGTTCTCATTCCTTAATAAGCTTTCCCTATTTCCTAATTACCAATCATGAACTTTCAGTGCTAAAAGTATAATTTGGTATGTAATAGCACTTTTTTCCCATGAATTTTTCCAGGCATTTTTTGACATGACATCTTGTGGTAAGGAGTCCCTCAGTCTGACTAAATGTTACATAAAGGAAGAACAAGCTTGTTTGTTTGTTTGTTTGTTTGTTTTGGTTGAATGATTTGTTTTTTACAAATTCTTCCCCTGTAAATATTACTGAATGTTTCCAGTTCTTGAACCTGAAAAGCTAGAGGGCAATCATTCCAAACTCAGTTTCTCTGTTACAATCATGGTTTCTAAATCTCCATCCTACCTACCTTCACCCATCCCTCTCTCAAGGTCTGAAGAGTAATCTTGAGGGTCAGTCTTTCTGTGCAGTCATACCCACTATTTTTCTCCAGAGTTTTTCCAGCTCTGCTACATGCTTTAGAAGTGATAGGACTAAAACTAACTTCAGACAGTATTCAAAATGTTAGTACGCTCAAAATTTTTATATATGCATGTTAATGTCATTTGCCTTATTCTAGATGCCTTTCCTAATAACACCTGATATTTGATTTGCCATTTTTTTTGACTCTTATTGAGCCCTGAACTGGCATTTTCATAGAACTATCAATCATAACTCCAAGATTTCATTTCCATGTGATAATAGCTGGCTAGAAATCCATCATTACATATGTAAAGTTAGAATTGTTTATTTCCCACATGCATCACTTAAAATTTACCTAGATTGCATTTCACCTGCTGTTTTACTACAGTCACTTAATATGGTAATATCTTTCTTCAGTTCATCATAGTCAGCCTTTGTTTTTATTACCTTGAAAAACTTGGTGTCATCAGTAAATTCTGTCTACTCATACACATCCCCTTTTTCAGTATTAATGAAAATGTTGAACAACCCAGACACATGTGTCTCTACTGGTGACCTCCGTCCTCTCTCAAGAGCAACCTTCTATTCCTACCTTCTGTTTCCTCACTGAACAGTCTCTGCTAGGAGGCTAGAATTCTGCCTTTATTTCTCAGCTCTTTCCCTTCCCCTTTTTTTCCATCCCTTTGCACAAATCTTCTCAATGTCATCATATAATATTCTGCCCTGTTGTCCAGGTGCCTTCTACAACAAAAACAACAGCTGAAATAGGTAACTTCTGGACAGAAGGAGGATTGGTACTGCTCTACACAGGGATATATAACAAACCTAACCCTCAAATGCAAATAATCAGGTTCTATTGTATGCATTTTTTCGTAACTATTATAGGACAAAAACACCCAAACACACGCATAAAAACCCCAAACATTTTATATCCATCAGCTACATACAAAGGAAATCTCTGTGTCAGAAGTAATGAACCTAAAAATGACTGGCACAAGCTGCAATCTACCACTTTGTTAAAGATTTGGGATACTTATTCTGTGTCAATGCAGATCATACTTATTTTCCTCCACTTAATGCCTTGCCAACTCCTTAAAAAGAGTTACATTCATTGTCAATCATATTCCATCTGTACACCTTTAGAATGTGACTAACTCCAGCTTCAATATATGGTTATTAAAACCATTTTGAATCATTCCACAGCAGAATTTAAGTGTATGTAAATATTTATATATAATATGATTGACACTTTCATCATAATATGTTGGCAATATTAATCTATCACAAAATTGATTTCTCCCCCTTTGGCTTTTACGTGGATAACCATGAGATATCCTATTGGTATCTATTTACAGTAAGTGTTATGTGATAAAAAAGGAGATTATTTTTCTTATTCCCCTGCTCAGATACTGACACTAGAATGAAGTACCTGGGGCTTCCCAGCCAATAAGTGCTACCTGCAAGCAAGTACATAGGTAGTAAGCAAGGGATTTTGCTTCCTTGCAAAATAATCATTTTAATTAGCTTAGATATTAAATTGCAGGTATTAAATTGCTTCATGGGAAGATGTAAGGTTCTATACCGCTACTCCCATCTTTATTCCTTTCTTTTGTCCTCCTTCCCCTCCTTCTCAGCAATCTTGCAAGAAGAATTATGAGAAAGGGTCCTTCTTAGTTGCAGTACTCTTCTTTTTTTCACTCTGATATCTGTAAAGCTCTAGACCCGTACTATCCACCCTACTCTCTCCATATGTGAACTCTAATACTAGCCCACTATACGGCATACTAGTCCACTGATATAAATAAGCCTTGGACCAGAATGACACATACCTTCCCTGTTCAGTAAGGTGACCTTAAAAAAACCACGACCACACAAAACTAACACCCCCGCCCCCCCCAAAAAATAAACCAAAACCCACCACTTCCCTTTAAATGTGAGAATAGCAATTTTTTTTTATTTTTAGTAAATGTGATATATACTTCCAAAATGCATTAAATCGATTGCTTTTCTTCACCCCACTGAGCACCTGAGTTTCTTCGTTATCATAGGTATTTCTGTAGATATATGAATACGCCTTGAATATAATTTGTGAAGTACCTCCTACAATGTTTTCCTTATTCCACTCTTATACTCTCCGTTTGCTTGCTATTCAAAAGTCATTAAAACCAGAAAGTGCTGAACTAACTTGCATTTGACTGCTCATTTCAAACAATCGAATATGACATCTTATATACGTATCTCGCATTTGTAGAAAGAACACAAATTATGCATCCCAGCAATTATATAAATTTTCCTAGGTGCTTTATCCACACCAGTAATTTTGAACACCTGAATACATTCCAAAAAAAATACGTAAAAACATATCAGCTTCTTGGCTGTTTTCTTGCTAATCTCTTAAATAGATTTCACAATCTTTCATTGCTCCCTAATAATACAGGCATAAAGCTGAGGTCTGAGTCACTACATACACTGAGTAAGAGCACAGACAATGCAGATATGTAGCACTAATATTCATACGAAGATCCAAATTTCTTCTCTGTTCATAAAATATAACAGGAGATAGAACCAGTAGCAACAAAATATGTATTAAACATAGCTACATGAAATCTGAAATAATTATTTGAAGATTAACTTTGGAAAAATACATTAAAATTACTATAAAAAAATTTGCAACGTGATGTACAAGCATCTGACAGCATGGCAGAGAAACCATAAAAGAAACTTCTTTTTCCATTCACAGATGCAGCTTCAATCCTGTGAATGAGTACCTTCATCTTTCGCTTGAAATCTCCCTTTAAGTCCCAGAATTAAAAGGAACAGATGAAAGAGCGCATCCCGTCAGCTTTTCCCCACCCTGTAGATTAGAGTGGTCACAGCAGGTAAACAGAAAGAGGTAGTATTTCACCCAATTAATTTCACAGCATGAATATAAGAAAATGGGTCATGGTATCTGAGTAGTAATTCTGCATTTGCTTGATTTATTTTAATGAAAAAATAACACGGATTGAGATAGTTCAGTATTTCACAACATGACCAGCATTCAAACATATTGTCCATGCCTTCTTTTATTAAAAATACAGATTAGTCACTAGCAAAGTATCATTATCTTTCTGCTATACGCCAGTACCACTTTGGAATGACTGTGTGTGACCACTAATTATATTTTGATAAGCCATGTAACAAGTTTCCATTTAAACATTAAAAAGAATGATCGGTAAAGGTATTCAACTGATTCTTCTTGCTATTATAAATGCCACAGAATGTTTTTTCTGACACTACACATGAACCTATGTTATCATGCTGGTACACAGAAAAAGTCATGATCCATTAAGAAGGAGGCAAGTCCATCTGGGGTGGGAAGGGAAACACTGGGGAGAAAATGAGAGACAACAGACAGGGAGTAAAAAAAAAAAAAAAAAGAGGTTCAGGCTGGAAATAAGGAGAATTTTTCTCCCCACGTGGACAGTCAAGCATCAGAACTGGTTGCCCAATCAGATGGTGCAAACTCAGTCTTTGAAGATTTCCAAGAAGTCACTGGACACAGACATGGACAACCCGGTCTGACCTGGTGGCTGACCCCGTTTTGGGCAGGAGGTTGCACTATTGGCCTCCCAAGGCTGTTCCAACCTGAACTGTTCTACAACCCTGTGACAGTCCACACTGTCTACAAGCTGGTTATATCATCAGGATAGAGCATACACTTGGTTTCCTTGCACAAAAACAACCTAGCTCTTGGGTGTTCAGGAGCGCTGGCAAACGTGTGCGTGCACATACACACTCTCAAGTTTAATGATAGCAGATGCAACCTTAAGTTCCTCAAAAACCTATACTGGGTACCATGTTCTGATTTATGTTACATGCATGTTGAAGTAAATAGGATTTAACTTGAGCAGAAAGACTGCCTATAAATATCCTGTCATTTTACTGTGTTTTGATATCTTCTGGGGGAAAAAATGTGAATATTATGATAACATGATGAATGCATTAATATATTTTGGAAGGAGATTTCTTTTCATATGGTGACTTCACACTGATTCAGTGGACTGAAAGAATAAAAGGATAAGACTTCTAAGCTGTATGATGGATAACACTTACAAATATGCCAACTCTCCCCCACCTTTAACCAAAGTAATGAGGTAGCTTAGTCTACAGCCTGGGATCAGTTATCTGACTGTGAGAAATGGGCACCATGAATCCTCAGATTGGCAATAAAATATATTTTTAAAACAACTGCATAGATTATATATCAGTGAACATTTTAGTAATAGATAAATAAAAGTAATTGATGGTATGTTCTCACATTTTTCACAGATCTCCTTTCCATATTGAAGTCTTCCTGCTTTTAGTTTGAGTGATCAGTATTACTTTGTTACTACCTAGTACTTCACTGCTACCTTCTGCAATTCATTTTTAAAATACTTTTCCACTGTATCGTGCTTCCTCCACAGTTGGCAAGTACCCAGATAAAAGGGCCTTTATTCTTTCCTGCCTCTTCTTTATTCCTCACTGCATTTACAAGGAAGCAAGGGTAGGAAGCACTTTCTCCGTTGATACATACAATTACACCTGGCAACTCCCCGATCTGAACTCGTTTCATTTCACTGCTGTAGCCTACAAAACCAAAAAGCACTCATCCTGTAATTTGGTATCTTTAAGGGAGTGAGTTCTTTTCTGAAGTTTGCTCTTGGTTTCAGAGTCTATCAGGAAATTTTTATTTATATAATTGTGATTTATATGAAGAGCTCAGGAAACTGAGTTCTCAACCTCTCTCTCTCAACAGTGCCCTGCCGAGTCATGCGGTAAACCCCTGAGCTATCTTGGAAGTCAACCCTGGTATAATCTGATTGAAGCTTGGCTGGGGGAAATGGACGTTTAGTGGGGCTCTTCATTGCAGACAGCACCGCTTCAACAGCAGACTTCAACATGCATGATTTTATATACAAAGAATTGTACTTATGCTGGATCTTTGTTTTACTTATTTTCTGACCCATAAGTCTTCCTCATTGCTGATTTATTTCCTTCAAAAATATAGCCAGAAAGACTAGGAGAATATTTATTTGCTATGTAGGATAGATTAAAAGAGGTTTGCTTTTTTATGAACTTCCAACATTTCCTCACCACATTGCTGACTTTCAGAAGATGAACCCAGCATGTAATTATTTTAATTCCAACATATTTCATCCTCTAGATGTGGAAAATCCTAGAAGACATCTCTGGCCCTGCATAGCAGTGATTCTTTCAGTGATCTGAGAAGAGTGGATCAGGACAATGATCTTGTGCATCTCCGACCCGTGTACTGGATCAACTAATTTTCTATTATTTCTGAGCCCTGTATTAAGAAATTATGTGCTCTTTTCTCGGACCTCCCCATCAGAAGTGATCTTTATGTGGTTAAAAAAAGGCAATTTTTAATACAGTCAACATGAGTTTTGTGTTACACCTACATTTGTGTTAAATTTTTCAAAAGCAATTTAATCTAAGCAAAGAGCTTGTCAAAGAACAGAAAATGTATAAACCAGAAAAATGGAATATAAAGGTAGCATCACCCACATGTGAAAGAAAGATCCATAAATTAAGGAGAAGAAAAGAAGTGGTTCTTTTGGAGAAGATAATATAAAAGTTATCATTTTAAACTATGATGGATGCGGCATTTCACATATGTGGGGACTCTCCTCCAGTCAACATCTATTCTCCAAACGGAAAACTCTGTGCCTATGTTGTTTCATTACCGATACAAATATGCGGTAATACATAGACTAGATACTTTGGCAATATTATCTGTTATACATCCATGTGCAGAGACCACTTATTCTTTCCCTTAATCTGTCAAGGATTCCTGTTAAACTGCTTGTGAACTGCATGAAGAAAATTAATTGTAGTTCAATATTATACAAATTGGTTTCAAATTAAAATAAATCCCCTAAAATTCAAAATTCCAAGCAAAAGGGAACTTAATCCTTATCTTGTAGCGTTCCACATTTAGAAGTACCCTAACCTGTATTTTCCTGCAAGGCTGGAAAATACCACTGTTTATCTTCCATTAGAATTTAATTGAAAATGTACTATAGAGTGACCACAATCTATCAGCTGAGAAATAAAAAAATAAAAAAGGAAGTATTTTGAAATTATATCTGACTTTCTTGCAACCAGTTTATATATTTGTCGTAAGTAATAATCCTTTGATTATGGGATGGGCTTCTCTATGCCAGACCCTGGTGCAAAATTTATAGGTTTTCTTTTACAAGGATGAAATACAGTTATATCCATTCATCACCTTGTTTCCCCTCAAGCTGGCATTATGTTACAGCTGTGTAAGGTCAACAGTAAACAGTAACCCCTAATTCTTTACAAATATTTTTTTAAGCTCTCTACTTATCACTGCAATAATTGAAACAGTATACAACTTACTATTCTGAAATCATATAAATTCAGATTAACTTACCAATAAAATTGTTTCCTGAGGAATCCATTTAGAAGTCAACTTTCTTGCACATTTGTCTGAATGTAGAGTAGTTGTCTGACTGACTGATGTGTTTTGATATCGAAGTATTACAAAGATACAGTGACTTTAGAGACTTCTGAGAAAGGCTCAATGGCTGTCTGACATGTTCAAATTGCACTGTGAGCACTAAAAAGTCTCCCTGAGTGGCATGTGGGAGGTTAATTCATGTCACTGGACATATCACCACACAGAGCTGAATCCTTTAGTTAATGTTCTTTTTACTTCTTTTTTTTTTTTTTTTTTTGCTTAGAAAGTAAACGTATTATTCCTAGGGCCCCTTTCTCATTTTCTTTCGCCTTTGGGCTACAGCTCCAATTCTCATATTGGAGCTGTTCACTGGCCTCTGAATATTCTCTTTAACAGCTAGTAAGCATGTGCCACAAATGCTGCTGTAAGGATACAAGCTGTCGGATTTCCATCATTTAGTCTCTCTCCTCTCTGTTACCGTATTCCTTTAATTAATTTCGCAGATATATTTAGCAAATACCTCTCAGCTATTTTTCTTGGTATTTCTCCTTTCCCCTAACTAGTAATCCCCAAGCCTCATGTATTTTGTTCTCTCTTTGTCCCTGCTAAGTTCAGAGAGCAGGGCTCCACAGTACAAATAATCTGTTCTTCCTTTCAATGCATGCTACATTGAAGACTTGGACACAGGTATTTCTCAGAACACAACACATGAACCCCAGAAACTCAGCTTTTCAAATTCTTCTCAGCCCATCATATAAAAAGTTAGATATTACTTGATGGTCTTTCTGCAAAAATTTCAGTCTTATGCAGCTCCATTAATAACAGATCAGCAGAAGCAGCATTCACTACCCCAAAAGCAAAACTCAACCCCCAAACCATTACAGAAAAACAACAACTGGGAGATAAAAAATGGCACGTTGCCTACAGTGAAACCATCTATCTCCTTCTTTTCACTAACAGCATATAAACTGGGATCACTGCTCCCTTACTCAAATGAGAGTTTAAAATTTGCTGACTCAATTGTGCAATACAATTTTCAGAAATCAGTATGTAATTTGTCATTTCTTATCCCTAGGTATGGATGCTTACTGCTACAGCTAACAACGGAACTGAATTACAGCCCTAACATGGAGATTACATCTGAACCATGCTGGGGCAATGACTCCTGTATGTGCAAATTGAAGAGGCTTTTAATAATAGAGAAATAAAAATCATTCATGCAGAAGGCTGTGTAATAAACAGTATCAAAGGCAGAGCAATAATAATATGTGTATTTTTACTACGCTTGCAACATTGGGTGATAACTACATCTATAATTCACAAAGTACCTAAAAAATGCAGGAGCAACAAAACACTAACATCAACATGTTGAGTCATTAATCAGAAAATAAGATCAGTTTATGACTAGCAATTAATTCTAAAGGATTGTGACCTCTGCTGGTCCCACAATAACTCCAGGGTTAAGTCCCTGAATATTTTTAGATGCCAAAGGACACCAAGTATTTATAAAAACAAGTATAGAAAACATCAATTTTCTAAATTCTATTTTGCTTCAAGTGAGACACCCTGGATTTTATGAAAATCACAGGCCTTTGATAAATCATGTGAGAAATCACGAGTAATTCTGAGAAATCTGAACATTTTCGAGTTTGGTTGGGAATGTAAGAGAAAGATTAAAAAATCACAATGTCAAGAGATGGAACGATGCTGTGGGAGTAAAATACCTATATGTAAAATTATGCGAATTCTATCTGCATGTCCTATAAATTAGGGAATTGGGATATATTGTAAAGTTGGAATATGAAGGTTTATTTTCATGCTTATGAAACAAATAGATTGACATTTGAATTTCAAGCAGCATGCAGAATGAAGTACTTCCTATGTATTCTTCCTCAATTTAAATTTAAATTAGTTCAATTAAACAGTTTTAAATTAGTTATGTTACTTCTAATTATTATAAAACCCATTTTTTCTATACCTTTCTTTGAAGTCCCTCTCTGAAGCAAGTCTTGATACCCAAACCTATCTGTATGTATATTTTTTGCAAGCATAAATCACTAGTGTGAATAAAAAACTGCAACAAAAGCCCAGAATTTTAAATGCCTTTTGAAAATGAAAGATTCTGGTTATCTTTTCTAACTACCATAGGGAAAAAAATCTCACCAAATTATTACATTTGCAGATACATATAGTCTAACAGCAAAGGCTGGGTCTTCTGCAGTGTTCTGTTCCCCTGTCCTCTGCCAAGGAAGCTCTAACGAGCTGTGTATCTCATACCATGCTCAAATAGTTCCTTACAACAACACTGCTTCTGAGAAAACCTATCATATCCCAGTCTCCAGTCTGTCCATCTAAAGCCACTGCCTTGGTTATAAAGATGCAATTGGTTGCAGGGCTGCCATGTAAACTAATCATATAACCTATCCAGTTTACTCTGTAACACCGCAAATCATTCTGCTGGCAAATTGAAGTTCATGCAGAAACAAGTATGTGGGGTAAAAACTTGTTAAAATACGTGGAACCATACCCTCAGAAAGAGCTTCATTGTTTTGGTAGAACAAATCAAACCATGCTAACTTAACCTGAAGAAGGTCAAGTTTTCATACACATTTTTGTTACTTCTTATTTATTATTTTACTATTTTATTTTTATAGTCTTTTGTAAAAGAAAATGCCAAACAACTTTCAAAATAGATGTTGATTTCAACCTCAAAACTAAACTGGTTATTTTGTTTGTTTTCTGCAGAACTAGGATATTATACATGGGTTTGTAGTGTTTCATTTTTGTTTTTTATTTAAAAAGCAAATTTTAAAGAACATTTGGGAAATGTCAGTAAAATAATTCTATGTAAAACATTAATTTTTTCCTATTCTTTTCTTCTGTCTAGGTAACACTGTAAAGTTTATTCACATGGTAGAACACCTCTTTCAGTGGATAGGCTGAACACTGGTCACAATACCCAGCTGCAATATTTCATTTTGTTGTCATCTGTAAAACTGTGAACCAATGTTTTATTTATTATTGAAGCAAAGCCTGGTAATAAATTACTTCCTCTGGTGGTTCCTATGTTGCTCCCTTGAATTACATTCTTAAGCACCTTTTTTTTGTTGTTTTTTAATCCCACTTTTTCACTACATACACATTCTGGGACAAAAATGTAATAAGGCAATTCAGAATTCTCCTCAGAGCCCAACAGCTGAAGAAGCTTGGGCATCTGAGGAGTGTGAAAATAATTGCTGTATCCATACTAGAGCGAGGGATGTCAAGGCTCCTTCACAATGTTGGTACTATTTCTTACACAGCATAGACGTTTCTTGTCTCAATAGAAAATGAGAATGTAGTTGTTAGCCTGGACAGTGTAGCTAGATTATTTGCTAAGGCGGCTCAGCATCTAAATGTGAAAAAAGGACTCGATACATTTGATCCAACATCAGACACTCACCAGGTATCATTACTGATTCCTCCTTTAGTCAGTGCCAAGACACAGGTAGTCAAGGAATAATTCAGCCCACTTCAGCCTTGACTGCAGCAGGGCCCTACCTCAGGTGTCTCCACTCAACATAAACTGGAATGAATTCAGCCCTCATAACTACTCCCTAAGTTATCTCCTTGGGCTTTACATGACTGAGCTTTCATGTTTCCTGAGACTGGTTAGCTTTCAGGCATCATTCCTGGAGTTAAAGCTCTAGGCATAACTCTTTTTCTGCTTCTGAGACCTGAAGTGCTCTGGCCTAGCTGCTGAAGCTTGTGACTCATTCTCCAAGCTTTTCAGCAGGCTCGCTCATGAGCCCTTTCCAAAATCACGTGAGGATGCTGAAGACTTCATAAAGGCTTTCAAAATTCCTCATTTGTGACAGCACAATGTCCAAACGATGCCACAAAATATATCATGTGTTCCCATAGCCTCGCTTACTTTTGACAATACCAATGAACTCCAAATACTTCCCCTCTCTGCACTAGAGCTGCAAGCCTTCTGCATAATTTGGAGCTGCTGTCAGAACAGGTTGGGAAAAGCACTTCTCCTGTAATATCTCATCCTTATGCCTCTCATCAGCTAGGAAATGGAAAAGGCCTCACATTTAAAATCTGATTAAGACTTCTAAGCTGCACCTAAATTAGTGGGGCTGGCAGTACATCCTCATCCTAACCCATGCTTCAGGCAAGGACCAAGGGCCTTTACCCTGGGCTTTGATTTTCCCGGAAAGAAAACAGGAGCACATGGGCTACAAGACAGCCACAGTACGCTTTGCCTTGATCCGTGATTTGGATAATTATAGGATGAACACACTCAAGATAAACAACAGCATATCCACTGTTTAATCTAGAGGCAGGCCAGCTGTCAAAAGACAACAGACACCAAGGACAGGATTTATCTGACCAAAGGTAAATCCATACTCTTTCTTTAGTAAAGGGAGAGAACAGGCAACTACAGAGAGCAACCCCCAAAATGCACCTAGGACACATCAATAATACTCTGAATGGCCTCTCCTTATTAAGTATTTAGAGCCCAAGTCATCAGCTCAGGTGTGAGTATCTACAATATTAGGTATCTGCACCTGTGATGCTAGTTGGATGGATGACGAACACCAAGTGTCAGCACAGAGATGAAAAATCTGCCTCTCTGATAGGTCTGGGCAATGTGTTGCAACCTTGCACTGTGCTAGAAAATGCAATGAGGGAAAGTGTGTATAAAGAAAACTAGGATTTCTTGTTTCAAGATGTTAAAAATATTATTTCTTCAGTTTATATGTATTTGAGTATTTCTTAAGTTTCCTGATAAAAGTAATAATACTGTTAGACCACTGTTTCTGAACAGTTAGTTCAGAGTTCTACATAGGGCAGTACTAAAACTTAATTGTTGGTAAACCCCTATTGATTTTTTTCTCCCAAAACCTATAAACAAAAAAATATCAGACCTATGAATCAGTAGATATGCTAGAATATAAAACAGTGTAAGAGAATTTTCTATTGTATTACCTTAACATCATCACAGAACACTATACTCTCAAAGTATCTGAACTTCATAACTAGAAAACGATTTTCCTCACATAAGGGAATATTTCTTCCATTATTCAGATGGAAAAATTGAGTACTACCATCCACAATACCTAGAGTTTCCACCAATATTGTACAGATAAACTGAGACATGGTAAGTCTAATTTTTTAAGAATATTTCACACTTTAATCGTGTTATGTTCACATATGTTTTGTTTCATTCTAATTGGGAATGCTCAGCCCTGCTGAAAAATGTGGTTCCTGGAAGTCAAATTAGACAGCTCATGAAATGACGTGTGGACTATTAGTGTCCACCTGTTGGCAGTTTGTTTGAAGACTCCTGTGCAGCAGCACTTAAGAAACCTGTGGCAGATGCATGGATGAACTCCAGTACTCTGCAGCTGCACAGTAAACAAGAAAAACAATATAAAACCAGCCGTTCTTTACAATATTACCCTGACCACAGTCCAGAAGCACTATGCACTGAAAGACAGGGGGATATCATAGAAAAATAAATTGTCCCATAAGCAGTAAATCTAATAAAGCACAGTCCTCTCTTCTCACATCTTCCCACCATGATAATCCCATATCTTTATGAAATACACTCAAGTCCTTTCGGCAGTGACTACCTTTCTCCTCCAGTCCCTCTACAACCTTCTACATTCTTTTTCCTTTCTTCTTTCCTTCACTGTCCTCCATGTCCCCTAGCTGTATATGACCAAACCCCAACATGCAGCGGCTTCATTCTGAGCTACGCCATGTGCTGATGAGAAATCGATGTCTGGGGGTACTAATCAAGATGTTTCTCTACATAGCCCAGTTCTCACAGGAATTTCACATCTCTCTGAATTCTCTTCTTGTGTTACACCCCAAAAAAATTGTAAATGGATTCCAATACTGGTGCAGGAAGGAGGGTTAAAAAAAAAAAAATGAGAGAAGAGTGGCTGATTTTCTTAACATGCAAGCATACGCTACTATCAGATAAGCTAAGTCCTGTTAAAAACAAGACAATACTATAAGTGCAAAAGAGTTCTAGTACACATGGAGAATATTACAGTACACAGCAGCAGCATGTCTACAAAAGGAATTTTGACAGTATGGACATAGAGCTGCTAGCATGAAATGCTATCTCGTGTTATACTGAACAGGATAATATGAAGTAAACAGGCTATGAGTGTGAATGTACTCAACTGACAAAGAAAATGTTCATTCATCTCAAATACTGGTGATGAATTATTAATAACCTAAGCATTTAATTTTATGACTCTGGTGTTCTTTTATTATAATTCATCATGTGCCATTTCCTTGGCTAAACCTTTTTCTGCCCTTCATCGTGAGGAAATACACGGCTTCAGAATCAAAGTATGTGGTCCAGAGGTCCTTCCTAACTCCTGACCAGCCTCTGGTATGTCCCCAGAGTCACCCCAATATGAATGGCAACAAAGCAACTCCTCCTTTTTAGGAGTTTCTCTCTACTTTGCCTCGTAGTTGGAAGGAGGCAGAGATAGAGGACTCTTCATATGATCTAACAAAGAGAAGCACAAGGTAGTGAAGGATGAGACCCAGACTTTCCACATCTGTTTTCACACTCTTAGGACTGCTGTGCCTACAAGTAACAGTCATTCCACACCAATCCTTCTCTGTTCTTCCTCTTCTTCCTGTCCTTGTCCCACTCTGTTTTTCCCCTATCAGGTCAAATTCCCCAGCATAATCTCTTTGTTTTCCTAATTCCGTAATACAAACATCTTCTGACTCTTTTCCCACATTGTTTTCACCTGACTGGCTTGTCTGTTCAGCAGGTCCCACCTGGAAATTTATTTGGCATCACCGTGAGAGAACAAAGGATTGGGTAATCTTCCTGATCGCTTTACCAAAGTCCAACTCCTATTCTTCAAGAACAATGATCACAGAGAAAACTTTGCTCATCCTTTCCAATCTAAGAATATTGAAAGATTTTTTTGCAAATTCCATCAATATGTTGAATCCAACATCAGCCGCTGAATATGAGATTTCATTACAACTGGAGTACATTTGAGTTAAGTTTTCAATGAACTGACAAAAAGATGTCAATTTCAAGTTCTTGCTCCACACTCTTAAAAGCATGTACTAATAAGGGCAAAAGAGAGTCCTTATCTGACCTTTTCTTGAAAAGAAAAAAAACCAACCAAACAAAAAAAAACCCGAAACCATTTCTGTTACGTTAAACAAACACATGAATTTGGTTCACCTGGAAACATGGAAAATTGCAACCCAAATGATTAAGCTAGCCAAAAGGTAGGTCCTAATAATGGCAACTATCAATCACATAGCCAAGTTCCTTGCTTTATCACTACTGAAAATTGAAATAAACTTTTCAAGGGATGGAGAACTTTGCTGTATGGTTGGAACTGAACAGAAAAATAAGAAATTAAAGGATAATTGCGGAAGTATAAAATTTCATGCTAATCCTGCATGTTTTACTTGCATAAACAGGCTTAAAAAAAAAAAAAAACAACACACAAGGCAAAAACAAACTTTCTGTAGACAAAAGTAAGATAGAGCAAACAAAAATATCCATGAGGTAAGAATGAAGATTTCTGCAACAAAAAGGCTGCAAACCGCTCTTTTACAGCTGGTGATTGAAACATGATATACCTCTATGAGACTGAATGAAGACATATATTGAAGATTAAAATAGGAAGCAAGACAAAAGCTTCAGTAGAAGATGGCTCAGATCGCCTAACTCTTCACTTTGACAGAATTCATTTCATTAGCAAGTTTTAATGGTGACTGCGAGTTCTCTGTGGCCTTTAATGGAATTTGTTACTTTGGCATTGTAATATTAAAATATTGTTTATGCTTTGTTATGTACATGAACACTTATGTCATCAGCTATCAGAATAAGGATTTTATACAACTGGCCTAGAATGCAGCAGTTTTACTCTAGATCTTCCTTCAGTTTCAAAATATGTGGAAAAATGTGCTTTAATGAATTTTAAACGTATTATTACTGTAGCCACATATATCACATATGTTTTTAGTCTTTTTTTGAAAAGAGGGTAGACTAGTTGGTTTATTCCTAGTATCAACATTCTGTCAGTCTTTCTGAATTGGCAAAATGGACTGTTCTGCAAATGCTGACCAAGGCATTTCACTTATTTCTTGCAAGGTGACTGTAACATAGATTGATTGGAATTTCTGCAGTAATAGAAAGGTTAAATATTTTGAACCAGAGCTCAAAGCCAGACTTGACACTGACTGAATACCTTCATAAGCTATGACTGACCTCAGACCATCCTTCTTCTCACTGTACTTAATTCCTTTGAAATACTAGATGATTCAGACTTCCCTGCTAAAGCGCGCACAATTTTTTTCTTCTAGTGTTTATAAAACCCTCTGCACAATCTTTCAAAAATGACAGGAGACAAAAACCTTAATAATGGAGTATTTCTAAAAAAACCCAGGAATTAGAAGCCAATTTCATTTACAAGCTATGTTATAACTTTTAAAATGTCTACAATAGGATAAAACACCATGAAGTCTCACAAGAAAAGCAGCACTATGAAATAAAGACAGCAGACAGTGAAAGAACAGCAGACCACAATGTAAAGTCAAGGTCCCAGGCTAGCTTTAAATAAGCTAGCTCAGGTCCCAGAAGTAATCTAGCCGTGACAGTGGGGAGCTCAATTCAGGTAAGCTGTGTGAATACAGGAAAGAGCTGAATTCAAGTTAACATTTTGACCTCTCTTTGTAGCAAGCCCCTTCAAGGACAGAGAAGTTTTGAAAAGGATATGTTTTAAAGGAATGGAAATATACTTCAAAGGGAGGGAGTAATCATTGTCCTCTTCCCAATCCTAAGTTTCATGCATTTTAGTTAAAATTCAGAATTGTCTGTATATTTTGTAAATTTAGGATAGAATACCATCAAATTCAAACACCGGTTTTGATCTGTGTATCAGATTGCCGTGATTAACTTATGAGACCACTCCAAACTACCTTGTTCAGCCCAAATGCTAAAACTAAAGTTAACGCACAGGAAGCTTTCTGTCCTGCAACAGCCCCAACTTAAAACGAGAAGCCCCTCAGGAGCGCTATATCAGAAGCAGACCACCAAAGGGCTGAAAATACAAAGCAGATGTTAGCTTTTTTGTGTGAAGGTGGCTGAAGTAAACCTAAAGTTTACAGCAAAACTAATCACAGGTTTTTCAGATCATAAACAAATTAAAAACTGAAGGATAAAAATCAGACGTCATAAACAACTGATAAAAGCAAATGAAATAGTAAAATACAGGAAATAAACCAAGGGGAACCGGAAAATAATGAATCCAAGTACAAGTTAGGGGACAACCAAACGTACACAACCAAGAAGTGATTTAGCTCTTACTTAAACATCTGTAAACTCTTTCCCAGTCTTCCTCAGTGGAAGATGTAGTTGTGAACATCCACAGGCTCTAACCTCTCTGCTAACTCCAATGCTGAATTAGCACAATGCTTAGGCCTGATTTAATAGCCAGATAAAATCCACCTTATCAGCTACCACCCAAAGGCAAAATTGTACTCACAAGACATGGGAAAAGGAGATGGTGGAAACTGATGAATAGAAGTGGTCGTGGGCATCGCATCTTTCAAAATTCTGATGCGTATGTGTTACATGCCAAATCAGCAAAGAAGCCTAAGTGTGCACCAGATCTCAAGCACTAAGGTATCCTAGAAATTCTAGAGTAACATATGATTAAAACAAGACATCCTTAGACATTAAGTGATATCAAAAAATGCAAGTGATCAAATCTACGCTGGTTTGGTGCCAAGTTTTTAGGTAAGCGTTAGTGAACATCATAAAGCACGTTTCCTGAAATGGTACTGTACATGAACAGAACCTTTAATTTTACACTTACATATTTAGAGTGCCAGATGGATGCAAAGTAAACTGGAAATTGTTTAATCTTACTGTGAGTAGGCAGTACTGTAAACAAATGAAATCCTGAAGGGCATAACTGATCCATTTTGCAAAGACAGGAGAGAGAGAAAGGAAAGAAAAAAACCAAAAGCATCCTTTTGTAGAGTAGCATTAACTGCCTTTTTATTTTCATATATTAAAACTGTTACCTTGGAGGTCACCTCACCTGTGTGTCAAAATGAAATAGGCTTAAAACCTCAGTTGTTTATGATCTGATTTAAAAAACAAGTTCTAAATAATATCATTAAATGTTACCCTTAGGGCAATGTTGGGGAGAAAAAAAAAAAAGGACAAAGAAAAAACACACCCAAAATGTAATTAAAGAAATGTCTAAACATGGGAACTTAACAGTAAATGGCTAACCAGATGCGCTTCGAAGCACTTTTAAGGGTTCTTTCATCTTCACGGTAGCCTGTAACAATGCCTTGAGCAAAAAACATTTGTAAAGGATAGGTGTTTCTTTGTTTTCATACAACAGAGGAAGAAGAGTTGTCTTATTTAGTAGTAGCATACATAGAATATTTGACATCTCGTTTTGACAATTAGTGTACAATAAATTAATGTAAGAAAAATATTTAAACTGTATTAACAAAAATAGAAACTTACTGGAAGTCATGGTACCTGCAGCCTTATACTGTTTAATTTATCAAATATAAAATATCAACTCCTCTGAATACAGGCCATATATAAGTTTCTCTCTGGACTGGAATAATAGATGGTGGTTTTTAAACTGTAGAGAAAAGTAAAGTATTTTTCTAAACATTTATTTTAAAAGTCAGAATAAGGAAGACACAGAAACTAGTCAGTTACACATTGCTGTACTGATAACACCATCATGGACACAGTATAAATACTCAGAATAATGTTACTGTCAATCTAGCTCAACAGTTAAGGTTGAGGAAAAAAGCTTAAAATATAAAATTGTTTGCTTTCACCAGTTCCACTTTGATTTAAAATTCAGATTAGACAAAGGACAGTAATTTCCTGTTTAGTTTGTGCAAAAATTAGGTGGCAGACTCTGACAAAAGGATATTTTTTCTGCATGTGCAGATACAGGTGCATACAAATCACCCTTTGCCAAGGCAGAAACTGTGCAAATATGTTCGACACTTATTAAAATATTTAATAAAGCATCTCTAGACACTCTATTTCACAGCATTGAAAATAAATTAGCAAGTGTAGATATGCCTACAGTAACCCCTTGAGTAGTCTTAAGTGTGAAAACACCGTTGTAACTTCTTACATTCTTTCACTAATATGACTGAAATTAGTTTTATAATTGATGTTAAAGACATTAAATTGCTTTGAAGCTCTAACAGATTCATCATCTAAGTAAATATTAGATTTAATAGAGACTCTATGTCATTTTGTGCTCTACTTTTGTAACTGAAGATTGTTCTCAGGATAACTGATGAATTGTGTAAAGAAAAAATTATTCTTGTTAATTTTAATAGACGTAGAATAACTTCTGGTGAAAATTCTATTTATATTATCTACAAATGTATACAAAGCATTTATGCCAGTTTCTCCATTAACCACATGAAACACGATTTTGCAGAATTCTACTAAATGCATTCTTAGATTATTGTATGCAAATGCCTGTACAGCAACTTTGGAGTGTTACAGAGCTATGTAAACTGGGAAAGCTTTTCAGCATAAGTTTATAATGCCTATGATAGATACTCAAGCCCTGATTATGCCATTCTCATAATCAGCATATTTTTGTCTCTAAGAAGCCTTGAGCATCAAGCAAAAGTATTCGTGAAGCAGGAAATGAGTATTTACCAACAATTTCACCAAGAAAAGCTTCAAAATCTCATCAACACATTTACAAAATCTTCGGCTGTGGCCAATCAAGTTCATATCAGAAAAACTGATTCCCTCCTTGTTATATATACTCAAACTTTTTTTATATGACCATGATTGTCATTGAAATTTTTTCTTCCTGACTATCTTTTAATTTATTTTAGTAGGCAGACTTCCCAAAACCTTACTTTTGAGATTAGTTTTGGTGAATGCTCTGTCAGTGCATCCAAAACAAGTAGAATATCTGCATGTATTGAGGAAAATCACAGGCAGAGGCTTCTAGAGGAAAAAAAATATGGAGGAAATGTCTCTGGGATTACATCCTCAAAAAGTAAGAGAAAAGAAAAGGAAACAAAGCAAAGTGTGCCTTCTTACACATGCACAGGAACAGCTTATAAAGGCACCTACCTGCAGGCACAATAATAGCAGCTGTAGCATCTAACCTCTATCAGTCATAATCTAGAACAGTGCCACTTTCTATTAACCAAGCAATAGAGGAACTAAAATTACTTATAGTGGTCTACGCAAGTCACTCAGTTTGCTCCGGTGCATTTTGATGACTTAATTAGGACGACAGTGCAGCACATGTGGTTTTCCAGCCAGGTTCATCACAAAGGCCACATCATCAAAGCAGAAGAGTTGTATCTTCTACAGCTAGATTAAAAATAGGGATTTCTTCATTAAGTGTCTTGCAGCTGACTGTGCCTCTTGGTTTGTCTCCATCTATTCAGACAATTAAATAAAGCGTCATGCTTTATTTATTTCTTTTTAGAGGCTAATAAAGAAGCCATGAATTGAAGTACAGATGGCAATCTTTTTATTTATTAAGACCTCAGTGTACACAGTGACAATCTCTGGAAGGCAAGGCACGTGCTGGGACTTTTTTCCCCCCTTTTAATATATGTCCTCTTTTCAGGCACAACAGTTCCACTAACAGGAATTACAAGCCTTTGTCATCCTCCCAGGCAGAGAGGGGAGTTGGGAAAAAAAAAGAAGAAATCACAACCCACCCCCTCCTTCCCCCAAACAAACAAACAAAAAAACCCCAGAAAACATAAGGTCACACCATAAAGGCAACAAATTTGAAACAATCTGAGTACTTTGAAAAAGTGTTCATGTCGATCAAAGTATAGATGATGGGTAAATGACAAAACTGTAAAAATCAGCTGCCATATAACTGATAGAGTCAGAACAAAGTTAGTCACGATATTCCAAATTAAGAAAAAAAAAAAGCTATGTATTTTTACGTCTATCAGCAGGGATGGATTAATAGATGAATTACATAATCTTTATGTAGGTAAATTAACTGAAAACAGTATACAAGATTTCCTACACAGTTTCCATTTTCTGATAACAAGAAAATATTATCTCTTGTAAGTAATCTGGTAATCTGGTTTGTACAGTCATAATGGAAATTATACATGGTAATATCATACCATGGAAACATTGTAATTTTTCCTTGATAACAAACACATTGCATCATAACATAATGTAATCTAGCATTAATTCATGAATATTGGGATATAGGAATATAAATTAGTGAAAAATATTTTTTAAATATTTTGCAAGGATGACATATTACCCTGCATTTCAAAAAAAGCTGAATACTCCATGAGGCAAGATGACTTTTCAGTCTTAAAGAGTTACTAACTGATAATTGTATGTCATTATGTATACTTACAAATACATATACACATGCATACAAATATACAGTGGTCAAATTAGATGATCTCAGTTGGTACTCCTTTTCTTTCTACAAGAGGTAACAGTACGGCCTACGCACATTGCAGGGATAGGAGAGAAGGAAGAGGCAGATGTGAACACAAGCAGAGTCTTAACAAAAACACAGATATCAGGGTTTTTTCTTTTCTAATTTTAATTTTATTTAGTCTGTCTAAAAAAAGACCCTTTTTTGTAGGGGTTAGCCAAAATATGAGTGGTGTTTGGTTTGCTTTCTGGTTTGAGGGTTTTGGTGTTGGGTTTTTGTTTTGTGGGGGTTTTTTTAAGATCTGAATGGAAGAATATTTTCTATCTGCTTCAAGTTAATTGGATCTGAATGACAAAAACACATCTTTCCACATGTTCCTTGATCCCAGCAAGGCCTAAACTGCTGTTCTTTTTCTCTGAATTTGACCTTGAATACCACAATCTACAAACCCGATGGCACTTACAACGGGAAACAATACATTAAATCATCATCCCTTGCTATATAGCACTTAGAGATGCATTTGTCACAGTTACCTTAAATTAGGATCACAAACACGTAATTTATGGCCAAGAGTGACATTTCATAAAGCCTGTGAAAACAAAATTACCAGAGAACATGCACCAAAACATGGTATTTCTTGTCACTACAGTTTGTCAACAGAACAGTTCATCAAGATGATCCTTTCTACAGTAGAAATTATATGATGGGAAGTTAAGAACATGACAGAGATTAACCTGTGGTCCTGATTAGTAAACTGGATTTGAGCTGGCAGTGTGCCTTTGACCCAGGGAAGGACACCAACACACTGGGATGCTTTAGTGAAAGCATAACCAGCAGGTCAAGGGGTGATTAGTTCCCTCCAGTTGTCATTCATGAGCCTGCGCATGGAAGCGTGCATCTAGTTTTGGGCCACTCACTCCAAGAGGGAAACGGAAAAATGGAAGACAACTCAGAGAAGAGCATTGAAGTTGATCAGGGGGCTGGAGCATATGAGGTAGTAGGAGAGACTAGAGAAGATGGTTATGAAGTTTCCATCCCTGGAGGTGCTTAGCTGGACACGGCCCTATGCAACCTGATTTAACTTTGAAGATAGCACTATTTTGAGCAAAAGCAAAAAAAAAAATTAGACTAAATGACCTCCATGTGTTTTCTAACCTAATCTTTTCCATGACTCTATGAGTGCTCTTACATCACAGCTACAGACTTCCAGTCTTGTATTTATATATGTCTTTAATCAAAAATAGCTAAAGGTTATCTTCATTTGGGCTCAGATTCAACGAAAGAATAACTGGAATTTGCATGGAGGACCTATATTTAATTATTTGGTCCAGTTAAATCATGGTCCTTCTGTCTTTAGAGTTAACATCTGTCTGGGACTTAAAGCTCTGTTCCTGAGGAGGAGTAGCTTTATCTGAGTTTTGAGTTTCTTGGCTTCTATCCTTTGCCTTATTTCCTGTTCAGGTGATCTGAAATGCTTACTGGCTCATCACAAAGTAGTGATGAGCATCACTTCACTTTAAAACAACACAAAATTATAATCAACAAAACTCAGCTGTTGGGTCACTTGCTCAGAAAGGGTGAAAACTATCCTCAGGTACCTCCCAACTGAAGGAATTTAAATCCATATCCCCTACTCTTTGAAACGTGTCAAGGGAGTACTGGTCACTAAATTTCCTTAAGCTCAGTGAGCTTTCACTCTTCCTTTACAGCTTCACAATCAGGGTCTTACATGGAATTCAAGCATCCAATTCTCTTTGCCTCTGAGCCTGTGCCAAAAGACAATCAACAGTTAAACTATGAGTTTGGTTTGACTGAACATTTCCTTTTTAACCATTATTCTCAGAAAAACCTGCACAACCATAAAACTAACTAAATTCTCTACCTGAACAATTCAACGCTTTATTCGGATCATTGAGAGATTTATTTTGGATATTTGATTGAAAATTCATTCAGGCACTTAAAAAGTACAGAAGAATGAATGAGTACTCATTACATTATACAAGACAGTGGTGATCTTTATGAAGCAGCAAATGAAGACCTTTCAGTCTAGGAACCATTTTTTCAAGGTACCTTCACAGGCTGCAGGGAAAGCAGAGGAATATAGCACTCCTTGTCAAAATGTATCAATCACACATATGAACCCTAAGTATCATATTCAGACAACAAATTCAGTAGTTTGGCAAGCAGCTGACAGGGAAAAACTGCAATTCTTATTTTCACTAGCCAGATCATAGAGTCTTGAGTACTGAAAAGTTAACAGTGATTTTTAAAAAAATCACACCAAACAATTTATTTATATTACTGAATTATGATTAACTTGAGAAAAGCTCTGATGTAAGAGTTTCCAGATTCCAAAAATGATTGCTTACAGCCTAGCATGTTAGAGGTAGTGAAAAAAGACAATTTGAATTTATGAAAGTTTCATTGTGAATAATAACTCTCTCCCATTGAAAGAGGCAAACAAGCTACAATAGTGAATGTATTTCGTGTAGTGTTTCACCAGTAAGCCAAGAAGTATTAGGAAAAAGGAAATTTCAGATATTCTTGTCTAGCCCAGAGAGGGTCAAACCCTGGGCTGGTTCTCTTCAGGATTTCAGTAAGCTTCTGTGGTTATCAGAGAGAGTTGTTTTGCCTTTTTCTTTTTTTTTTTTTAGACTTACAGTAGTAAAACATATTTCTCAAAATTACATTTTACTATGCATATTTTAGATAACTTATGCTTTGTTACATATCTGCATGTCCTAAAGGGAAGTTATTTCCTGGAGAAACAATACGCTTCACAGATTTAAAAGTCAAAAAAAGTATCAGAAAAGCAGTCTTTTTTTTACTTAAAATTATGGAAATATGTCAGGCTTTCTAGTGAAACATCAGTCTTTGCTCAAGTACTGAGAAACAGTACTTGTAGACCATGGAGACCTACAAGCTTCTATCAAAATTTCTCAAAATTCTGGGTTCAAAAGAGGTCTTCAAGATCTACAGAGAATTATATTACAAAAATCTATTAATCATCTACCAAGGACATTCAAAATTTGTCATTACAGGGTTTTACGAGGCTTTCTTTGTCCAGATAAATCTGTAAAGCTCAAGGATTGACTAAGTCCCACCTATCTGGCACCTGTTCCTGTTCAGACGGAGGGGACTTCCACAATATTCCATGTGAAAGGACCTGATGCTAAGCCCAACCAAATCCATAAGGAATGCTCCTACTGTCTTTATTAACAGACCACAAATCTGAAATCTTGCAGTCACTTCTACTGATGTTAAAAAAAAAAACAACAAAACACACACACACACACACACCACAAACCCCAAACCAACCACAAAACAGTTTAAATTATTAAAATATTTTGCTGCATGTGGAATTTATAGTTTTTCTATGTTTTTTTGGACAATGTAGTAACTGGTAATTTTAAAACGCTTCAACGACTTAACAGAAAACATAGAGCTCAACATATGCACCTAAACATAATATAGCATTAGTCAATGCCACATTTTCTTACTTACCGTGCACTTTAAAATCAACTATCAAGTTTTCCAGATTTTAAATATGCAGAGCAACTGGAAAGAAAAATCACATCTTTGCCAGATAATGTTCAACCCCTGATTAAATAAAGATGTGCCAAGGCAGAGATACTTTATGCCTCAGGAGACAGCCATAGTGGAATTGCAAGTGTATTTTATATGTGAATTAGAGGTAAGATGTAATGACATGAGATGAAAGGCTCAGCCATGATTTTAATAAAGGGGGGAGACAGTACTTCCCTGTGGACCCCATATGCAAAAGAGTGAGACTCAACAAGAATATATTAAAAGATTCAGCAAAAACTACAAGAAATGTTTCAAAGTTATAAGACTACCATTAAAATTCATCACATTTTACTGAAGTAAAAAATTCCAGTTCTGAGGGTAAGCTTTAACACTTTTCTGATACTTTGTCATGTGAAATTACAGCTATGTCATCAATAAGCTGGAACAATTTTCATTTTTTAGATAAGACAGAATTGGAGAGTTTGAAACCATAAAGCTTCATGTTTTTAAAGGTGTCTAATAACATAATCTAAAAATAATTTCATTAAATCTGTTATTTTGAAAGCATGTTTTTATTGAAATAAAATAACACTAAATCTAGTAGCACTATGATCACAGACATATTAGCTGCTTAGTGGTTTTAGCAATCCTCAGAAAAAGCTGTTACCTATTGCTCTATTGATATTTTTTATGGATACAGTAGAATTCCAAAGAACCATTATTTCCATTTTTTCCCCAATAAATGGAGTAAGAAGTTTGAGATTTTGCACAGGTCTCTCTCCTTCTGTGCATTAAAAAAAAAACCAAACCACAAAACCAACAAACAAACCAAAAAGGAGAAAGGCATGCCTTTGTAAGGAAAAGACATGAAAAGAGCAAGATGAATGGATGAACTGCTTAAAAGAAAAAAAAATCCTGCTTTATTTGATCTTTTGTGATAATCACACTCCTGGCACCCCACCAGCGAGGCTGAGCACACTGACGTCTGGCCAAGTAGAGTAATCTCTTGGTTCAAGTCCGAGGTCTGTGACGAAAATTACAAATCAGGGACAAAGTCAAAATGCCACCTGTGATTTTATTCTGAAACTAATTTGATGGAAAAAGTAATACAATGCAAACAGCCTTTTTAGTAGAGTCTACAAACCTATGACTAAATTGAAACCAATGCAAGTGGATGGAGGCAGCTATCATGCAAATACATTTGGATCTGCAGGCATGCCTTTTAAAAAGAGCGGTAGATGTCTTTGTGACAGGTAAATTGCTTTGAAATTACGTTTGAAGTCCAAGGTCAAACTTTTAAAATGATAATTTTAACTTACATCTTCCTTTATTCTCGAGTCTTTTTGCATCTCCTACATAATGCATTTGAAACCAACAACACCAGAAAAAAAAAAAGAAAAAAAAAAAGATTGCAATTAATATCCTTAATTTACTTTCCATAAACCACTATTCATTATCGGCCAACAAACCCTTGAAGGAAAAAGCCTTTTCCTTTCTCTCTTCACTCAGCAGTCTATATTTGAATTAGCTGCCCAGAGATACATGGAAAAGAATTGTGTAGCCACAAAATTCAGCATACACAATGTATTCAACTTAGAAATCCAGCCAGTAGAGTCTTCTATGTTATTATTCAGACGCAAAGCAGAAAAAGCAGCCACAAAATATCAGCATGTCACTTTCTTTTTTATGTCTATTGAGTTTTCCTTCGTTTTACTGAAAGGTTGTATGTTATTCACAGTACTGATCAAAGTTTGTTTGGGTTTTTCCTAACAAACATTGAAGATGAGTCAGAATGACTCAGAAGCTGGTTTTACAGATTTATTCTTTCAAAAAAAAAAACCCCAAACAACACAACAAAAGAGGTTTTGTCTCCTGTGTGCTACTTGAATAAAAATCCACTCTTCACTTATCAAGTGACACAGATTACCTATTTTACCACCACGTTCTCTTTAAAGTTGAATAGCATCTTGCCATTTTCGCACATGCTTACTACTCCTCTCTCCACTAGTAAGACTTGCCATACGCAAGCACCAGGATGATTCCTGAAATATAGGACTTCACTGGAAACACTGCATTTCAGCTGTTTCACAGTCGCTGCTATTTTCCTTCTTCTTCAGGAGGGTTCTCTATAGATTCCCTATCCGCTTTGATATTCAAGTCCGTTTCTGCGTTCCCTCCATCAACAGTGCTAATCAAAGGAATGCTTTAATAGCCACCTTAACCTTCTCGTACTTATATTTTCAGGCCACTCCTTTTCTATATCTTCCTTTGCAGTCAAAAAAAAAGCAACTCATTGCAGCGTAGACAATACAGTACTTATTAAATTCTGTGTTTTAAATATGCAGATATGCTTATAAGTTTCTTAACTACACACACACACAAATTAATACATGGAGAGAGAACTTGAGGTATATACAGGCACATATTCACACGGACAGCATAAAATTTAGTCATAAACACACGAACATTTATGTTTAAATAAAAGGTACCTACCTGGAATGAGCTGACCCAGTAACTGATGGCATCTGGAAAGGCTGAATACAGCTACTATGACCAAAAAAGGATAATCTTTCCATTTCATGGTGTGTCCTTCCTTGCATTACACCAGCTCAGCAACACTAACGTAAGTGTTACCTGCAATACACAATGGAAATAAGACATTAATGATAAATTTAAGGTACTTCCAAATATTTTTACCCAGTGTAACTCTATGAAGTATGCTGGTTTCAACACAGTTTTAGCTATTAAATAATGTTAAATTTTCTAGCAATTAGGAGATTGTAAACCACAACAGAATATTAACTATCCTTGCAGAGCAGACAAGCCCAAAACAGATGTTTTAAAGGGAGACATGAGAAGCCCCACAGTGCACGTGTATATTTTAAAGTGCTGCATGTTTTTCGGTGATGTAACCCAACATACTAAAGAATTTGTTCAGTTAGCAAGATAATTCAGTGTAGGTTGAATCCATCCCAGTTCAAGGACATGCTTGAACACTTGCCTACATTGAAAATGCTTCAACACTATTCAGCTTTCTATACAGCAGGGTTAAAACTTTAACGTAGTCCTCTTCTTATAACATGGTGTTTTGCTGAATGAGGATTAGGGATAATTTTACCCAGTAATAACTTGAAGAGTTAAAGTAACTTTCTGGTGAGTTTCTATGTTCTCAAGGGCAGAAAATTTTCATCTGACAGGCAGGAATATGGAATCTTTGAAGAAAGAAAACATTTTTAATAAAAATATGACTTTTACATTCATTTTTCTGACCACCACAGCCGTAGGTTGAGAAATATTCACAACTCCACCACTCATCCTACTCATTTCTTATGCTTCAGCTACGTTAGTGCTTAGTATGGACTTTGCCAGAACTCCTCACACCTTGTTTACAGCATACCAACCTGTTCAAAATGCTTTTCCTTTACAGATTTCTAAAAACATACAGTGTTTTTTAAAAACAGTAAGATGGTTTTTAGACAGTCTTTTTCATTAAATACACATAATCTGTAAATAAATGGGTTTAGTGCTTTGGGGTTTGGGGGTGGGGGTTGGTGTTTGTTTTTTATAAGGGCCTTTATCTCAATACAATCCAAAATGTATAAAAACCTATGGCATTGTCAGTCACTTCTTCAGTCTGCTGGGACAGAGACTTTTCAGCTGTAAACGTAAGATATATTTAATGACTGCAGATAGAAGAGTTGCATCATTACTGGGAGTATTTGGTGTCATCTGACACTTGGATGTTCAAAAATGCATACGTTAAATATGAATAGATTCAATCACCTACACATGCTGCATTTTACATTTGCTTTTAGTGTTTTGTCTGTGCTCCTATTTCTTAGCAACCAGAAATAATACTCCATTTGCTGCTACTGCCACTACCTGAATCCTACAAAATATTTTTTCTTCATTTTTCTCACTTCACCTCCACTGCACACACAAAAAAGTTCCTTCTGTTCCTGTTCTTTTAATTTCTCCTATCACTTGTATGATTGCTCTTCTGTTGCAAACAGCTTGACAGCTCTTAATGGCAGAGTTAACAGCAATTAATGGCCAAGGTGTTACATGCGGCTCTAAACGTTACGACTCCAAGACTGAAATGAGGATTTGCAACTTTAAGGTCTTCAGAATATTGATCTTTTTCTCTGCACAGCAATATAGGCTTGCTTTATAAAACTATTTACCGCATTGGTTTCAGATTTCTACAGTTTCTTCACCTGTACTTTCTGCCTGCAAATACAAGATTGAATGTTGTTTCTGACTCAGAGCTGATGAGGCAGCCCACTGAATTTTGTTCACCAAACAAAAAAATAACACTTCCAGCTAAGGATTTACCTTGTCATTATAATGTGAGGTACTCACACAATATACATCGATATGAAAGAATCATTTCATTAATATGTGTTGCAAAATCATTCAAGAACTCATAGATTTAATAAGAATCTAAGTGTTCCCATCCAGTGGCAGGACACAACTCCTACTGATCTCAATAGGAGTTAAGATCACACATTCTGGAGGCAGAATTGGTTTGTGGACCAAATTGTATTGGGTTTATGTGGCAAGGTGCTGGTAGAGGGGGTGCTGCAGGGTGACGACTCTGAGGAGAGGACAGGGGCTGCCCAGTGCCCAACACAGCTGGCTCCAGCAGACCCACCATGGGGCACAGCTGAGCCTGTCAGCCAACCTGATGGTGCCTCTGGGAAAACCTGTGTAAGAAGGGGCAAAATGCCAGATAGGCAGAGGAATAAGGGGGAAAAAAAGGGTCAGAAACATTAGAGGGAACAACAAGGTGAGAGTAGGAGAAGGGGGAGGAAATGTGCAGGGTGCCAGAGCAGATTCCTCTGCAGTCCATTGAGAGGGTCACGCTGGGGCAGATGTCCACACTGCAGCCTGTGGAAGACTCCAGGCTGGAGCAGGTGGATGTGCCCTGAAGGAAACTGCAGCCCATGGAGACCGACCCAGGAGCAGGTTTATCCCGAAGGACTGCAGCCCATGGGAAAGGCCCACATTGGAGCAGGGGAAAAGTGTGAGGAGGAAGAAGAAAAGGTGGAAAGGGGCTGTTATGGACTGACCACAACTTCCCATTCCCCATCCGCCTGCACTGCTCCAAAGAAAGGACTGGGGGGGTAGAGAGTTGGGGATGAAGGGGTGAAGTTGCGCCTAAGAAAAATGGGCCGGGGGAGAGATGTTTTAGGTTTTGCCTTTCTTTCTCACCATCCAACTCTATTTTAATCAGCAAAAAATTCTGCTCTTTAGCCAAGGTTAACGCACCACAACCATAAAGCTTGGGGGGAGATGAATCCCACCAAGATACTTTATGGCACTTGCCCTACCTGGGAAGGCAGTCCATGCGTTAATCCAAACTTTTGCCTTTTCCATACCTCTGCCTTTCATTTAATCAGTAGACTATGACTTCTTTTTAATCCCTTTGTATATGAGAGGGCTCCACAGGGAGCTCAGATGTTAACTGCCTGGCTTGTTTGCTAAAACCTTTTCTGCCCTTTACTTCTGCTTGTGTTTTATGTTTGAAATATAATACTTAATTCTAAAGCCTGGAATTATTTCAGTGTTATTACGAACATTATTCTTACAGAAAGTTTCAGTGAAGATGGCTTTAATGACACCAAGTAATTTTAATAAGAAAACAAAGCTTTTTAGTCTGCACTTTAAAAACGATTCTTGTAGATATTCAATGAAAACAATCCTGAATATGAGGCTAATTCCCTGTACTCAGAGTATAGTGCTTTCTTCTGATATAGTAGCCCTGGTCACAGGGAGAATAAAGTAGAATAATATGTCATCAGAATGGAAAATGGTTTTCAGATATAAGCTGAGTTCAGCAGAAGAGAAACAAGATCTTTCTTATCATAGTTTACTGCCATAGTCCGCAATTCAAGTACTATACTATAGTGGAAGAAACCCACAGAAACATATCACAACCAAAGGGATTCAGCTGGCAATTTAAAACACTGTTTCCCTTAGTACATACTAAAACCCCATGAAGTATCTGCCACATGCATTTAGAACCTCTATCCATATACAAATTTCTCAGTGTCATAATATTTTACTTTTTATTATAATAACTGAGCTAAATGTTTCTGTGCTTTGTCCTTCCCTGCAATTAGACTTTCAGTGTCTGAAATACAAAACTAATATTGCGAATAAGGACTGGCACTAATTAGATGTTGCCAGTGGCAGAAGAAGGATGCACTTACCATATAAACTTCAGCTGGCCTGAGACCTCACTTAATTCTATACCAAATGACTGCAGATCTACACCAGAATGTGCATAAAATATTCCAGTCCAATGAGTTGTCCAGAGTGCACAATGAAGATAAACACTGGCTCCTCTATGACATTATAATCATTAAAGAATCAATGGCAAATTAAACTGCACAAACCCAGAGGGGAAAAAAGCACTATGGAAAATGCAGGGACAGGGCCTAATCAATTATTTTCTTCCACTTCCCAAGTATAGTGCTATTTATCACTATAGCCAGTGCAGCATTCTGCAGCAGACGCAAAGATACTGAGACAAGACTAGAACCAATGCTGGTTTTCTTTATATTTCTCCCCCCCCCCCCCCCTTTTTTTGTTTTTGTTTGTGGTTTTTGTTTTTACAATTTGATTATGTTGCTTCTCTCAGAAATGGTAACCTGATTGGAAAGACTAGATTTTGGCAGTATGTTGAATAGAAAAAAAGGACACAAAGGTCAGGTAATTAAGGTTCTAATTTGTAAAAGTAACTTCCCATTATAAAACTTAGGCACTTTGGTAAAGGTTATGCTAAAGAGGATTGTTCACCTACAGGATGAAACAGAGTTTTGATGTGCCACGTCCCCAAAGGCCATTTCGGAGTAGACGGGCAAAATTTCACTGGAAGCAGAAAAAATAGGAAGATCTTCCTTTTGAAGCAATGTTAACTCATTTTGAATGCAGAAAATTTTTAAACCTTGTCATGCATTGTTAGGTCTGCTGATATTGGATGGACCTTCCTGTACTTTCAATCCTTGTGTTATAAAGTCCTGATGTCTATTAGTCAGACACCCAAGTCATCTGGTCAACTCTGTTTAGACTGACGCTACTTCTGAACTTACTCATCCTGTGCATTATCATCACTGAAGTTATGTATCACTGAAATTAAGAACTTCCCTCTACTATTTTAAACATCCTGTCTTTGTTAAACTAAATTTATTTGGAGTTCCAGGAGGATGAGAAGGAAACGTTGCCATACATTGTCTCAACTGTTTCCATTTAGGAGCAAGAATGACAGAGGGTTGATGAACTAAGGGAAAAAAGTCTGGCCAGCTCCTTTTCTGTTATAAAGTAAATCAACTCTACTAAGATCAAAGCAGCTAAAAAAATGATAAATCTATTTAAACCAAAGTAGTTATCAGTATAGAGCATATATGAATCTGGATTGTGATCCTTTCAGTGACAGTTTCAGCAGACATTCATGAAGCTCACCTTATTTAATCTTTCAGTATTCAAAAATATTTGCTTTTTTGCAACCAATAGTTAGATCAGTTTTAACAGTTATGATGCAAGATTTACTTGTTTTAAGCTGTGAGGTTTGGGGTTTTTTTTTTAAATGCTGTGAGAAAATCAAGAGTGAAATAATTAATAGTAATAATAATAATAGTAATGGATTGAATGTGCTCAATTTACCTTTCTAAGCTGGCAAGTGACAAACTTATACGTAAAAGAGTTTTACCTAGATTTTAACTGACTTGATTCTCCATATGGTATATTTACTGCCTAAGCAGTACCATAGGAAGACTTCACCTACTATAATTCAAAGGGAAAAAAAAAACTGCATCCATGTTCATCCACTCATACTGAAAGATTGCAGCAGAAACTCAAACAGCAGTATCAGCCTGACAAACGGTGGTATGTGACACAGGCTGTAGCCTATACCCTAAATACCCTCTACTATGCTGCCTACACATGAAAGCTCACTGTGAGGAGCCAAACTTATGACAAAAGAAACATCTTTTCTCCCACCAGTCTCAGTCTCATAAACAATTTCTCTACCAGACGTTATCCTAATCTCTAATGTTTCCTTCATGTGTCTGGTTATATAAACTGAGATTAATTTTGAATAAGGGACACTTTAACAAAGTTTTTCTCAGGGAGGAGTACATAAGTGAGACAGTGAGCAACAGAACATGATTTCTGCATAAGGAAGCAATATATTTATAATGCAATAAATGTGCAATGCAAGGTATGAAGCATGAAGTGGAGTGTTAAGGACTATAAAGGAAAAAAAAAACCCTAAACCCAAACAATCCCATTAACTGTAAAGCAATGATTTCCAATTGTTCTGTGAAGTGGGGCCACTCAAGAAAATGGATAGTGCTCTGCAGGCTCCTGCCCCCCGGAGCGTTGGTCTCTCTCAAGGAGTCAAATTAGGTTACTTAGCGCTTACTGTTCTCTGTCTTTTCTGTCTGCTGTGCCAGGAGAAATACAAAGACACTGTCTGAGCGTGCAGGGCTGGGGTTAGGAAAACTAAAACCCACCTGGGGGTCAGTGTGGAGAGGTATGTGAAGGGCAACAAGAAGGACTTCTATAAGTACATAAGCAGCAAAAGGAAGACCAGCGAAACTGAGGTGAGGGACCTGGGAACAGAGGACATGGGAAAGGCTGAGGTATTTGATGCCTTCTTTTATCTCAGTTTTTGTTGGAAAGACCAGCTTTCAGGAATCCCAGGCCCCTGAAACCACAGGGGAAGTCTGGACTAAGGAAGACTTGCTCTTAGTGGAGGAGGGTCAGGTTAGGGAGCACTTAAACCACCTGGGGACACACACCAGTCCCTGGGACCTGACAGAATGCACCCATGAGAGCTGAGGGAGCTGCCCAACATCAGTGCAAGGCAACTCTTGATTAGCTTTAAAGGCTATGATGATCAGGAAAGGTTCCTGAGGACTGGAAGGAAGTAAATGTCACCTGTATCTTCAGGAATAAGGATCCAGGGAAGAGCAGGCCTGTCAGCCACATCTCGATCCCCGAGAAGGTGATGGATGAACCTATTCTGGAGACCGTATCCATATGCATGGAAGGACAAGATGGTTATCTGGAGTAGTCAACATGTTTTTATGAAGAGGAAATCATGTTTAACCAACCTGAAAGGTTTCCATGATGAGATGACTGGCTTGGTAGATAAGGGGAGACCAATGGATGATGTTTATCTTGACTTTAAGAAGGCCTTTGACACTGTCTTCCAAAAGAACCTCATAAGGAAGCTCATGAAGTACAAGCTAGATAAGCAGAGGGTAAAGTGGACTGAAAACTGAACTGCCAGACTTAAAGGATTGTTATCAATGTCACAAAGTCTAGCTGGAGCTCAGCCCCTTGTGGTATTCCCAAGGGGTTGCTACTGGGTCCAACACTGTTTAGCATCTTTACTAGTGACCTGGACAGTGAGACTGAGTACACCCTCAGCAAGTTTGCAGATGACATAAAACTGGGAGGAGTGACAGATATGCCAGAGTGTTGTGCCGCTATCAAGAGGAACCTCTGCAAGCTGGACAGTCTTGTGAAGTTCAACAAAGGAAAACCCCAAGTCCTGCACCTCGTGAGTAATAACCCAAGGCACCAGTACACACTAGAGGCCAACCAGCTGGAAAGCAAGGACTCAGGGCTCCTGCTGCACAAGAAGTTGAGTCAGCAATGTGTCCTTGCAATAAAGAAGGCAAAAGGTATCCCGGCCTACTCTGGGAAGAGCATGGAAAGCAAGTCCTCCCCCTCTCCTCAGCACTGGTGAGGCCACACCTGGGGCGCTGGGTCCAGTGTTGGGCTCCCTAGTAAAAGACTGACAGCAGAGTAAATTCAGCAAAGTGGCATGAAGATGATTAATGGGTGGGAGCATCTGTCATATGGGGAGAGGTCAGGACTGTTCAGTCAGGAGAAGGCTCAGGGTGATCTGATCCACGTGGACAAATACCTGCTGGGAGGGAATGCAAAAGAGGGAGCCAGGCTCTTGTCAGTGGTGCCCAGTGACAGGACAAAAGGCACAAATTGAAACACAAGAAATGCCACTTAAACATAAGAAGAAACTTTTCTACTGTGAGGGTGATTCAACAGCGGAATAGGTAGCCCAGATAAATGTGGAGACTCCATCTTATATGCAAAACCAGGTAAGACACAGTCCTGGGCAACCTGCCCTGGCTGACCCTCAGCTGGCTGACCCTTCCCTGCCTCAGCTGTGATTGTCCTGCTTCACTGTTTGGGAACCACAGCACCAAAATCAGCAATCCATATATTGTTTCAGGAAAGGCAGTATTAAAGTGTTGAGCACAGAATGATTGAAGGCTACCTCTCACCAAAAACTGGACACAAAATGCTCAGAAGCTGTGGTGTAGAGTGACTAGAAAAGCTAGCAGCATCAAATGGGACTGGAGCAGAATCTGACTGGATAGAGATAGTATGCTGGGCATGTTAGGGCATAAAAGAAAAAAAAAAAAAGATTTAAAAAGTAATACGAGAAAAATCACTTATCCTGTGAAAAGTCCTCAATGCATGCTCAAAAATGGAAAGTTGAAGAGGTTTGTGATGACATTTTGGGGGGAATAACCTTGTGATCCCATAGGTAAGCAGAACACAGACTAACACTTAAATATGCTATGCAGCATTGTAAGCCATTGCCTGTCATCACAGTGCTTCTTGTGTTCAGGCTGATTATTCCCCTGGAATGCAAAAATCAATTCTAACTTGCAAACTATTATTTTGCACAGACCTGCGGTATTGCAGGTTTTGTTCTCTATTTTATATTCAGTCACAGGGGAGCAATCAGAGGCCAAAGGTAATTGGTAACAGTCACCAGTGAATTCATTGGACAAAACTCTCCTCAAATCCAGAAGGTGATTTCATTCTGCTAATTAGCCTTTTGTTAAATCTGCTGATATAGCTAAAAGCTGTGGGAAGAGGGGGGGAGAACAGATTTGTGTCGTCACTCTCAAGAAGCTATACAAGACAGCAAGAAGGAAAAATCTTAAGGTCTTAGCTAAAAGCTTTACAGTGCAGGACACTATCTCTGCGTGTCCACATGCACAAGCACTTGTGTGAGAGGAAGAGCCGATGTAGCTTTAGAGACACCTCTAATCTACTAAAATTTACTTGTGCTTCAAACCTAGAGGAAAGCCACACTTTGGGTTATTCTTCCCATTGTAGCCAGGCTGCCCAGCATAATTCTCGCTCGTAGTACACCAAATTTCTCTCTAATTAAAGCAGCCCGCCAAAGAAGCAGAACTGCGGTCTCCAGGAGCTTCAACAGACTCACTCCATGCAACTGTAAGAAACAAGGCTTCTGAAAACACCTGTCTGTTTTTTTTAAAAAATGCAATTTCATATTTTTCAAAATTGTGTTCCCTTTAATCAACCTGAGCCTCCCTTTCTGCATAATAAGGGACCATCTCTTAATAAGGGCAAACAAGCAAATCCTGTAGTAACAGCACTATGGAAAACCCTATGGGAAAATTAATTCAGAGCTGGATTTGGATGTGGCACCATATACAAACATAGGCATAAAGCAGGGAGAGGAAAGAAAAAAACAACCATTCTTGGTTAGTAGCTGGATCACTGACTGAGGCAGGGTGTCTGTAAAGAACTTACACATAGTCATGAGAATAAAAATTATAAGAAAAATCATGGATTATCTATGAGGTTGCTACCTTTTAAATGCTTTGCCCTGTTTTAGTGAGATTTTCTTTTTCTTATTGTGATTCAATAACCAGGAAACAAAACTTCAACATGATTCTGAACCCAAATTACAAGACTGACAAGCATCAGATACTAGTCTATACGTACTCAGAAGAAAGCAACATTTATGATATAAAATCATTTTCTCGTTATTTCTTGAGTCTGGAAAAAGAGTATGACAAAAGTAAAAAGGAAAGTTCCCTTTAGGGATACTCCTACTTGTGAATGTCAGGAAGAAAGAAAGGGATACTCTACTATTATATCAGATACTTCCACCTTTCATTTTTATAAACTCCTTTTGCACATAAGTGATGCAAGAATAAAGTACTTTCTGTTTAAACTTAAATGGGTTCCTTCAAAGAGGTATGAACTTGTTAAAAGCAGTGCTATCTCTTCAGAATAAGAAGAATATGTTTGAACTCTAAACTTATGACAAGTTCAGTATCAGTGGAATGAGCACCATGTTTTCCAATAGACAAATCTTAAGAGCTGGCTAAGTGTTAAAAACTTTGTGCGTTTTGAAAATACAACCAAGGAATGATCTAACTAAAGCGAGAACTTGCTCGTATCTTATAATACCAGTGCTCTACCTCTTTTTTTTCCCTTTGGCATATTAAATCAACAGCTCATGTCTCAACTATAGAGACTTTCAAGACAGTGGAAAAAAAAATGGGTACTGTATCTGTTGTGGACTTCCCAATATGAAATACCATGTTTCCAAATTGCTTTTCTAGAACTACATACTCATCAATTTTTGTACAGACAAAAAATATCATTAGTTCTGCTTTCATGTAATTAGTAATTTATCGATTTGTAAGAAATACTGTCAACATTCAAACACTATTAAGTAGTCGACATTTGAAGAAGTGAAGTGGTTGTTGTCAAAGATACTTCCAGAGTCATATGGAAAACAAATAGCATTTGATAGAAAGAAAGTCCAGTGACTGAAAGGTTAAAAAAAAAATTCCTTTGACTGCATGTTGACTCCTCTGTTATACCTGATCTAAAAAAGCAAGGGTTTTTCAAAGGCATTTAGCTTTAAACATTCACAGTACCTTTGAATGTCCTCAGCAGGACCAGAAAAAAAGGATTCAATTTTCAAAGATAATTGTGTCAGATAACTGTCTCATCCCTTTTCAGAAACAATCTGATAAATACCTAATTACCAGCCAAGTGATTTCAGAGCCACACAGCTGGGCCTAAGAAAACGCTACAGGGAATGACAAGGTCCCCTAAAGCCATAGAGAGCAAGAGGCAGTTGGTTTGTGAATTACTTCATTTATTCAGCTGATAAAATGCATAGAAATTCCCCAGAGAAAACAAAGTATTCATAAAATGTTGAAATAGTAAACAGAATCAATATTTAACCAGAGAAGTAAAATATTAATTTTCAAATAAAGCAGGGCTACATACCACAGAACAATTATGTTCCAAAATCCACAACAGTAAATATTTGAGTCCTTAAAACCACTCATTTTTATGGAAAGCATTTGTACACTATTCAGTCTAACCGTGTCTTGTGTTGCTATATAATGCTGTATAACAAGAAATTGGCTTTACAGTAATTTATACTGCAGTATTGTTTCAAACCTAAAAAGCACTCTAATCTTAAAAAATTACAGTCTTAACTATCAAAGTGGAAAGAATTTATAAATTGTCACCAATGTTCAAGAACGACCTCATCCTTTTTGAAAAAACTATTAATCCAGCAATCCTTTCTAAAATCGCAGGAGTAGCTTCACTTTTAAGTTAACTTCACCAATTAAAAAAACCCACTGGTATATGTAGCATCTCAGATGTCAGTGAATCTTTTAAATTGTACATTGTAAAAGCCAATCCTGTAATCTTGCTGAATTCCTTGTGCTTGGAGAAGTGTTGGCCCCTACTACACACCCTAAATGTTAATGGAGTGGAGAGCATGAAATATCAACATAATGATGCAGAGTTCAGAATCACAGATGGGAAGCAGAAGATTACTGATAATGCTTCAACAATATTAAATTGACCAAGTTATATATTCCTCAGGCTTTATGAAATACGTGTTTGGTGTGTGAAAAATGCAACAGATCTGGAGTAGTAATCTCAAAAGTACACATTTCTGACCTAACTCTGCTCCCAGATTGGAGCAAACTGATTGGAATTTTGCAAATGCAATGAAATAGGGATGGATCTATGCACTTCTGTAAATCACACTCACATGATTTAAAAATAAGGACACAAAAGATGTTACATATACACAGCAGAGAGGTGAGCCAATGGCTGTTGAGGCCACAATGTGGGAACAAAAATTTAAACTAAGCTGGTCACCTTTACTCTGGAGTGGAACAGTAGTGATCACACAGTCAAGAACAGAGGGACAGTTTTAAAACCTGTTCCTTTCAGATTCTCAGCTAGTAAGCGACAGCATTTCTGCATGCCTCATTATTCACCTTGCACATAAACATGAATTAAAGCTGTCCGAGAAGAGCTGACACTCTGCTAGCATTTAGGTTCCAGAAGTCAGGCACGCATATTCAGTGGGGCAGGCAGGAAAAAGTCCTGAGGTTTTGCTTGCCTGAAAATTAAGATCTGACTTCAGATCACAGCTTTGGTGTAACTGGTGTTGTGAAAGTGTGTTTAAATATGGAAGTAAAATTCCCAGATAAATTCTCTCCCCAGCTACGATTTAGCAAAAAGAGACCTGAGTACTAGTCACTCAGCACAAAGAAAAGCCCAGACTCCACTTCAGTGCATGGTGACAGCTTTGAGTTCATCTAGCCTCCATGCTTCTTAGGCTTCTATCATGACAGAGGCAGTAAATGTCCCCTCATAAATTCAACACTCTGTGAAATAAAAAAAGGGAATACTAGACAGTCTCAGTGCACAAAGCAAAACATTGGATGCTTTCCACTGCAAAGCTATGAAACAATAAGCATTTTGGGATTGTGGACTGAAGCCTCCGGAGGCAAAAAGGCTTGCCAGAATTCTTTTCCCCTTGAGATTCAACTTTGAGGGAAAGAAAAATAGCTTGGCTTTTGCCCTTAATAAGAATGAGAGCAATTAGAAAGGATTTGCAGATCCTGCCGCACCAATGAGCCTTCTCAGAGACAGAAATTTACATCAGGATTCACAGAATATTCAGCTCTCCCCTAGAGCACATTCATCCTTCTGGGGTCGCTGGTAAAGGTGAAGCTTAAATATAAGGACTTTCAACCTTGTCTGCTTCTTGGTTAAATAGACTTGTGTGAAATGCTAACTCCTTGGGGGAAAGGAAGAAGATGCCACCTTTCATGAAGATACTGGAAGAGTGGCAGAATCCCTTTGAAACTGAGACTGATCTGATAAGGTCATTATGGTTGTTAATAGCAACTCTTTCCTCCGCTTCCTTGGATGAGGCCGTGGCATTTAGCTGCAGGTTGGGGCAGCGAGCAGCTGAGCTGTCATTGCAGGGGGATGCTGGGGACTGGCTGTGCCTCTGGAAAGCCCCGTCCTGTCCATATTCCAGCAGGCATAAAAGCATCTCCCTGTGAGAGGAGTACTATTGTCTCCTAGCTTTTCTGGGACCACAGCTAGTAGCTTTTAGCTATGTTTCATACTTAAAGTAGACTTTGCCATCTCACTGTCAATTTTGCTCCCACTAGCTTTGAAACCAGGAGTCCAGCGTGAAGAAAAACACAAAGATTTAAAGTAATTGCATTTCTTCAGCTCCTGAAACTGTAAATCTTTGGGTCAAAGGAAAAATAAAATAAACCATAATGTCACCACTCCCAGGCCCAAGAGGAATACAGGGAGGATGTAACCCTTACCTCTTTTGTCTGGCTAACTCATGCAGAACTCTACACCAGCTCCAGAGGAGTGAGATGCAGGGCAATGCAGTGGTGAGCCTTAAAGTATGTGGGAGGGAACAAAACAGGAGATCTGTCATTATTTCAGAGAGAAAGTTTAGTGGATGCAGGATGTGAATCTTTCAAAACCCAAGTCCTTCTGGTCCTGCTATTTCTGTTTCAGCCTCCTATGAGAATAGCCAACAATGGTGGGGGACCACGGACTATGTGCAACAAAGTGCTATGCTGTAAACCTTGATAAATCTCAAGTATGTTTTATGAAAGGGATTTATTTAGTCTATGTGCTGTCAACAACCTATGAAAAATTAAGGTATCATCAGAAAGCTCCTCCCAGAGCGTGATGCACTCCCTGTTCCTACAAGTAGGAGGGAAGACAGAATCTGAGGCAAGACCTGAAATCTCATTTTTAATGCTTCTATGGAACTGAAGTCTCAGGCAAAATATATTTTAAAACTGCACTAAATTTTATCAAGAGCAGGATATGCAAAGAAGTTTCCCCTCATAATCTAAACATCCATTTGAAAATGCAGATCACTCCTAAAAAGAATATCATCACCTTTCCTGCCACCCCCCCTTTCTCCTTGGTCTCTCCTTTTAAGAAAATCCCTTACAGCATATTTTTAATCATCTCATCAGTTTTGGAACATAATTTAAGGTCTGAAGTTATCTGTTATAGAGCTAACAGTAGCAGAGAATTCAATTTGATAGATTGAATATTTTGAGCCTGGAAAACTTCCCATGTGATGATGCTCCCAAACCATTAATCCTATCTACTAGAAACAGAGAAGCTGTTAGTGGCCATTAGTATACGAAGTACAGTAAATAAGAGCGTACATTTTAAGTTTTGTTTCTAAGTATTATTGTAGAAAAATAAATAAAAAGGATAAAACTCCTAAAAATGCCCTGACGAGGAGAGCAGAACAGATACGGGAAAGAAAATGAAGGTTTTATTGACTCAGAAAGGCTATCCAAACTTAAAAATTCTGATGCAAAACTTGAAATTACATTTACATACAAGAGCAAACATAAAAAAACATGTGTCTCAATAAAAAATTCTGAAGTTTCAGCTACCCAGAGAGCACAGTAAACCAAAGCCTGGCAAAAATTTTAATTCATATTTCCCAATGGACTTTCCTCAGAGAAACATTCAGCTCCAAAAAAAGGAATTTTGTTTTGTCAGAATATCTAATATACTAAAAGTTCAGGTTAACTAGTTAGTATTTTGACAGGTCCCCAGTTTCTAACACGGATCCTCATGCATTTTGTATCTGTCAGATGCACAATCAGATGCTCACACATGTATCACGCTCCCTGTAACTACAACAGACACCAGCTATAAACATATTTTAAAAGTTATGGATGTGCCTGACATAACTGGTGTGACCTTTCCTAATAGAGGAACTGCTGTATAATCACTCTCAGGTGGGTGAGGAAATAAAACATCTTGAATCACTGAATTCAGTCACATCAGCAGGAATTTTAAAACGTGGACCAAATAACTAAACTGCTATCTCCTAAACCTTCAGAGACAAAAGCTTAAATATTCCTGAGTGGACAGAAACAGAAACTGGAAATTTATAGAGGTGGACAACTGATTTCCTAGCAGTAAACCATAATGACCAAACTAACTTGTAATGGATGAATAATTAGGTAGGGCTAGGAGAAAAAGACTGAATCCACAGGAATTGTGTATTCATGACTTAATAATTAGCTGCATATCTGCATATTTAATTTAAACAGTTCTCACAGTCTGGGACTACTAGAGGAGTGACTACCATGCAAGCATTGCGACAGTATAATTTTTAAAAGGATAAGAATGATTCAAGAAAAACATTCCTATCTTTGACTTTTGAAGTTTTAATTTTCTTTCATTTAAATAGCTGTCTCTTTGGAAATACCTGAAATAAAGTGGCATTCATCTTCTAACAAGCCCTACACTATCAGAAATAAGATACTAGTGGAGAAAGACAACAATATCATATACTCTGAACTGGAAACTGAACTTAAGAATATTAATTAGATGCTAGAGAAAATTATGCACATGCTGGCTTGTGCTACTGGCACTTTTGGAAGGCAATATTGCTTTTCTAGGACTCCAAAAAAGGCAACATTAACTTAGTGAAACGAGGACACTGTAGAAAACTGTAGAAACTGTAGAACTGTAGAAAACCGCACTTAATCCTTTTGAAAATAATTATTTTGTTCTAATATTTCCATCAACTTGCCTTTCTGCCCCTTTCTCTTCCCCTTCCTTTCCTTTCAGATAAGTCTGGAGACGTAGATCTACATAGATAGGTTCTTGCAGCACTTTAATGCTACAACCAGTGAGGAGAAAGCAGTGGATTAGACATTCATACAGCTTCAATGTAAATTTACTGACATTTTGAGTGTATCATTTATCATATAGTCAGATGAACTAATGGGTATTAATGAAGAGGTTCATAACATGCCTCAAACTCACGTTCCTTGCACGCATTAAACTGATTCAGAGCTACTCTTCTCCAGTTTTTTCCCTGTTAGTGAGAGGGACATAAACTCATTTTAAATCCTTGCTCTCATCTGCGACAACCCATATCACAACCCATTTTCCATTAATTTATTGAAAAATGGATACTTAATTTGTTTTCAATCTACCTTGGAGATCTCCAGTATGTGTTGGCAGACAAAAAGTAAATTTGCTGAGTATCACAAAGAACGTGCTTTATAGAGTACAAAATATCCCTAAACTTTTTAACTGGAAAAAAGTAACATATAATAATATTTTTCCAGGGAAATTAGTATGTCTTAGCATATTTGTACGTGCTTATACTATAAGATTTTGCCTTGCGCAGCAAGCACTAAAATTGAAGCCTCTAATAATATATGATTGTAATTAATAAATCAATAATCAATTCCAATAAAGCTTCTTTTGTACAACCACAAAGCAACTCAAGAATTTCAGTATCTGAAACAAAATATTTTAATTATTCCCTGGTACTCTTCACATTTCTTTTATGTCACCTCATGTGCCTATTTTACTAATACCTCTTTCACAGATACCAGCATTCTAACACTTGGTCAAACTTTGTTGACTCAGTCGTTACAAAGTCATTACCATGGGATGATCTGTTTGTAAGCAGGAAATCTACAACTATCCTGGTCTTTGCACAATATTTTATACCATGTGTTTGTAAATAGTTTCTTCCAAGTACATGTGTAACAATCACAATAACACTGTTCTTCCCTCTCGGCTGAGGCGATGCTGCCATGAGAAACAGTTTTTCAGTTCCTCATGGTGTCTCCTAGTTCCACAAAGACTCTGCTTATGCAGAGCACTCAAATAGCTCAAAGAGCCATGAATTGAAGTGCCAGCAGATGACAAATCAAAACCCCATTTTCATTAAAAAAAACCAAACCACTACCTCTCCTGGCATTTAAAGTTCTTGTCTGAAATTGGCTTGATGAAACAAGAAAGTTAAAATGAAGACAAGGAGAAAGTGTGTGTTTAAGTACACTGCCATGCTCGGCAGTGGGCCAAGATAGACAGACATTGGGACACACTCTAATGTATGGTTTGGAAGACAGCACCTTCATCAGTACACCAGGGAAAAATTTTACCTTTATCAATGCCTACAGAAAATAACTCTCTGATCCCCTCCCCCAATAAAATCAGCTTTAAAATATTCTCACAGATAAAACATAACCAAATACAAAATAATTCATGACTGACAAGTTGTTGACATTCTTCGAAGCAATAGATGCTGCTCTACCTCAGCAGGCAAGGAAAACTAAGACAAATAGAAATGTAATACATGAATAGAAATTAGAGAAGATTTGACTACAGTGAAAAATAAGAGAATCCAAAGTTCCTGAAAGTAGCTTGAAAACCAACATTCCTTGGTAAGAACAAAATGTCCTGTTTTTCAAAAGGCATTCGGAAAATCAAATTTCCCTGAAAAAAACCACAACTTTTCCTGTTTAAATATTCAGACTCCAGTCTTCAAAAGCCGATATTTATGACTGCTCTTTTAGCAATTTGCTTCACTAATCTAAAATAGCATTGCTCACATTTACATATAAATTAAGCCAACTACATCATCACATTCTTTAAGCAGTTTACTTACTCTGTATTTGGCAAAGCATCTGTTTTAGTTTTCCATAATATAGAATATATCATATAGAAAATATGCATCTTCTCCGAACATCTGAAACGGAATAAACCAAACTGTATGCTCAGTGTGACACAGCAGATTCAGAATACAATATTAGAAGAAGGGAAGTAAGAAAACAGTGCAGGAATGACACAATATAGTTTTACTGCCTTGCCATTTAGTGCAACCTGTCAGTCTAACTGTAAGTCTAAACCACTAAATTTCACATATGAAAGTTAATCTGATCTGCTGGGCAAACATTCAGGCAATTTATTTTAATGGATCACTGTCTCCATTCAAACATAAATCAAACCCAGTGTTATAGTAATAGAAGATATGAGAAGAACAACTTCTGGTAGCAGATCTATCTTCAAGTCCTGAAACCTGCAATAAAGGCACCCTTTAGTAAAAATATGTAGTCACCATCAATGCCTTTTGGGTTTTTTTTGTTGTGATTCTGATACAGGCTTAATACAAATATTTACTAAACAGAATATATAAGCAGCTTTACTGACAAATCACAGATTAACTTCTCCACTCCTGACCTTTCTTTTTCTGCCTAATCTCCTACCTCAGCTGTCTCACTGATACCTCACCTAGCTGGCATGCCATCAGCTTAACATGGCCAAAATTGACCTCTTTGCCTTCCCACCCAAGCACTGCTTCACCAGCATCCCTCCGTCGCTCAAGTCTGTAATAAAAATGTCATTTTTGTTTCACCTTTCCCTAGCCTTCCTAATCCAGATCATAAATAAATCTTTCTGCTGCTTCTTCTACACATTAAAGACAATTTTCTTCCTTTTTGCCTGCACAGCTAAATGCTCGCTTAAGCTCTTGGTTCTCATTTTGATTCATTTTTTTCTCAAGCTCCATTACATCATATCAAGCATTCCCTTTCAGCCTATTCTAAATGCAGTTTTTAGTTTTATCTCCATTTAGGTTTCATCACAATGGGTGAAAATTCCAAAAGCATAAAACAGCCTAAAAACCAAAGATCCTTGAATCCATTTAGGATTCTAAATGGATATGGGTCATTTTTGTAAGCACTCATGCAGCTAAAGATGCAGATTATTATTAGACACATGAACATCTACAAAAGCTTCTCTCTCAGACAATGGCACATCAGCCCCTAAGTATCTTGGAAATTGGGCAATTTTACACACTCATCCACTCTCGTAATCCTTCTGCCACCTTCTTGTGTTTCATGCACCAATTTTTTCATATAATTTCTTAACTTTGTCCTTTTTTGCCTCCTCTTCTCTCGGCATTTTAAATTCTACTTCTCCTACCATGTACTTTTTATACAGCTTTGCCACTTTCTCCCATAAATTTCTGAAATTTCATTTCACTTCATGCCTTTGGCATAAAACATCCTCTGTGAACTTCCTCCTTAATGGTACACCTAAGTCTAAGGAGCAGTTCACTAATGGCAGCTAAGTTTAAGATGCTGAGTGCTACAATAGTAAAAAAGCAAGTAACTATTCATATAAAGCATGTATATGTATGTGTATATAAACAATATATATGTGATTGCATATTGTCACTCTTACAGTGATTTTACATTCCAATCTGTCATTTATGTACCTTACAATGAGATTGCATATTCACTAGCAACAATAAATTGTTTATCTATATATATTAAACCCATAACTTCTAATAATTCATGCACAGAGACTATGTAGAAAATTATCAAACACTTGACACCACATTTTTAAAGCCGAACATCCATAAATATAAATAAACAATGTTTAATTCTTTTCTCATTGTCTCTGCTTAGAATTCCCCTCTCTCATATATCACAGTATAATTTTGCTGAATTAACTGTTAGAAATCTAAGTTTTCAAGAGTAAATTAATAAAAAGGAAAGTGCTAAACTGGAGAAAAAAATATTTTTGTGTTGTTAGCCAGGGACAACGCGCATGGATCATGTGGTGTCCCCTGAAGCAGCAGTAAATTAACAATAGTGGTTCACAACTGACTCCAACAACAAAGTGAACTACCTGTTTTTCCTCCATCTGCCTGTTCTGAACTAAACTTGTGCTTAATGTCACAGAGGGACCTTTACTGGCTGGGAAAAACACCTGGCCCTGTGTCACACTTAAATGGCAAGCAGTTACGGGAAGAGCGGTTAGGGGGCCACAGCTCTCAGCCAGCACGCTTTCACTTCCAACCCAGGGCACACGGAAAGGCGAGAGGAATGCCTCCCCAGGAACGGTGTGGTCTCAGATGCTTTGTTAAATAGGAAGTTTTGTCCTTGAATTCCATATTAACATAAACCACCCGTGACATCAAAATGGCAACAGCAGTTTCTCCTCTTTTTGGTGGACTGGGCTGACCTGTGCCCCTAACTAGCACCATTCCTAGGCTTGTCTTCCATGTGTCAAAATTTCTGTCCCTGTGAGAAAGACCATCAACCCTCTAGCTGTTTGCTCAGGTCTCGTGATGTTATAATTCCTGTAGGCACCCAGCAAGCTAGCCACTTTCTTTTTATTGGCTAAGTTTTTCACACTCAGTCTATGGTTTAGCTTCATAAATGCTACAGGGAGCATGAAGGACATAGTAAGAGTAGGCAGCCATGACTATGGAAGAGGAAGGGAGAAATTACCTTTGCTGGCAGCAGCTCATGCTTGTGCTAAACTAAATGACTATATGACCATGCCTTTAGACCATGACCAAATCCCAACTCAAACTTGTCAGACATTCTTAATAATAAATCTCTATCTTCTGGATAGATTTTTAAGGTATACATATGTGAAGGAGCACAGCACAACAAAACAAAACCCCAGGGAGAAGGTATTCAATAGCATTCACAAGTAATCTTTACACATAATGTACCTCCTTAAGGAAAATTGCAGGTTTCTATTTGCAATAGAAAATACATATGTTCTTTCATTTACATATTCATTTCTCAGCTATAAAATAAAGCTATATTTAATTATTCTAATTAAAACATCAGACCCTGTTATTTAGTAAACACTGATGCTTTTTTTTTGCTATCAGAATGTTTCTGCTAAATACAACATGACAGCAAAAACTATCATTATCTATTCTATAAAAAGAACCCTAAGTTAACACCTATATTAATGCACCCCATAAAATACTTGGAATTCTTCCTTAAAAGAGGTACTAAAATTTCCCCCTTTAATTCATTAGGTTTCACTCAATTTTGATTGCTGCTATAAAATGCTATTTCTTTTTTACGATACCATGATCGGGTTTTTTGGCTTACCATAAAGAAAGTGAACATCAATCATTTGTATTATTCTACCATGATCAGTGCTCAGAAGGGAATGCTCAAGTAATTTTATTAAATCATGCATTACCTGCAGGCTGCAGTTAAGGAAAAACAAACCACTGAATCCAAAGCTCTAGTTATCAAAGAAATATGAATTGCCCTTTTCAATATGTATTATTAAGCATCCTGTACAAAAAAACTCTGGTACTGAAGCCAAAAATGATTCACATGAGATATGTTTAGGGATGAAGCACTAAGAAATTTCTGGCAGAAGTGCTAATTCTGCACATTTTCAATGATGGAATAAAATGGCCAACACATATATTAATCATCTGATATTATCTTTTGTATAACGGCATGTGCTCCTCTCTCTTTAATTGTCTCTAGCTGAAACAGCATTTGAGCTGAGTAGGGATTTGAGGATTAAGGTCGTAACAATACACAACCAGAACTGCTTTGCCAGGTCTTCCACTAGGTATATCTTGGCTGTAACTATCAAGGCCCCACTTCTGCTAAAAGTGGCAATCAACAGACCCAGGCAGTAAAGAATGTTGAAATGAGCCACACTCTAAGAGGCATTTCCTAGACTCCCATGAAAGAGCGTTTTTGACCAACAGAATGTGTTTTCCTTACATCTCATGGCAGGAGGAATAACCATGAGCACGATGCACTTTTCCACATGGGAGGGGGCTCCATGTCACTACTGACAACTGACTCATAACGATAGTTCCTCATGCCAGACTTTGTACTTTCTTACATCTGTCCAGAAGTTTGGAGAGGAATTTCTTCACATTCCTTCCTTTATGGTTCGGGGAACATAGTTGCCTCAAATGCTGTTGGATACCCAGCCCTGGATATAACTTAGTTACTTTGTACTGCACCATAACAAAGAACACTATAAATACTGCCAGTAACAACGATAGCTTATTTCCACTGGGTTCCCAAACTTTGGCTGCAAGTCTGTGGGACCACTATTAGGGATTTTTCTGCACATTCATATTAAATTTAATTATCTTCTAGCTGTCAATTAAAATAGAGACATGCAAGTATGCCTCTGCATTCAAAATAAATGTTACTGAAGAGACAGAAGGGGTTAAAACCAGAGAAAAGGAATGTTTTAGGCTATATCTCTAGACAAGTCAAAACAATGTAATTAAACGCATTTATCTTCTTGCTTGCAAAGAGATATTGTACTAACAAATTCATGAAAATGATGCAAGGAAGCCCCAAATAGAGCAAAATGGCCAATTAGTTGCTTGCATATTTAAAAGAAGAAGGTGGAGGAAACAACCTAACTTCAACCCCTGGAGACTTACAAAGAATCTCTACCTCTAAGAGAGCATGATTGCCTGGAAATAAAGGCTGGGAAAGAGCTACTCACTTTAGAAACAGAGAAATAAAGCCCAAACTCATACTAGAGAACATTGCCTCCAAGAAGCATCTTATGGGAAAGCCATGGCAGTGTTCAGTTTCTGTGATATCTAGTTTGGCATTACAGCAAGATTTGCAAGAGTAGCAGTCTTCCCAAATCTTTAATGGGCTGTGTGTATCTGTACTGTCTTTTTGAGCTGCTTCAGACCAATCCCCATTTCCTGTGCCAGTTGGCTTGGAGTAGCTCACATCTGTACTGTTCTTTGCAACCTCTGCTTAGAGTTGCCTGGTTGCACTCACACCACATGGCATTCAAAGTAATCTATGTCTTGGCACCTATACTGCAGATATTCACCCATGGGCATCTTTAGTACATTTGCCTATAGCATATCTACAACTGCTCAATAACCACTGGGTTTTGTCCAGGGATGCTTGTGCCTTATCACACAGGGGCCAGGGAGTGATATTATACCATGGAGTGAAGATGATCCAGGACACAGGTGCCCGGAACAGAAGGGCGAGTGATGCAACCTGAACCACAAAGCCAGTAAGAGTAGTTAGCAGTGTACTGAATCCCTGGATCAGGCCCGTACAGATCTGTAATACAAACTACAGTAACAGTGCAATGTGATTGACATACGTTGTCGTCTTACAAGATCTATTTGTTTTCCAAAAGATATACCAAATACTGAATCAAACTCTAAAATACAGTATTCTCATTTTAGACATCCTGAGTTGAAAAGGAAACAAAGAAGGCGTTTTCTTTTAACACGGGTATTTTGGCAATACTAAAGATGCTTTTTTTGGGTTGTGGGTTGGTTTGCTTTGGTTTTGTTTTTTTTTTTTTGGGGGGGAGGGGTGTTGTTTGTGGGGGTTTTTTTGGGCACAGGGGGGTTGGGGTGGGTGGGAAGAGCAATTGTCTCTAGGAAAAAAGTTTTCCAGTTATGGTTGGCATTGACAATACTAAATTACTTACAAATTCTGTCAGGAATCTATCGGGTTTTTTTCTTTCACCATGTTCATATACTTAGCTATCTTCTCCTAGTGAAATGGTTAATTCTTACTGAGACTGTCTGGTGGAAGGGCAGCAAAAGAAAACCAAATGAACAAAATATCTCAAGATATTTTGTAAGATTCTATGACTAGTCAAGAGTAAGCAAAGCAGCATTTTGAAGATGCAACTCAAAAGCTAGTATTGGTAAGAGTTTCTCATTTATTTGTATAAATAAATTATTAATCCTATTAATTTGTATGTCAACTCTGCGTAATTCCGTGAAAAAGAAAAAATGAAAAATAAATAAAAGGATATAATAAACATAAATAACCAGAATTTATTAAACACTTAATCTTCAGTAATGACACCTATTGGACATCTGTGGGGAAAGGTTCCGAAGCACAACTCATATCACCACTAATCCCTATGTTTATGATAGGGCATAGAAAAAACTGCTGTTGTTTCATGCCTGTACAAAGCTCCCTCTTTCTTCATTCTTCATTTGTTCAGAGTTTACTGTGTATAGGGAAAAGATTGCCAGGTAGCTAAGAGCTGAGACAGTTAAGGGACAAAAGTTTATACTTGCAACCACAACCGTGCCGTACTTTAGGGCTGGTAGAGGTGTCCCTACCCAAGGACTCCAGCACAGGAGGGTGGATTTCCTCTTCCAGCGAGCAACGTCTACTCCCCTCTGCTGGGCTTTGTGTCAGTATGTGCATCACTGTGCTTAGCACAGGAAGGAAATAAGACTCAAAGAAATAGTTAAAAAGATCTGGACCTCATTGTCCCCACAGAAAGACTTGCCCCATCCATAACTGCTGGACCCATCCCTCTCAAACTTTTCCTGAAGGAGTTTGAGGCAGATAGGCCTTTGCTCTCTCTCCTTTCCTCTCCCCTCCTGCAGTTTATTACATGGCATATTTTGGCAAAACGGGTAGAGTCTTGCTAGTACAATACTGGGCATCAGGAATAAGCAAACCTTTCTCTCCTGCCTATTAAATTTTGAAAATTTGCCTCAGGATTAAGTCGAGGTCTTTATTTTAATATCCATAAAATAGAACAAAATATCAATTAAAAAAATCCCAGTTCTCTGCTTGTCACCTGACCAAAACGATGATGTTTGCTAGCTTTCACATTTGAAGCTCTAGTGTCTGAGAAACAAAAGGCAATATCCATACACCTCACCATGTTTGAAGTAAGGAAGACCATTTTCCTTCATAGGCGTTCTATGCTATAGCACTAGTAAACATAATTCTGCTGACACCATTTATATCACTTCATAATGCTCCACCTGAACCTGCCTAAAGTTCTGGTACTGTACATGCAATTCTTAAGTGAGCTTAGATTTATACCCTATCATATAAATGTCAGCATTTTAATAAGGATAGTTGAAATTTGAAATAACTTACAGTTAATTTGAAAGTACACAGCTTACTGAGCTAAGAAACTTCTTCAAATGCTTTTAAGAAATATGGTAATTTATTTTGGCCTCCCTTATTTTGACTTCATTTAAATATGCAGTAATAAGTTCCTATTCTAGAGCTAGGACTATAGCCTGTATTTACGTAGAGTTGTGGCTACTTAGCTCATGGGAAAATAGCTAGGAAGTATAAAGATTGTTCATATTTGCTACTGAAAGAACGAGTTGAAAAATTAATACCTTCAATACAGGAGAGAGACAGTCTCCAAAAAGGGTCAGAGATGCTAGAAAGCAGTAGTCAGATTAACTGTAGCCTCATCACTTGTCATGTTTCTACAAATAACCACTGTTTGATAGAAATTAATTATTTTTACTGTAATATCAGTGGATCTTGCTTTATAGTACTGCCCTCTTGCTAGATGGTCAATAGGTCACACACATCTAGGAATGTCCTTGCATCCATTTAGAATAACTCTACATAAAGCCCATTTATCATGCCTTGGTAAAAAGCAGGTCTTCCCACCTGCACTTAAAAAAAACCACCACCACAAAAAACCCCACCACAACTTTCAACATGTATAGACTGGGTATAAATATATACAGAATTTGCTGAATCCCCCTCTCTAACAGTCTTCATTTATACATCTATCTATGCTTTTGTTTGCATCTCTCTGTTCCCAATAGTAACTTCAGCACCAGAGAGTTTTCTAGGAGAGGCAAGCAGTGCTGATTGATTGCTGCCTGGATTTCTCCCCCCCCCCCCCCCCCCACCCCGGCCCCATCCGGAGCCTTTCACAATGGGCTCATTGCTTCCTCCCATCACCTTAGCCTGAATGCCTGAAGCAATGTATCCATATCTAAGCTTCAGATCAGATTTTCAAGGAGCAAAGGACCTAATTAAATCAACTGGAAAAGGAGTTTAATCAATAGCAAGCTATAAACTCCCATCTTTGTTTTATCTGTAAGTACATAAATTACAAAAGAAAAGTTGCATGCAGGAAAAGAGATTGAGAGAAGCACTATCCAATCTGCACTATCCAATGCTTCCATTAAATTAAGCTTCAAACTATTAAAAAGAATAGCTTGAATTTCAATCAGGAAGTGCAATATTCATTCTATGCTTTAATTGAGGCACATGAAAACCATATCCTTTTTTTCCTGTTTTCAGCTTTTCTTTTCAGCCCGCAGTGTCTGCTCTTTTAAAAACCTTTCCTTCAACTATTCAAGGTACAAAATTCTTTTCAATTTCCAGTATATCCTAGGCGGAAGATTTAACCACATACTGCAATCTCTGCCTTTGCCTATTCAGTTTTGAATGCAACATAATAGACACACATTCTTCTCAAATATGCCTTTATTATTCACAGTTTTGACCGTATTTTTTTTTAAATACCATGTGTGCTGTGTTATCTTGATGAGCTCCACAGCACATGGGCTTTTCTGTACTGTTAAAAGGGGCTTTGGCAATCCAAACAGCATTGATAATCAGAAGTACCGCTTTCATTTCCTCTTTGCATGAAATAGGTCAGGTTTGCTTCTCTGTTCACGTTGTTCTTGCCATCTAAGCCTTTATAAGCCATAGGCTGCATTATTGTTTTGCATAACATCATCTTTGCAGGCTTCTGTTCTAGACTACACAAGGCTGAAGCCATGAGTACCCATTACGATGCCACACCTATGTACACACATGTTCAACACTACGTGCCATACTGCACCTCAGACACGTTTGGTCTCAAGCAATTTCTTAAAGAGTGCATTTTAAAATCTACAGAGTCCTCTTTGCTTATAGGTTTATCTAGAGGGCATAACACAATACTGAATTTCCAGTCCATCCCACTGTGCCTGCTTTTGCGCATCTTAATTTGATTGCAAAGTATTAGACACACATTCTTCTCAAACTTGCCTTGTTTCAGCTGCGTGCTGATACCTTCATATACCAAATAAAAAGAGAGGATTCCACATTTCTAAAATGACACACAGCATTTATCAAAAGAACTCTCTGTCGTGGATCTGCAGCTGGCTTTCCATACACACATATGTGGATTAACTTCTTGGTATCTCTCCTATCTTTCTTCGTGTAACCAGAATTCTCCTCAACTCCCACGGAAGCAGATATATCTGAGTGTAGTCCTCACTTTTGTTTAAACCAAACACTAAACTGGTATGGAAATGACAGTAAAAATATACCTCAATAGGTGAATATAACCTATATCTATAATAGAAACAATTTTTTTCCCCAGTAATAGCTGCCTAAACCAAAAGTAATAAACCTGACTAATTTTTTCCCCTGGTTTCCTTCAAAACAAGATTTATGCAATCATATGCCATATACTCTGAATCCAAGACCATAACAGGTGTTGAATCGGTTCATAAACTATAAACAAATTTGAGAGGTGGGGTATCAGAGAAAAACTTCTACATTTCCACATGGTGGAAATGGACACCTGAACAGAGATGTCCATTAGTGCTCTCACTGAAGGGCAGCCAGCTGTTGGAGCTTTCCTCAGCAAACATCCAAACTGCATGGGCCACCCAGTTGACACGTCCAAGCTCAGGGCAACCCACAACTCCCTCATGATGTCAAAACCTCAGGTAGGGAAGGCTGGACTAGGCACCTGTCGGGTAACTAAAAGTACTGTGGAGAGATGAGGCTACATTCATGGCTTATGACGGAGCTCCTACAGAAGAAACAAAAACCTAAAAGAACATGCTTGATTTCCCTACAAAAACCCTAAAGAACATGTCTGCCGAGGAAAAGAGGAAATTAATGTTCTCAAAGGAACACTCTTATGCTGGTGAAAGCCACCAATTCACCTTTCCCACCATCCTTAACTCTCCAAAGAACCTGAAATGAGACACTAATCAAAATCTGTAACCACCTATCACTACAGTAATCAAGTTTGTTATGATAAAAACTTGAAGAAATCTTAGATATGCAATGGATGGCAGATGTTGGTTTCATGAGAATAGATTGTTCCATAAAGCATGTGCTGCATAGCATTGAACTGGTATTTTTTTCAAGCTGTTATTCATCTTTGAAAAACTTTGGAACCCCATTGCACTATTTGCCCTGCAAATCACATTTTTTTCATGTAAGGAAAAAAAATTGTTCAGAAAACAGTAAGAAAAAGACTGAGTCATTCTAGTGAAAGTTATTTAAAATTTAAAATCAGATTTACTTCGTCTCCTCACTGTACAAGTATTTTAAAGTCATCACTTGCTTCAACTTTGCATTATGCTTATGACAGATAATTAATATCTCCAGAATGTTCAACTAATGCCTCTTCCCAAAACTTACCCTATATATGAGCATATACATATATATACACATAAGGCTGTGTATGTATCAGATGATGCTGAACAGTATAAATCCCTTACTAATGTTTTAAAGCAAAATATAAGAACGAATTATAAAATTATGTCAGACTTACAACTGATGAAGAGAAGAAATAAGGGAACATTATTGTCCTCAGTGTATCACATGTGAGTTCTGAAAACTTTGAACCATTAGACTCATGCCAAAGTTTTTTCTCTTCTGCAAAAGAAATTGGAACATAGCGAACCTGAAACAATCCCCCCCCGACCCCCATATTGGTACCTACTGAAAATGAATTGATGTATCTGTAAACTGCTTCACTTTGCAAGTAAAGAGTTGAAATTAATTCTTTAGCTTTTTTTTTTCTTTGTTTGACAAGTTTGAGCTAAAAAGAAAAGCTGCAGTGGCAATAAAAATGGGGAAAATTTAATAAATTTAAAATTATATAGTTCTATGTGCATGCAGTACCTTGTGATGTTTTCAAGTTACAGTAAACAGTCAGTTATTCCATCAGCCGGCTGCATTTCACAAACTATGTGTTCACATTGCAAAAGAACTGAGCTTGCATCTTGGTAATTTAATCAACAGTAATCAACAGTAAAAACAAAGAGACACTTTACATAAGCAGTTTTAACATTGGGTTTTGTTTGTCAGCTTTGTCTCTTGTCTTCAGATAGAAACGCCCGTGGAAGGGAAAGTCTCTTCTACTCACTGATCTTCAGCTATTTTCATTTTGGGTCCTGTTTGCAACTAGGCCATGGGACACTAACAAGTTGTAAGAAACCGATTCTTACATACCCCTAATCTGAACATCTGATGTGTATATTCAGTTTGAAAGCTGCAAACATTTTTAAGGAAAGTAGTTCTCTGGCCTTTTGGTTCAGAGACAGTAACAGGGAGAATATTCCAAGCGTGTGTCCCTAAAAAAATGTGAAGTAAACAACAAAAGTTTTAAATCCAGAGAAAAATGTCTTTGAGCAGCAGAGAGAGTCAGAAATTCCTATTATATTCTGAAAAACATACTCCTTTGAAACAAGTATTTCATTACAGTAGTTTACAAAATGCCAAAAACCGGACTATAACTGTTTACATTTATATAAATGTAGTTGCTAATTTATAAATGTGGTTAATGAAAGGCAACGTAGCTAAATCAAATCGGGTTTATGCTCACTAATTTCAATTTTCTGTTAATGCATTGGTTGCATTTTTTATTTTACTGAAGTAAGTTTTTAATGTCTGTTGTTAGCTACTGTTAAATGACCAGCTTTCTACCACATCTGGCTTCTGATTGCATTTAAAGAGCAGCTGCTCAAAAGTGCTCTGCCATTTATCAGCACTATGCATCATTTATGTTTTATAACAGCCAAAAACTCTTCAAAATTATGTTTCTCTGTTCCTAGCAGCTGGGTTGGCTTTGCATTAACCTGATGAGCCTTTACAAGATGCACCAAAGAGCCAAATGAATCTCTGCAGATGAAAATGAACCTCCTCCTGGAGTGTAAGTCTGAACCTGACCAGCGCTGAATGCTTACAAGGCCTGTTGAAGTCAAAAGGATGTCCAGATGCTCGACAGTGCTAATAATGAGGCTTGTGGCCTTCGGTCATTAAGAAGCTGATAAAGCAGACTAATTTGAAACAAATCTGAAGCCTTAAGCCTTAAAATAAATCTTAACCCATTCAATATCTATGATTACTGTGGTTTGAGGAATAGAACAGAGACACGCAAGTTCCCAAATCCTTCAAGTAAGCAGGCAGATGACAAAGACAACATGAACAGATGACAGTATTTTTCACTTTGTACTTTAAAAATTAATCCTGCCCATAGAAATGTTAATATTATATTTCCAATTCAGAGATCAGAAAATGGAACAGAACTGTAACATTGCTGACACACATGTAATTGGTTGCTTGGTTTGCTTCTCTCCATTTGGGGTAATATTTGACTTTGATATTTGTGCAGTACTTTATTGGATGGGAAAAAAAAATTATGCATCATAATAGTGTTTTTCTCACTTACATATCTTCCCGTTTTATTTTAAATCTTCCAGAATCAAGTCCTAAAAATTTCGTTGCCTTCAAATAAGCACTAAAATTTCCTGCTTATTAAAATATAAGCCTATAAATCCTAAGGTAATTATTCTTCTGTGTTCAACAGATAGATATATATATATAATATAAACACGCACTTTATTATTTTAGTCATTGCAAAGTAAAAACACAATAATTTGTTATTATGACCACTGTACTTATAGAAATACGACACCTATTTAAGTGTGTTTTTCTTAACTTGCATTAGTACACACAATGGTGTAACCTAAGAATTTTAGAAGCTACAGCTTAGCATAGATACCATCACATCAGGGTTATGAATTCAAAGGAAACATATTAGTGCTGTTGGTTTTTCTAATTTTTAATCTGTTTTTCAAAATGAGTTTGGAATTATTACTCTGTATTTACTCATTAAAAACTTCCGGTAAAGCTTATTAAAAGAAAGGGTCTGTGTTGTCTGATGCTGAGCATCTTTGTTATCCTCAACCAGTTATGTGAGGAACTCAGCACTGCAAATGGTACCTCTCCCTTTCTCACAGTGGCTTTCAAATATCCTTCAAGTTTGTCCCACAGAGCAATATTTTACGAATGGAAAAGTTCAAGTGTTCTTTACATTCAGTATTGTAATATTTCACTTCAATGTCTGCAAGGGTAAAAAAAATTGATTAATATCCCTGTGAAAATTATGATTGTCTGTAGGACGTTGACATTCAGAGATCTAGATGCCACAGAAACTAGATTGTGACAATTTTTCCATTTCTCATGGATTATGGAACAGCTGTCAGACAGTAACAACTTACACTAACTATTAAGCTAGTCTGCATTTGAACTGGTGACCCAGGAGTGAAATATTCTCTCTCTCATGATCTTTCATTCTCTCATTAACAAGACCCCTGAGCCTTTCACTTCCCACTGAATAGATCTACTTCCCCCCTCCCTTAATTCAAAAGCATGTGTTTTCTTGATTACCCACTAAGATAGCTCCGACTGGTGCATCTCTTTCAGACACCCGTGACCAGGGACAGAACAATTGCTGGCTACCTAGAGACTTAATTACAACATGGAAAATGTAAAAGGCAATAAAGAGTACATACATTCTACCACTTGGCTAAGATACAGAAGATACAGACTGTAAAGAATTTGAAGGCTAAAAGTAAAAATGAAGACAAAAATGTAAAGCATAATGCTACATTTTTAACAAGCGTACATATATACACACACACACACTTGCGCCACATGCACCTAGAGTTTGCTAGCGCTGAGACTCAACAAGAAAAAGTGGAGAGTTCATCCTGACAGCAAAGCACTAAGTTCAAAGAAACTATGTATCAGTATATCTGCCCAAATGCTACCGTGAATGAACGCCTCCTCCTGCAAATATCACATTTTTTTCTTTCTTTCCAAGTCCTATAATATTATTAACAAACTGATACTTCTTAAAGGCACAAACTCCTGTAGGATTTTACTGAACATACCCTGAGGCAATGGATGTTGTAGAACTATAAAAATCACAGAAGGATATACTACAGAGTGGGGGAAAAAAACCACCCAGCCACCATCAAAAGACAGAAACCTGTCAAAGTGACTATATCTTTATACACTAGAGATGCAGAAAACTAGAACAACATGAAAGAGGAGTAGGTAACAACCACTTAATCCTCAATGCAGTGAAGGGCGGATGACAGCCAAACATCTAGGAGCAAGAAATATAAACTAATTAAGAAAGCATAGAAGGGATACCAAGCATTTAGCAGCCCAAAATCACAACTATGTTTTCATGCCATCCTTCTAAACATAATGGACAAGTAGGGAAGTGGAAAGATGAAAAGGGAACGAATATTCACAGCAGTTAGCTATATTTAAAAGACCTGGCATACCTGATTCCATGGATATGCAAGACTAAACAGGAGTCAGCAGTTAGCAGTAGGGTAGTAGCACAATAGCGAGTTAGAAGTTCTGAAACATACAATAGTTTTCTTCACATTTTTGACGAAAGGAACAACTGAAAGAAAGAAGCAGTTACTGGCCGCCTCTTATTTTTATAATCTGGGGGTTTTTTAAGGAATACTGAAAAGAAGTTCACAACCAACACGTAACAATGAAAACTGCATGTATAAGTATAAACATACACAACTCAGCAAAGGGTCTGAGCTGAGACACACAAACCAGTCACATTTCTCAGTCAACTAGGTAATTAAAATTAAATCTGGCTTCCCTTACAAGTGAAGGTGATACCTTATGTTTTAATGTTTAATGTAGATGGGAATTCTAAGTGCTTAGATGCTTCTGCAAACCAGGGGTTAAATTACTCTCTCCTCTGTTTGAGCTCTAACCAAGAAGTATTTTATGAGTGCAGTAATGCACTTCAATAAATGGAGCTCGCGATGGATACTCACTTTTCTCTGGGGAATGAAGGAAACTTGTATTCTCTTTCTACCTCACAGCTCACTGGAACTCTAAGGTATCCTTTGTAGTCACACAGCTTGCCATGTATTACTGGATATATTGCACTTATATAGATGCAGGAAGCAATTAAGTATAGCTCCTCACCTAGGGTATAACTATCTTAATCTCTTCAACTGTTACCTTCCTTACTCGTGCAAAAACCAAGTTATACTATTTCTTAACTCCAAGTTTCCATTTCAGTTTTGGGAAAAAACGGTGAAATAATCATAGTAAATTTACACCCCATATATTTAAATTCTTATATTGATAGAATAGCAATTCTATTACCATAATAATAGGTATATGAATATAAATAAATGCTTCACTTCATTTGTGTCAGCATTTGCAGAAAATAATATGACAGAGAGCAGGGCTCCACGGATTCATTTGACATTATTGAACAACCTCTTAGCCTAGGATATGCCTTTAGTTGTCCTGCTACAGACAGTATACAACGGAAGATCTACTGTTGCCTTTTGAATGAAAGTCTGAGACTGATCTGTGGAGCACAAAGAATTCACTAATGGAAATGCAAATAGTGTCACCTTTATAAAATAAAACAAAACAAAAAAACAAAAAGCAAGGAAAACCTAACAATTTAGCACCCGGATGAATACTTTCTTAAGAATGTTTCTCTGAAAGGGCCCTTGTGAAGACTCCTCCTGCATGCCCTTCAAGCCCCTGGAGCAATGGCTGAGATTTCTGGTATAACACTGAGATAAAAATTTTGTCATTCCATTTCAAAAGCAATGAAATACAAGAGAGGTTTTTAGCTTCAGAAGACCTAAAACTCAACAGTAACAAAATGTGCCCTAAAATATAAGGGGTTAGGATTGACTACTACATTACTACATACAACTCACAGAACTAATTTCTGAAAACTTAATAGCAACCTGCATGGGGTAATACTACCAAACCAATTTTAAAGAATTATTTTTAATGGAAGTACACCACACATTAGAGAGACTCAGTTTAAAACTTCAGGTAATTTGGGGTATTCTGCCACAACAGGATTTCCAGCGTTCCAGCTGGGGAATATCCTACACCACACAAGGAATGATGCTACAGAAAAGAGCTTGTTACCACTGTAAACTGCAGAAGGAAGAGAAGGGGTGTGGGGGGAAGTAAAGCATCTCACTGGGGCTCCTTTAAGGATAGACTCCTGTTGGTTCCGTGCATATTGGATAGCACCTCATACCATGAGAAAAGTCAGGAAGGTCAGAGTTGTTATTCACAGCAGAAGGCTACTAAAGTAAAGATTTACAAGGGCATTAAAGATCATTTAAACAATAGCCTTTAGTTTATTCAGCAAAATAACAAGCAGCCTCATTTCCACATGTAATCACTTGGAGACAGATCCAGCCCTGCAGTTCACAAGTTCTTTTTTCTGTTCTTTCTTTTTTTTTTTTTTTTTCTTTTTCCTTAATGAAATGTGGCCAATTACCTGCTTTCTGTATTGTGTGATTCATGCACATCTGAACATAGAAAATCCATGAATTTCCCATTCTTACAGTGTCACATGGGGGGGGAAAGAATTTTGATTTCTACAATATTAACAGCTTGACCCATAAATTTATTTAAAATGAACATGGAAGAAGCCATCCCAAAAAACCTGTGGGTCACATGGCATGCCTGTGGCCTTCTACGACACAAAGGTAATGTGCAAGCTTTTCCTGAGTGAATGAGGTTAAGGTAGTATCACAGCTCTGAAGGGATTTGGGTTTTTTACTTTTTTTTTTTTTTTTTAAATAGCTTGGTATGAAGAATATATTTGAATCCATAATTCTACAGTGGAGCTTTTATATTGTTCCACTGCTGATCTTTAACAGATTTTTAGATGTGCATCAATTGAGGAAGAATTTGGAATGGAATAAAAAGCAGACTAGAAAGTTATATGGCTGTATAAAATAGCAGTATAGGATAGCCATTTGCAAATATATTAGGCTGACCTTAACCAGGTGGAAATCTACAGTGTTTCATTTTACACCAGCTGAGAACCTGACCTATTGAATCTAAGGTGACATTTCCAATCAATCTTTTATTTATTTCACATTCATTTCCAGTTTTCTATATATTGTTTGAACCAATGTGAACTACATCTATTTAGCTGCTGTATTCAAGAGTCAGCATGATGACATTAAAACTAAAAAGGATGAAGTTCTGCTCTTTCTTTCCTTTTTTGCTCCTTTCTGTATGATTCACTATTCTCTATCAGAACTTGGTAATTCTTCTTCTTGGCACCATTCAAGGCTACCTTATCTTATTTCAGTAAATAAAACAATCTGAAAATTGAAGTGGAAAGTGCAGAAAGTAAATTAGAGAGTAAGGATAAATTGAAGATGATCCAAAGCGTGAAAAAGAATTTATTTGTATTGCAGTGAAATTGCTTGTAATGGGTTGCTTCAGCAATTTTATACCACGTGATAGAAGCCCGACCTGCCTTACACATCAAAGCAGGGGCCATGAGATCCACCGCAATGCCAGTTCTCAGCCGAGGTCCATCCTTCGCACAGGTGGTGGGAGACTCTGCTCCTTCCTGCAGCATACCTACTCACGCAGCCAGGCTGGTATAGAGTTTGTACTCGTTTGGAAAAGCAAAAGGCAAGCAGGAAATTAACTATATTTACGTTTTACTTTTATTTCCCAGGAGTGCTGCAGATACTGCCTTTCATTTGGGGTAAATAATTAGATGATTACCTCACATGTAGCAGTATGGAAAGAGGAGAGCAACAAGGAAAAGAACATGGAATAAGAAAATTAAATGGGAACAGCTGATGAAGAATAGAATTAACATGTTAAGAGAAACAGCCATCTTCTGCAATGGGTCCAACCAGTACCCATTTATTCTACAAAAAGTTCAACCTAAAAAGATTGGGCAGCACATGGCTTTGCAGTGGTACAGTCCTTGCATATCGGGAAGCTGAAGCTGACGTCTTAGATGCTTGAAATTGAAAGCATTCTTACTAACTAACAAACTGGAATAAAAGAACCAGTTGGTAATCCTTGCATTATGCCACTGGAGATTACTACATGCAGTTAATTTGACAGAGCATTTACATTTCAGATGCACTCAAAGGTGCAGAATACCGTACTTAGAAAATATTGCAGAATGTGGTAGAGGGAAATAGGACACTGGCAGCTGTGAAGGAAGCAGTTTGGATATAGCGTTTGGGAGGCAATAACAAATAACAGAGTAGCTGACTGATTGTTGAGAATGCATTCTCATGTCTTGGCTAGTAAACAAAGCTGATCAGAGTATAAAACCAATCTCATTTTGCTGTATAGCTCTTGGACTTCCAACATCTGTCAGAAATAAATCAAGCCCTCTTTTTGATGAAGTTCATCCTCTTGCCCACAATAGCATGCAAAAATGTTCTTGGGATACAGGAAAATAAAGTACAAATTCTTGCATCTTCCACATCCCAGTCCCAATCTGTGAGCTCCACCCACAACTTTTCAGATTGCTGAGACATAAACTTGTCATTCAAATTCAATCTATGCATACCCTCAGTAAACACTTAAATTTCAATAAAACATCATGCTTATTGTACAAGTATTTTTGCTGAAGCGGATTCCTTTTCCTAAAAGCATTAATTCATCTAAGTTCACAGCTGTATTTACCCGCTCTTGAAAATGCTGTTTTCTCTCTACAAAAACCAAACAGCAATAAAAACACAAGAAAAACAACTGAAATGCATACCAGTGCCTGCATCTTGGAAAAACAATCCCACAGGCATGAAATTTTCAGATAAGGCTACAGAGCTTGAAACCCCATTGTCTGCATTTGTTTGAGCACAAGTAAGAGTGGCTTTTAACTAACCTTAATGTAAGTGTCTAACCAATAAATAAATACAGGTACCTTCAGGTACATGACTCACCTTAAATACCTCTTTTAGGAGGAAGTCACCTTCTGGAGATGGTCATTGCTCCCCACTATTTGTTCACGCTGTCAGAGCTTATAGTGCAAGTCAACCTGAAGATAACTGATTTAGGATGGCAGAATCCTTCCCACTATGGATACTTGGTTAACATTTTAGTATAACTAAAAACTGGAAGGAAAGAACTGTTCTTCTCAACACTTCTAGAAAGACATTTCTGATATGCAGCCAGCAAGGGAGTCCACCAGGAAACTGTTAAACCAGACTGTTTTCTCATCCCTTCTCTGCATATCGCAGGCTTTGCTCATTCCCAGTCTTTTCCTCATTGTCACTCATCTGTGACTTCATTCTCCATCTGTATTGCCGTATGCTGAGTGATAAGGTCATATCAAAATCCTACCCATAATTAAAAAAAAACAACCCAAACAAAAAAAAAACCAACCCTGTTATGTAGTAGTGTGAGCAAAAGACCTAAGATTTAACAGCAGTATAAAAAAAAAATCTCCTAACCTGCACCCCCCGCAAAATAAAAAGATAACCACTATGCAAGTACATGAGTATAAAAGCAGTGTTACATACAAATTCTGCTTGTTTCCAAGCTCTGCGGTCTCAAACATCAAGACTTTGGACTGGCTTAGGGTGTTTTTGTCAAATCTGACAAAGAACCTTTTCTCTTTATCATATATTCCTATAAAAAGGAATAATGGGCTATAAGGTATTCTTTATAGTAGCCAAATCCAGACAAAGAAACCTGCAAAGTGGCTGAAGTAAACTGTTACGCAACAAAAGGGTTCTCTCTCCCTGCCTCGTGTTACTGCCTCACTTGCCCTGGCATCCTAAACTACCCAACAAAATGGTGGCAAAATTTATTTTGATACTAAGACTTCCAATGCCCTTAAAATTGCTGAGTCAATATCCTTTGCTCAGGATGCTACTTCTCATGGGTGATGAAGCAAAGAACACCTTAATCTGCACACATCAAGATAAGTAAAATTCATGTCAGCCCTTGCAAAACAGAACTACTGGTGCAGAAGGTCACTAAACATTTCAGGCCAAATGCTGAACTAAGGACCTGATCCTGCAAACTTTTCCTTGACAACACAAAGTCAATGGACTCAAAGGAGAACATCCAGAATATATGAAAAGAAGTGAGGATAAGCCCTTATTCGGGGCCTTTTGCACGAGCAGGGGGTATTATCCTGTAAATTTACCGTTGCTCTGGAATTCTGAAATTGGGTTACGCATTAAAAACTGTTAGTTATTCCTCTAATAGTCTAGGAAGAATTGTATGTATACGGACAGTGGAATATCAGTTCAGCAAAGGATTTAACATTGTGCTCTACAACTATTTCTACTCAGCAAACTTCTTTGCCTCATATTAAAACTTTAAATCCTCTAGGTAATAAACAGCAGTGGAGAAAGCCACCACATATTGAAATGATGAGCTCAGGGGGACGGTTTCAACGCCTATACAAACTGACAGTAATACTTGAAATTGTATTGTCCGACATAGTCAATCAAAAGCTATATAATTGCAGAATAAGAGGGGATAAAAAGCTAGAGTAAAAATATATATATATAAAACCCCAAAACCAGCTAGAATGTGTCAAACCAGGGGTTTCTCTAGCTTAGTACCCTCTCTGAGCACATCAGTCAATGAGGGACAAGAACAGTGCAGGTACACAGAGCTGCTTCTCTAGTGTGACTGCCCAGCTCCTGGCTGAGGAGGTTGCCAAGTCCGAGGTCAAACTCAAATCTTTAATCTTTACATTCAGTAGAGATTTTTCTTTTCCTGAATTTATTTAATCCATTTTGGCCGGTGCGGCATCCTTTGTCAATGCAATTCCTTTGCATTTCATAAATATCACACTTAAACAGAAATATTAGATTTCATTAATCAAAATCAAGCCTGGTTATTTTGGTGCTCCTTATAGGCAGAAAAACGTTTAGTTGCTGGCTCCTGATGGCTGATGGTTGGTACGGACGGTACAGGGAGGAGCTGTACGCTAGCGCGGGCAGGTTGGGGTGCTGCTCCAGGCGACCAGAGGCATTACAATGCCATTGCTAGTGTTTTGTAAAGCTTTGCATGAGAAGCATGAAACGACTATGCTTCGGAACTTCTGAAACGCTTTGTTCACCTGCTTTTAACACAAATCTACAGTCTATTCCCTTAGCAGATGGATCTAAAGGACAGTATGGTCCGATTTTGTTAATCACCCTCCTGCTGTTTTCAATGTAAAGGGAAGGCTGAAGCACTTCACACTGATGTCGCCTCAGATCTATAAATGGAGAGAGTAAAGCAGGTGTCTCTGCACCACTCTGTCTCCACAGCTGCAGACTAGGAAGCAAGAAAGCATTGATATTGATTACATTATTTTTGGTTTTCCCATGGGAAACAACCTCTTCCAAAAAAATACTTGGTTTGCATTTGTTAACACAAGCTATAGCCCTCCAGATAGATTAAATAGTCTAGAGATTTAAAACAAAAAAACCAAAACCCACAACATAATTTTGCCTTCAATCTCTGTTTCTTCTCAGTATCCCTTGTGAGTTGCTGTTTAGCTGCAATAAGAGAGACAACCTAAAATGACCATAAAATTGGAGAAGAGAGGGAAAAAACCCCAAACTACCCTGTGTTAAATAAGTTGAGCATAAAGAAATTAAGGAAAAAAAAAAAGGACAGAAAAGGAAAGGAATTAAAACCACAAATGCAAATTTAAAAATAAGAAGTCACTTTCAAGTCTTCATGTGCAGAGTCCAACAATCACCAAAAAGCTGACTATAGGCTGCTCTACAGTGGATGTATTTCTATGGCAGGGTTTTCACTTTCTTAGTTTTTTTTAATATGATTTCAAACATCAGGGCTGGCTAATACAAAACAAAACTTGAAGGGAAACAGTAAAACAAAACACACATGGATAGCACAAGCCAACAGGTTGCAGAGTTTTGTAATCATACAATGCCATATAACATTGTTTGTGAAAAGTTTGTGTTCAGTAATCAGGGCTAACCCGAATTTGGAAAGAAAAAAGGCTAAAAGTTATTCTCAGTGTTAATACTTAAATTGAGTAACTTACATCAAAGTTTTTAATTACTGTGAGGCATGCTATTACACTCAAGTTCTGGTTCAAACATTTTCAGAACCGGTAAGCACGGTTTGCTTGCGTTTCTCTAGCTTCAGGAACAGCAAGTAATGAACAACAAACCTGACTGCGTCGTAAGACTTGATTCATAGAGGTTAGCTTCTTTAACTAGAACCCCTATACAACCCGTGATTTCAGGGTAATCCAGTAGAACTCCAAGTTGAGAGTTTCACTGGATTTTACCTTTTGTTCATTTGAGAAGTACTGTATTTGTACAGGGGACAGGGCAAATTTCAAAGGCAGTGGAAGGAGGTAGGATTCCTCTCCTCCCACAGGGATTTTCAGAAGGTTAGTCCAAATTCGCTCCAAAATCCCTTTGTATGCAGATTATCACTCTTTCATTTGCATAAGAAATCCTTCCCTCAAATCTCACAGTTGTCATGCACCGTAGCAACTCTGGGCTATACCTTTGATTACATTATAAATTAATATTTGTCCTCGGCTTCCAATCAACAGGAAAGAGTATTTTGTCAGAAGGCGCGCCGTCGGCAACACTTGAGCATATTCATGAGGGCTTAGCGGTGATTACGGTGCTCAAGCACACACAGCAGCCGAGCTTCTCTCACCGTGCTTTGTGCATGCTGCACCTTGCATCTTTCTGGAGATTTTCCATAGGCCCTAATAGCTCCCAGTAGGCCTCCCCACGGCAGACCTCCGCACAGCTGGGAAGCTGACGTTGCTATGGAGCACCACCACCATTACTGAATAAAGGTGCAAAACAGTGCATTACAGCTGACATGCAGCTATGGAAGGCATTAAGTGTCTTTACCGAGCTGTCACTTACAGCCCTGTGGGAGATCAGAGGCAAGTCACGGGTCCAGGAAAATAATATAGTGCATTAGCAATAACTGTGACAGAAAGCTGAAGGGGTTACACAGAATTAGTTATACCACATATGGCTGTACTTGGCAAAGGATGACTGAACTAATATTGACTGTATTACAGCGTATCACTCTGCTCTGGCCTTTCAGAAACTTTAAGGTATTGCTAGAGTGACAATCTGACAAGGAGCTATTACCTCTATTAAATAAATATATACATATATTAGGCATTATATGTGTACGTAAAAGACACATATGCATGAATGTCTACTAACTTTATCTATATAGGAGTTGAGCCAAACTCTCTTTTCAGGCTTACACATGCCAGTCTTATTTGCTGCCCTACGAGTTACGAACACGTATCCCGATAGCACGGCTTAGCCTACTTATGTGTGCTTATAAGGCATAAGTAGTGCTCTTCATTATTTTATATTTCTGACACTCACTTCTACAACTTGGAAAGATTTCCATACAGTCAGATACAATAAATTAGGCATCATTATAATCCATCAAGTGTTTCTGATGCTGCCAACTTCTTCAGTTCTTGGAATCACTCATTATACAATACGCTTATTCATACATGTTTTTAACAGCAGGTTTACATGACTCAGGAAATACAGACTTTGTTCCTACTCCTCCAGATTTTTCAGAGGAACACTATATCAACAGGCAGGTGGCCATACAACATCTATCAGTTGTTGCTTGGTATAAAAGCAAAGTCTGCTCTTGTATTAACATACAATTTACAGTCTTTGTGTAACTCCTTCCAGTTAAGCTCTCATATTCCTTTTACAAACTTTCCAATTATCTCACTAAATAAAATGCTCCACTGGGATACAAATGAATACACGTACACATGAAATCCTAACCTTCATATGACATTCTGTGGATTTTCTGACTATATATACCTCAGGGTCAGAAAATAAGCAATTTTGAGTTACAATTACAGCTGTATTACAGGTTATTTTTACTTAACATATTAGATCCAGAGTTGTATCAGTTATGAATTCAGCTGACTAGTGATAATCTGCTACAGTGGAAAACACACACCTTCTGATCAAACCAAGATACTGCCTGTCTCCTATCTTTTCTGAGATCAACACTGTCCATATCAATTCACTAATGATTACTACTATAGATCACACTACAGTACAATATTAGCTTATCCATTAAGGATTTTATTGTATTCTGGTAATATTTAGGTGCTTGTGCTGGATCAGGACCTTTTCCACTGCAACACATGCAGTAGAAGCAAGAGGTTTTATCTCCTAAAGATCCCAAGACTTTTTCTCTTTTTAATAAGACTACTTGTTTACTTTCATTATGGCTGGATATTATGTCATTACTCTAGAGTGCATTTTTTGAAAATGCAAAGCAATTCTTTGCTACAGCTTTTGACAAGAGTCAAGGAGTTGAGGGGCTTATGTTAAACCTCAGTAAAGTGGGGAGATTTGCTTTTACAATAAATTGCTTCAATTTTATGGGTCAGCTGGATAAAGCTTTGCAGATCTATGGAAACATAGCCCAGTTCCATGTTTCTCAGCTATCAGATCACACAACATGAAGTTAAATTATATCTCCACTATGAAAACAGCAAGTTAAATCAGACTGATTTAAAGCTATGATGAGATTAATTTGATCTTCAGCTAAATTATTATAGACAAGCGTATGCGGAAGTTTTAAAGGAAGAAGTAGTGGTAAGTCAACCAACTCAAACATATAAGTTATGCTTAATTGGTAAAGCCTGGTCCAAAGATGCTCTCAGAATTCTTAGTTAAAAAGGAATTCCCAAGTTTAAATAAAAATACAGTAGAGGACAGGTCATAAGGTATTACATGTTTAACAGAGGACGAAGAAAGGGAGCTCTCCTCTTCTCCCAGAAAATGCACAGTTCCTTTCAGCGTCCTTATTGGAGAGGTTTAAGCGTTATTTCACATCTATTCCTGCCTGCACATTAAAAGACACTTCGATGCATCCTGGCCAAGCTTTTCTCTGTTATTTACATTTTGCCCATTGTTTGACTCCGTCCTCCTCTATAAAGAGACCTGTTAATGAAACTGTACGTATATAATTCATGGAGTGCTGTGTTCCAAATGACACAGAGAGCGACCTTGTCAACCGTTACCTAAATCAGTTAACTTGGACTGTTCAAATACGTAACAGAACAGCACTTCCATGATACAAATGCTTGATACCATACACATAAAATTTGCCTACAAAAAAAGGAGTTTGGGTTAATATTAGCTGTGGAGGTGCTGTTGGTTTAACACCACAGTATTAATTCAGTTTTCTCCAGTGGAGTAAGATGGTAGCATTGGTGTAGTAAATAGGAATACTATTTCCATAAAAATAATTTTTGATAATTCAGTAATTTCCATGCATGCTTTGAAGCTGGTATGTATTTGATGATGAATAATGAATATTTTATATCAATTTTTAAATGAATACCTTATTTCATATGGGTTCGGCATGAAACAAAAAGAACACATCTTTCAAGAATTTTAAACTGAGACTTTCTGAAGTGTTTAGAGGAAGGAAGCAAAAGTTACACAGTTGTGAATTTCTGTCCTAAAGTAATGTTGTCTTTCTGTTAACAAAATATTTAAGTCCACTGCTACTAGCCAAATACAGATTTTTGTTAAATTTGGGGGTTTTTTAATTGCGACATACCTTTATTTTAGGATTTTCCCAAATAACTCAAATAATCATGGGTGAAAAAATGACAGATGCCCATTAGCATAACTGACTGCTCAAAAAATAACATTAATTCCTTATTACTTATAACATATTCATCCAAATGTTTCATTAACTTTGTAATGTAATATTAATGAGAGAGATAACTAAAATTTTCTGGACGCAGCAACTGCAAACTGCCAGCTAATCATTAAATCCCAGCTCTCCTTTCACTTAGTTTCATCTGCACAGGTCCCTCACAAATTCCCATTCACAGATCACAAAAGAACAATTTGGGTTACTTCAAGAATTAATTAGACATTTGTATGAAAGCCACTAGAACAACTGCTCCTCCTGCGAGTTCATAAAGCTGTTTAATTTGCTCTTGTATTTTCATTCAGAGAAGCTGGCAACACCACAATAAAACACAGCATGCAGAGATAGCAAGCCAAATTTCTTACTTAATTGTTCACTTTCATTTACTATGCTCATTTAAAAGATGCAAGCACTAACACCTTTTAACCTCTGCAGTGACACAGCTGGGGCACTCTTCACATATAATACGGAGTGACTTAGAATAATGCACCCCTTGTCAATCTGTAAAGAGCATTCAGGTTGAGATTTAAAGTCTGTACTTGCATTAGCAAAAGGATGAAAACCCGTCTCTTGTACAGTTTAGCTTTTATTATGTTTATATCTTAGCAGCTAATTGCCTGAAGAAAGGAAAAGAAATGCTGAACAGGAAGTATTGAAATGGGTATTAAATGCTACAGAATAATAAGACAGCATATTTACTGATTTCTTTTCTTTTTCTTTACATCTTAGCTTCTTCACTGAGGAGTTAAATATCCATTTGAATGACGCTCTTTTGCCAAAGCTGTCTTTATAAAGCTCCTATTGAGTAGAAGTAATAGACAGACTCCTATGCGGGACGCAGGACAGATCAGATTTCTGTATTCAGCAGAGGTATTCCGCAAGAAACTTGGCTTAGCCACGGAAAGAATGTCACTAAAAAGTCAGAGTGTGCCCTGTGGAGAGCTAATCGAGGGTGGAGATGAAGATAATCCTCCCTCTGAACAGCAGCCCTGGCTAACCAGAGCTAAACATCTGTTTCATACTACCACAATATCTTTTCCTACTTTCTAACAACGGTGTTGGCAAGCACAGGTGCATCCTTTTCACCTTAAACATGAAAGCCCTTTTAAGGTTTTCAAATTTGTTATCTGCCACGGAAAATGCAGCCACTCAGACTTACATGCAATGCAAAAACTGGCGCTCTAGCATACCAGCACTGATGTCCATCTGTCAGCATGGCACTTAGCCCACACGCAAGGTGGAACAGCAGTTTCAATAGGGCGTAGGTGACAATTAAAAACAAATTTAGAGTGATAGCCTGCAGAAGGCAGAAAAGAGCATATATTCTGCGAAGAGGCATTTCTGATGGTAAATACTGCCAAATGTTTTATTTTAAGGGATCACTTATGTTTATGATAGTGGGCATTATGAGTCAGATCTAAATCCCATGAAAGTCAAACTAGCCTTCTAAACACTGCAGAAAGTATACATATGTATTATGTGTCAAAGCCTGCTTTTACTAACTTGAATAGCAAGACTATTTAATTCATCAGGAAAAGAACTGAGGCCTTAGAGAACATGCCTTTTTCCAATCAATCTACATGACAGTGAAAACTCTCTATGCACAGAAAGTACTAATTACATGTGATTGACAAGGTAAAAAGAAAGACTGCAGTGCTTACCCTTAAAAAAAGAAAAACCACACACACACAAAAAAACCACAAAACACACATACAGAAAAAGCTTGGCTAGTCATAACTGTCGCCCTCCTACCCCATGGCATACAGGTTGCAATTAAATAATATTCACTCCAGCTACCTCACAAATTATTTCTGAAATAAATGTATTACCAAGATAAACAAAATCTGGCAATTGGCATTTTTTCTTCAGAGAATAGCATTCAAGGAATAAAAAAAAATTTGCTAAAGCATTATTGTTTATTGACAAAAGGGACTCTCAAATTTCATTCTCATTTCCCTCCTCCTTCATTCCACTACCTACCTTCCAATCTCAGCTACTCCAGCCTTTTAAGACACTTTCCCTCCTACAGAATGTATTTCCCCAGATAAAGCGAAATGGAAAAATGCACAGCATAAACCCAACAATTTCTGTGAACCGCAAGAGGTGAGAAGGGAAGAGCTGCAAAGGCGGGAGAAAGACAAGCAGCAGCAGAGGACCAGCTGGTATCAAACAGGTCAGATCTCACAGGTATGAAATCCAAATTAAATACTATTGGAAACTGCTGAGTGTGGGAAGAACAGAGATGACAGTGGGGCAGAGGGGTCAAAACCAGAGCAGTTATGGGTCGTCAAGAGTTACAGACTGGTGTGCTGTCCAGCGCGCCTGCCTTCGGCTGAGGTTTTGGAGCTCTGCAGAGGCACAGTTGGAAGGCAAGCAGATGGAGCATGTGAACAGGGTTTGTCCTTCCCGGGAACATGGACGACACCACACCAGGCTCTCAGAGACATGACAACCTCTCCAAACACAACCAGTTCTTCCTCACTCTTACTTTTTCCCCACTTACAGCCTCATACCTAACACCGTGTGCCTAATCCACGTCTGTCATCCTCAGATGTTTAGCTTATCTGTATATTCATCAACATTTGTATTCTGAAAGTTTGCAACAGATATTACTGTGTTTTATGCAGCACATAAATGGATCCTGCCACTTTAAATGGAAATATGTTGCACAGGCACGCTGTTACAGTATGGGAGTCGAACATTTTGGTATTAATGTAGTTCTTATCACTTGTTTCTGTGAGGTATGTCACACAAACAACCTTCCTCTTCCCAAGATTTACTTAAAGCTCTATCTGAACAGGGAAATAACACCTCATTTCCAATGCCTGTCTTTGTTCTTCTGTCGAAATTACAGCGTTTCAAAGTGTCAAATTCAGCTATCAGGCAGATTTCTGCCACTACAACAGAATATATTTTTCTTTTCCTTTTTTTTTTTTTTAAAAATAAGGAGGTGGGAGTAGAGTTGTTATTATTCAGAGACAGAAAATAAGTCAAAAAATCCCTATCAAAAATATGAGGTCGTCACAGCATATCTGATAAAATGCTTGACATTAATTTTCATTAATTCACACTGGATACATAGCTAGTGTCTGTGGTATAAGGAACTGAACTTTACAAGGGTGTGCAAGCATCTGTCCTATGTTAGAAAAAGACACAAGAAGGATTTTCCAGAATGCTTGGCATCAAGTGCTTGTAATACCCAGTATCTGTAGGTGCAAGCTTGGACTGGAGTGACTTTTCTATTCAAATTTCCTCTTAGAGAAGCCTTGAAGAGTGAATTTCATATTTGGGAAAAAAATAGGACAATTTAATAACTCTGCATTTGTTTTCCATTTTCTTTCTCTCCCAGAACAACCTTATCACCCTCCTTCCCACTCTGAAAAATGTTAACTGCATCACACTTTCCCTGTACTGTATAATACAATCTCATTTACTGAAAATAGTCTGGGGGAGAGGAGCTTCTGAAAGATTTAGGGGTGGAGGAATTGCAACCTGACTGCCAATTCCTGCAAATTAAAGTCACGTTAGCTGAATTAATCACTGAAAAGCACAGAGTGAGATATCGCTAATAATACAGAACCTAAGGTAATATTCCAACTAATTTTGAGCTCAGAACAAAATTAATCATGCTCTAGACCACACAAGAGCTTCACAGAAGAGAAAGGAGAAGCTGTCAAACACTGGAATACAAACCAATGATGAGTACCAGTAACAGCAACCAGTTAGTAACACAGAACCATAAAGATACAACACAGTCCTTCTGTGTGGCCTAAAGAGTGTATTTCTTCAAATTTGGCAGTGAATTACAAAACCAACAGCCCGTTATTGAAATTTTCTTGCAAGTGGGGCTATCGTTGCATTCCACGTAACATTTAACAGACATACCTTAATAGATTTAAACTGCTATAATCTGAGATGGCAGAAAAACTGTGTTCTGATTTAATAGGATCCTAAATCACTAAAGCTAGTTAAACTACAAAGACAAAAAATTTTAGTTGAATCCACAGTGTTAATATACCGTGCAGAGTACAGAATCTGATTAGAGGATAAGTTTCTGCCTTTACCATGCCTAAATGTAACAACTTTGGAGAATATACATAAATTAGAGCATTCCCATGTTTATAACCTCCCCTCTTTTTCTTTTTCTTCCCCCCCCCCCCCCCCCCCCCCCCCCCAAATCAAGACCCGAAATTGTGGGAAAGTCTATTTGCTTATATCAAGAACCTTTAGCATTGTGGGCGCTGTCTTTAGGAGAGCTCCAGCAAAAAGACCTCTTTTTCTGCCACGCGACAGGGTGTGAGTGTGAATTTCCTGGTAAAGGCTCACAGAGCCTTCCCTAGAGTTTAAAGAACATCTGCCATGCTTTTCTATAAGTAGATGAGTTAAGAGGAGAATATTAAATAGTACCAAATCAAAGTGCCCTGATTTGGCTGCATTGAAAACAGACAAAGGGCAGTCTTGCAAAGAACATCTAAAGCATGGAGACAGAATAATAATTTTAAAATATAGAGACAAGTTAGTAACAACAATAACAATATTATTTTTGTGTATTAAGGCAATACATCCTCTTTTTGTCACAGATGAGTAAACTAGGGTCTCTGAAAACTAATTTGGCCAGAAAACTACATGTACTGAGATGATCACCAGCCAGAGTTTCCTATCTCAGTGTGTGACTTAAAGTGGAGCCTTGTTACCTGAAGGGCTACAACTGGAGAAAGACATTATTGAAGCAATAGACAAATCTGTAGATTGAGTAAAAAATTTCATGACCTTTCTGGATGTAAGACTCCTGGATGAAGGGTGTTTCACGAATTGACTTCAGGTAGTCTAAACCCATAGCCTTATCCCTAGCTTTATAGGCTACACTGCATCATTCTCTTGCCATCCTCATTTTTGACTGCACAGCAGCTTGACAACCCTGTATTGCTGTCGGTATGGTCTGTGGAAGCATCGGATAGCTACAAAACGAATGCATTAACACTAGCATAATGACTTGTTTGTGTCCGTATGTCACAAGTAGAAGAAAATCATGCTGGGAATTTGGAAAGAGCTGCTGTGCACTACCAGGGTGTTTCTGAATGCCAGCTGCAACACAAGTCCTTAAAACCAAGTCCTGCACAAGCAAAAATAAACGCAGTTCTTGACTGCTTAAACCTCCACCTCCTAAAATACTGCGTTTGCTCAGAGAAACCTAAAAATACAATCTTTCCAAAATCTCAACCTTATCACCACTTCTTGTGGCCCCCACTACACAGCCACTGTAATATGTAGACGGGACTTTTATTTATATAAGGTCTGCCTAGTACTGAACTACCACCTAGAGAGTCTTTTTTCTGCCCATTTAACAATATCTTGGCAAAAACAGCCTAAGCAGAGACCCTTCCTGACTAAGATGGGGCTGGTGCAACGGGTTCACGGTTCTTCTCCCCTCTCCTGTTTTGGGCAGAAGGAGCCATACCAACAGTGCACCGAACTCATGCCATTTCCCGCATCCTGCTTGTTCTTTAACCCCGAACCATAGATGCTCTTCTACACAGCTCTAAAAACCAAGTAACTCTGGGCATGCCTGTGGTCACTACCCTCATCCTATGTTGTTGTTGATCTAAGCCAAAGAGTTAACTGAGGATCAAGCACTTCACCTTTTGAAGGAAAACAGACGTCCTTCAAGCTGTAACTCCAGGAACCCATTCTTGGCATCAGAGATCAGAAAGGAGTAAATTAATCAGCCATTTCCTACTCTGAGTGGTTGCATCATTTTAGCAGCACACAGTGAGTACAAGTGACTGTCAGAAAGAAGGTGCTAGCCTGACTGAACCAGAACCAAACGGTGCCAGGGAAATTCCTGTCGTTCCTTAAGCTATAAAGAGGAAAACATTCACCCAGGTTATGCATGGTACTGAAGAGGGGAAAAAAAGGAAAAAAAAATAGATATAATGTTTTGCAATTAGAAGGAAAGAAGTTTTACCAACAGGCTACAAAATGGATCATTAACCAAAACATCCATATACAGAAGCTCAGCAGATTTAGTGAGGCACCGTACAGATCATTAGCACTAGAGATAATAGCCATTGATTAAAAACTGACACATTGATCGTCTGTTCTGGCTTTTGATTTGCCTAAGGCACCCACCCAATTTCTTACAGTCTCCTACAGAATTTTATCCCCTAGATCATGAAAACTGTAGTTTCAGCTTCATAAGCACACATCCTTAGTCCATCTATTTATGGTATTTATGCAGCACGTCTGTTGATAGGCTCCTGCCCATATAATTTAGTCATAAAACCTTGCCAGGACCATGACATGATTTGCTTCAAATTATTAAACCACTTTGTTCATTATTTATTATTGCAATATTGTTTGCCCTGTAACAGCTAGGGTTGTGTTAGCATTTCCATTACAAACACAGATACATCAAGGGATTTAAAACTTGACTGTAAAAATCTTGCTTTAGGCTGAGACTCTACAGGCAAGGTTTCAGCTGACAACAGATTTTTTAAAAAAAAAAAAACAAACACATTTTGTACTAAGAATAAATACAAAATCCACCTCCTACTAATTTGGCTATAGCAATACAGAAGAAAATCATTACCATTTGCTATCAAATCACTTTCACATACACATTTTCCTAAATTAAGATTTTTATAGCATGCCCTGGGTCATTTTGTTGTATTTCAAAATTATAAGGCAATTCAACTCCGTAAAGCTGGCCACTATATCTTTGTAGTAGTTTCATATTTTATGTATGGAACTTAGAATTTGTACAAAGGCATCATTCCCTGCACACGTAAATGTAACAAATTGCTATTTAAGGACACATAATGGGCATTTCTCAACCTCAATACCCATACAAAGGGTTTGAATATAACTTTACAACCAAATCGAAAAAGCAAAATTAATATTAACATTCTTCTATACTGAATAATGTATTGCTTCTCCATAAAGGGCTGATGCTATTGCCTATGCCACCTCATCAGTGTTTACTGGAGTAGTGTATATTTTCTAAAAGTGTGACTATTATTTCTTCTGGGCGTGTGTGTAGATATAAAACGTTGATACAAGGGTGAAATTATAGTTCTTACCAGCATTAGGGTTTAAAATATTACTTTTGCAAATAAAGATTTCTGGTTTGACAGTGATTTGCTAATAATTCAGATGCACAGAGTATCCTGTTCTGATGTATTAAAGAGATAGACAACTCACCTTCAAAGAAGGTGGAAGTAATCTTTGCTTGAGGCACGGCAAATTCCAATACAATTCACTTTTTCTATTAATACATAAGCAGATATATGATAAGGATTAATAATAAAGCTATACGGAGTCCGGCACTAGGTTGTCCCAGAAATCTTAAGCAGAATTTGTCCATTTGCTTGTTTATACATATCTATCCATAGGTAGCTCATGGGTTACCTAAATTTAGTATTTCAGTATGTCATATATTTTCAGTTGGAATGACTTAAGTGACATATCCCTGAGATGGGAAGTTGGAAATTTAAGTAATCATTTGTTTTAGGCTTCCAAGTACTGCTATTTTGTAATCAAGAGGATTCTGTATTGCACCTGACTGCAGTTTGTGGAGTGTGAATTTGAGATTGAAATGGAGAAAGAAGAATAGGTTCAGGCTCACATGAGGTCACGCTTCAATGTTGAATTTAAATTCTATGACAGCTATATGATGTAACCAGAAGACCACTGTTTTTACTTATGGAAAAATTACAGCAAAATTGTAAGTAAAATTTTTGAACTCCATCTTCAAAAAAATTTATGCTTGCTAGATATACTATTTCCAAGATTTCTAGAGGAGTGCAACACTTTCATCTTGCAACAGCAAAAAGAACCATTAAGACTCTACATATTTAAGAAAAAAATCATTTGAGTCACATCTCAGAATTCTGATTCTCTCAAGGTTAAATCTGTATATCCTAGTATGAGTTAACGTATTATGTACTTTATCATATAGAGTCAATTAGGCTTGTATGTGAATAGATGTATCTATACCTTGAATTGACTGTTTTTACAGTTAGCTATAGACATTTTACAGTCAGTGCAGATACATTTGTGACTGTATCCTTTCTCCCTTCTCCATGGTACCTTTATCTAAATTGGTATTTTAAATTAAAATGCTATCTATTGTCTCTGATGCACTTCTTCCCAAATCTTTTCCACACCCCCTCCACTCTGACCTTCATTTAGCCTTCAGTCACACACAAAAAAAAATAGTGGAAAAGACCCTGAGAAATTATTCAGTACAGCCCTCTGATCAAAGGCTGCATCAAATATACCTTATGGCATTCCTGACAGATACGCTATTCTTGAGGCTATAGTACTATGGATATCTCACACTTTCCCCAACTAATCTATTCCACCGCTTTGCCATCTCTATCATTGGAAAGACTTGCCAGACATATAGAGAAGACTTCCATGTTGTCATGGAGAAGAGTTTATTTGCATCTGTCTGCACATGCAAAGACTGAATTTTCTCACCTCAGGACTTAACAGTCTAGTTACCTCTCTCTTTACTTCGAAATCCTGTTTCTGAGATCATCTTATTGCTTTCTGCTCTGTAATTCCTCTTCTCTGGAAATGTATTTTCATACGTATCTGGCCCAGCAGATTCTCAGACTCGTTCTGAATAGTCTCATTTGATCCTAGTGTGCTAAAAAGCCTTACCCTCCTTCCAGAAAGCTCTCTCCCCTTTCCTTCCTAAGGCAACCCAATACCAGGCAAATGCCAAAGAAGATAACTTCCTAGCTGCTACTTGTATGACTATATTAAGGTTCCTGCTAATCTTCTCCTTGTCAAGCAGGCCATAAACATGAGAGGACATGTATTTAGCTTTTTCAAGATGGGGAAGGAAAAAAAAAAGTCTGAGTTACTTTCACATGAAGTAACAGTTCTGTCCAAAAATCTTTTTAGAAATATTTAACACAGTTAAAAGTGAATGCTTTACCATAACTATGCAGTTCAATGAAAGACACTTGCCTATTAGGGCACCTCATGGCCCAGCAGAGTTGATATGATGTCAACCTATGAGTAGAGGGCAGTGATCCAGGCAAGGCTGGATAATAACGTGCTGAAAGCATGGCTATTACTGGGGACACTAAACATCTATCATCAAATAACGTCAAATTGATTTGCAGGTCACCTTTAAGTAACCAATATATTCCATCTCTGTCCTCCTGCCTTTCCTAGTGAACTTCCTCTTCCAAACACTCCCATTGAGTGGGGAGAGGCAGCAACTATCAGGGACATCCTCAGTTCACATTAATCATGTAGCTCCATGAAAGACAGTGAATGGTATCTGTTTAGATGAGAAATGTGTTCTTACTCTACAGAAAAAAACCCTACAGTTTTCCAGACCTTCCATTTTTACTTTTTATTGTCTTTTTTTTCCCCCCACGATGGCTTTTAATTGGTGTAAGTATTCTACCACCCAAAAGCTGTTAGAGGGGCATACACTGACATGCAAGAGCAGCACAAATCACAGATACAGTTAAAAAAGAATACAGCCCAGTTAACTAAACCACAGTAACTTCATGAATGAAAGATTTTTTTTTTGTCCTCTCCCTTGGTCTCTGCCCCTGCCCTGCCATATTTCAGAGTCAGCACAACACTGCCTGCACTCAGCTGCTTCATACACGCAAGGCTCTTCCCTCAGAAGAGAGGACGGGTAAACCGGTGCTCAGGGCACTTGCTTGCAGCTCTAGAAACTACTGCATCTGCGACTTCCCTGTGCTGTTCAGTTCAGTTCCTTTGGAGAAATCAGTCCATGAATAAAAGCAGGGGGCAGGAAAAAAAAAATATCCAAGACCTATTGTGACTTTCAAAGTGCATCATTAAAGCCAGGACCACTAATCAGGTGCTCTAAAAACTCTCACTAAGTATCTTCAAGTAACTGAATATCTGAAATTTGAAAATACATCAATAACTATTTCTGTTTCAACCACACTTCCTGCCACACAGCGGAGGTGACAGATACACCACAGTAGCTATTGATCTGGGGAGTTTAGCTTCCATCTCTTCTCTGGGTTTATCCCCTTTGACTGATTTAGAGAAAGATGTTTCCACTATGTTTCTTGTCAACAGGTTACTATGTTATTAAAGGAGTAGTTATTGATTGAAAGCCAGGACAACCTGGGCATCCCAGTAAATTTTCATTGGTAAATTTCTTTATATCACTTTGTGAATGCATTTCAAGCTGGAAATCAAAAATTAGTGTCTGAAATCATTAGGTGGATTTAAAATTAAGACTCTGAAAAGTTTGTTGCCAGCAACACAAATCCAGTTCCTACTAAGTCTTTTTGTCTGCTTAAATCGTTTTTTAATGTGTTGTCTGTGCCTGTTAGCTAAGCTACAAAGGAACTGCCTGGAGACTTTGGGAGTAAAATTCCAACTTGTTTTGTGAGGCAGCATCTATTTCCTTGTCAGAAGGAACTACCACAGGACCTCCCTCCTTCATGCCCCTCAGCACAGCCACGAGATTAAAGTTTTCTCTACAACACCCGGGGGAACACTCCAGAAAGCAGTTTAAAATTTAAACAGGTAGTTCAAAAGGAAACCACATTGCGATGGCAGGGTCCACTCATATGCTGAAGGGGAAGCGGGTTAACCAGAAGCTAGAAGACTCCCCCTTTGGAGTACAGCCCATGGACCCTCCCATGCTATTCTGGAGATACAAGGATGTGATTCAGGGAAGACCCTAATTGATCCCAGAGCTGGAAGGCCTCTTGGCTCAGGGGAGATAAGAACCGAACTGCTGGAGAGAGGCATAAATAGGCAGAGCATTAAAAAACATTAGGTGAAGAATGACCAAAGTTGGGATTACTTACTGATATTGATTTCCTGTAAAGCTAGGGGCAGCTATGAAAATGAAGAATTTCCCATTTTTCAAAACCATTTTAGAAAGTCACTTCTTTTAAAAGTTTTAATTTTCTTCATAGCCTGCAACACAACAAGCTGAGAAACAGTTATGTTGGCAGGACACAGAGTGGGCAGGTAAGTAGGAACCCCTTAGCTTGTATTGCCACTATCTCTCATCCAGCCACAGCTTGGACAGCGACTCCTGATACCACAGAAACACGAATACAATCAAGTACAAGCACTGCCTTTTGGATAGTTTAAAAGTAAACTCCAAATTAACGACTGTACTTTTTCTCCTTAGCACCCCTTGCTAATCCTGCACAGATCCAAACCAGAAAGGGTCTAGTCTACACAAATTTCATTATCTACAATAAGCTTAAACCAATACAAGTCTCTAGTTGATACCCTTAATTTCATTCAGATGAAGGTCATATTGATTTACTTTGTATTGTTAAATTGACAGTCATAAGCTATAACCATTCAAAACCTGACACTTCAGTAATTTAACTAAACTGGTATTTAAATCCGTTTTAGGTCAACTGGTAAAAATTATATTTCTATACAAACCACATTCCTGACTTAAAACAAAAGGAATAGCTATATTCGTGCCAGAATCAGATCTTTTCTTGAAACCCATTTGTCTGCCCTTGATTCCCTGTCTAACTTTTTATTTCTTATACAATACTGTTTTATGTATTCCTCCCTAGGGAATACAAACATATCATATGCCATGTGTGAACTTGTAAACTCTTTTGAGACACAAGGGTAGTAAATTCTGAACAGTATCATTTCTAATGTCTGAATAACTCTACTGAGCAAACCATCCATCAAACACACAAGAAAAAGTCCTCCACAAGGTAAGAATTAGAGAAAGAAATAACAGTATAAAACTTGCCTGTTTACTTAACAATCACGTCTTATAACAAATACACCTATTCACTCATAGTCATGTGTAAATAGTTTATACATTTATATTTAATATAGTGTCACAGTCATCCTACAGATAATCCACAGGGCAACATTTGTAGAGGGATGCAGTACTGATTACTGCACCAACAGACACACCACAAAAACCAAACCCCACAGGCTTACAGAAGTCTAAATCTTTATCTCTCAGTGTTATCCTTAAATCCAAGAACAGCACTCTTATAGGCAAACTAAAATTATTTCTATTGAAGGTAAGCATTGCTTCTCAATTATGCTGTGGTGAGAAAATTTCAATTTGATTACTTTGACGTTTGATGCAGTCAGAAATGCATATTCAAACTACTCATAGGGAAAGATGGACAACACTTACAAAGAACTTCTTAAAAACAACTAATTTTTAATTCATAATTGGTTGGACTAATTTATCACAAACTTACAAAGCAGCATCTTCAAACAAGAAGTGTTTTATTGCATTTTGTATCACTAAGGATATCATGTACAGCCATCATTTTGGCTGGTAAAACAGCACACCAATAATTTCCATTACTTTCACTACTATATGTGAAGGTTGGATAGTAGTATCTTTACAGCTCATTACTTTCTAGATGTTTATTCAACTAATTACAATCATCCCTTAAGTAGGTGCAATCCATCATTTTAACAGATCAAAATCTCATTCTTTTTCCTGCACTGCAAACAAGTTGGATGAAACATTAAGCTTCAATTTCACACAGAAATCTTTCTTTTAAAATAAGCGTAGTGATGGCAGAAGCACTTGCCTACAAATATGTATCAGCTGACAACCACAGAGATTTCTGTGAGCAACTGCACGCTGTGCTTACTTTGCACCTGCGTGCCTTGGTAGGCTTGAAAACCTCGTGGACTTCACAGGCTGGGCTGGCTTCACCCCCTGACAGCAAGGTTTTGAGAGGACTCTGAGCCTGCTCCTTCTCCTTGCTTGCTTGGATGAGGCATCGTGGGTTTGTACCACGTTTCCCACACAAATAACACCTGCAAGGAATGCTTCTCCCTAGTAAAACAATTCTGTACCAACCTGATCACACTCACCTTAACTCACAACTGTAGCAGGGGAGAAGGAAAGGTACTCACCCCCACCAGCCAGTGGAGGGGTAGATGGAAAGAAGCCTCCAAACCCTGCTCCCAGAGGGGCACTGGGGCACGGGCAGGCGGCAGCCAGGCCCTGCCTGCTCAGAAAGGGGAGCCCACAGAGGCCCCGGGGGGGAGAGCAGGGGTGACCCCTGCTGTGGTGGCAGGAGGGGCTGGGATGCAGGAGGAGAGGGCTCTGGCTCCAGCTGTGTCTGGGTGAGGAAGGGAAGAGGCATTTGCCTCAGGGCTTAATTGTTTATGCTCGCTTGTTCCCCTTAATACTCAAATCAGCCATTAGAAGTTTGTTGTAATTGGCAACAAATTAAGTAAAATATCCCAGGGCTGAGACTGTTTTGCCCTTGCCAATATGTCAGATAGATACTTCTACAGCTAGCTTGCAATTAAGCACTGAAGGAGGCATCCATGCCACAAGACTCCTCCTTTTTAGACTTCAGCTTGTTATCGTTGGCCCTGTTCATACCCAATAACCTAAAAAGATGAGTGAATTATAATCAGAGGACTGACACCTTTCTGCAAATTTTGCAACAGAAACATACAAAAACAAAAAAGAATAGCTGTAGACATTCACACCAAACATGCCAGTCAGACCTCCCTGCCTCAGTTCATCTCCCAGGGAATGGAGTATGGAATTTGGCCTCACAGGAGCTAAAGAATTAAGAGCAATAAAAGTGGTAACAGAAAAATTTTAAAAGGCAAATAGCTAAAAGAAAAAGACAAAACTGATTCTAGAAGTCTTTAATTTTGTTTTCCTTCTGTTTAATTATTTTTCCAGTGCTCAGCTAAAATCTGTGTTCTGCTGAACTAGGCAATTTTACAAGTAGGGACTCAAAAGTATTTCCATTCTGTTTACTCACATAAATTAACACGAAGTGCTCTTCCAATTCTGTCAAGTTGGTTAAAGCCACATTTAGTACAACTGATGTTAAAAGCAAAGACCAAAATACCCCCATCTTCACAAAATAGATAAAATGCTCAATAATTCATGTGTTTCCAAAGCACCAAAACACTCCCTGTAATGAGTGATATATCTTCAAATACATTTAGCAGAGATTACATAGCCAGAACATAATTTTTGTTAGTACGTCCTTCACTAAGGCCATTTGAACTTCCAAGGATCTTAACGTAGCACAAAAATTAGTCAAAGAATCATAATTCTTATGAAATAAGAAAGGGTAAAGAACTAACATGTTAACCTCACCGCAAATATGCATCCTTAATATTTCATTAAGTCACAGAGAAACACTAACTACAACAGTGGTAATTGCCAAATCCCACTGAAAACTGACTACCCTGCAAATATTTTATGTTCTTAACTACACATTATATAAATTTCAGATCTCATTAGTCTTACTGAGATCAACAGGATAAATCCTTCACTTTCAAGTCAGGGTCTTGAACAACTTTCGTCATACAGCACAAATAGGAAGTTAGAGTCAAATGAAGAGTCACACCAGTGTGTGGGAAAACCGAGTGCGGTTAGCCCATGAAAGGACTTAAGATCAAAAAACAGATTCCTGACACAGCAGCACAACTAAGTCTTGACATCTCTTGTCCATTGACATTTGAGTTTTTGATGTTAATATCCTCAAGGTACCTAAATGTTGGTGTTTGAGAATGCTCAGCAGCACTGAAACTTGGCAGCTAACTATCTATCCCACCTGCAGTAACCTGGGACTCACAGAGGAGATGTTCCAGCACGCAGGTTGCCCAAGGTGCTCACCTGAAAGCAAGTTTACAGGTCAGGCATTCACGTACAAACAAAAGTTGCCACTGTCTGCTGTTCAGGTTCTAGCAGAGGCAGGGGCAGTGGCGCTCCTGGTTTACAGTTGATAGCTCCTTGTTGGGGACTGATGGGACCATTGACAAAAGTTCCTTTTTTGCTTTTTGAAGGAACTGTCACATTTCTCATGAGCCTGATTTGCAACAGGATAGTTTAGTATAAGATGAGTATAAGATTCACAGTCTCACCAGCTGAAAGAATTCAGTGTACACTTGTGCAGGAGTAGCAGAAGGACAAGCAGAAAGGGAAGGAGAGAGACACGACAGGCCCCTGTACCTTGCTATACATTCTGGAATAGAAAGAGGACTGTGAAGCACCTCTGTGAGTAAGGGCTGTTTCCCATAGCTGCCTGTTACTAAGTACCTGATCCACTAGAGAGAAACTCGACCGCCTGCCGATCCTTGTCATCTGCAGAAGCATCCTCAGCTAAAGAGGGCATATTCCATGAGCTCCCAGCTCTGTCCAAGCTCCCAGCCACAGCAGAAACCCACCAGGGAAGCCAGGTACGCTGCTTTACAGCCAGCCCATGGGGACCTCCATGCTGTCAGATTGCAGCAATAACAGAGACCAAAGCACGCAGATGAGAGCTGGATGGCATATCTCAACGAGCTACATTGTCATCTTTTTGTACAATGTAACTCTCCGCCTCCCCAAAAAAATTCAGTGCAGATACAAATTCTACCAAGAGTGCTGCTGAAAAGTTTCACATATGAATCATTAGGATGAAGAAATCCCGGCAGGTTGCTTGTTTTGGGTTATTCTGGCTATTACCCATGCTCATAGCAACTGAGATCAATGGAAATGTCTCCCAAGTCCCAAATGTTACAAGGCGTTTCAATCAATCTCTTGGAAAAAAAGTATGATTTGATATGTTTGTGATTCTCTTTCATGTAGAAAATAACAAAAAAGAACCACCCTAAGTTTGCTGTGCGTGAAAGATTAATACAAATGATAAAATAAGACAAGCTCCCCCACGAGCTTTTAATATTAAAACTAGAAGAGCAAGCACAGTATGTTTAAAGCATTTGTTTAAATGTCAATATCCTGTCTGCTTCAGCAGCAATGCAGGTTTTTATGTCACTTCTGCCTGCTATCGATTAAACAATCATGATAGCTAATGAGGAAGGAAATGTGTTATTTTTAATTCCACACTGATTTTTAACTCTGTTATTTCAAACGTGAAATTACCTTTGTTGTTTTAAAAATCAGTATGTTCTTTAATATACACTCTGAAAACTATAAGCATGTACATTACACTATTTCTCAATAATTCACGCTCATGTCCAAAGATATTTTCCTCCCTTCAATTTATCAATTTTGAAACCTTAATGAATTGCCCTACCACAAACTGTCAGTCAAGCAGAACATATAATCATTATGAATAAAGTTCTCAGAAAAGGCAAGGCCTAAATATTCAAGTGCAGTCTCCTCAGCTTCACATAACCAGGGGTAGCGAAAAGAACATGTAGCTGAAACCCAGAGAAATCGTGCTCTGGAGGCACTGGCAAATGTCAGCGCACAGAGTTCTTACTGCATGTTTCTGAGGAAGAGTTGCATTCAACCTTTAATACAGACAATAAAGACATTTAACAATTTTGCCCTGCAACAGAAGTATGGTACGTGGAAGGATGACAGCAAACGGACACCCTGGGGCATGGAAGGGTAAGGATAGCAACTTCTCTTTGTATTCAAGCGTTACCTGTATACACCAATGGTGTCTGGTTTCTAACAAATATTAGCAAAAAGATCTAAGCTATGACTCTTGTAGGTGATTAATTTAGCAGGGCAATGTTTTCTAGAAACTTCCTAAAATTAACCAAAGTGGCACGTAGGATGAAAAACGTTTCACTTTAAATATGGGAGTTCGGTTTATTGAGGTTTATTGTGCTGGTACATGCAAGTGTTTTGTTTTCAAATAAATGTGACTATTGCAAAGGATTTTATTGCGGGGTATTTTCTAGATTCACTGTAGGATATTACTTCTGAATCTCTCCTCTCTTTTGGGAACTCACTTCCCAATGATTCAAGGGTTTTATATGGAATATATCAAGTGGTTTGTTTTCTCCTGTCAGGAGGATGATCTTTTAATGGTTTGCCTCAAGTACTGGTACACCCATACTTAGGTCCAGATGCCTTAAAAAGACTTTGTAGTGCATGAATAGCATATTTTGTAGGGTGAATTGACATGCATGCTCAATAAAGTCAGCCAGACAGTGATTATTTGCTGTAGGGCCCACGTGGTTTGGCCTACAGAGGATAAATAAATGCAGTTCAGCTTTTCTTCCAAGCTTCGGACAGGAGTTTCATACAAGAAGTTGGAGGAAGAACAGTTACAAAGTGGAATTATCTGAGTTATTACCAGAGAATTCAGTCTTTATCCACTAATATAATCTATGAAAATGTTAGAGACATGAAAAGTAAAAGATTCTCATTTTGAGCAGTACTAAAATGTTAAATGAGAAAAAATGACAGTTAACAGCAGTAAATTATTCCTTCCAACCATAAACAACCATCTTGCAGAAGAACTCTGAAGGTGGCATTGGTAATTCAAAAGTGACACTTCCTATGGAGTAAAAGTCCGCTTAGATGGATTAAATGCTTTTATGAAGCTAGACCTAGTCTCTGATACTTCTGTAGTAAAATCTCAAAGTCAAAATCTGCTTCAGGAAATAGGCATCAAATACATGCAGGTGTGTGATACAAGACACACAGTTTGAGATGTGTTTTACAGCACACCATTTAACTGTATCCACTCTCACCTTTATTTCCTAGTGCCTTGAGCACTGTAAAGTCACTAACAGTGAGGTTCAGGTGTGTACAGGAGCACCACACCTGTAGTGTGTTATTTCCACCTTTGATAAATGACAGTAGTTGCCAAAGCCAAGGGCACAGCCCCTTGCCTCTTGGGAGGGATCTTTCAGATGGGGTCAGACAGCATGGTGTTGAAGAGATTCTGGAAAGTAAGAGGTTGCCACTAGTGCAGGGGGAGCACCATGGGGTTGCATCGAAAAGCTTCCTGGTGCACAAAGTGAGAAGGAACTATGCCCCAGTTTCTCAGCTTTTTGCCAGAATGCTTGTCTCCCAACCTGTTCTGACATGGTGGATTGGCTCCTGGCATCCACAGCTGCCCTCTGCTAGACATACTTCCCATCCAGAGCCATACCCTTTAATGATGTGTTCAAAACTCTTCCTGCTGCAGATGAGGATTCATGTTGCACTTGACCACTCCCTGCAACTCCCTGGTCCCCCACATGACATCTTCTGAGGATGTTCATGGAGAGGTACACAATTCCTTTCTCCAGTTCTGCTGCTCTTCCCTAGAAAAACCTTAAGTCATTGCCAAGACACTTCTCCATTACCATCTCCACAGATTTAACAGAGGACAGGTAACCAAAGGTCCATAAACATCCAGTCAGTCTGATTATATTTCACTGATGGCCAGATCTCTTTAAAAAAACTGTACTTGTGCCATGCACATAAAAGATTAATTAAAACCAGACCATTTTAAAGAGCATAACAATACTACCATAAATTGTTACTAGGAATGCAGAAGCTTCCAGTTTTTCACCTAGTGGAGCTTGGTCAATTTTCTCATTTGTCATAGCCTGTGCTTTGCTACATTTCCTAGCTATAGTTTTAGCTTTGGAAAAGAAATAATTTATGAAAACAATTTTCTCAGAATTGCTCAAGAGAAAACAGTGCAAAAAGTCTTCACTAGAATTTCATGACTTACTCTAACAATTTTAAGGCTTCAAAGCAAATCCATGCTTCTAAAGCTGCTTGACAGAGTCAGTTTGGCTTATCTGTAAAATTCTGCACCATATTTCACATCGAGATATATACCTTCATATCATATTTGCAGTGAAAAAATCTACCTAGCTCTGTGCTTTATTGAGTTACCTATTACTCATACTGATAATGCATTTTACAACATCATCCTATTTGGTAATCATTTAATGTTGGCCACTAAATCACTTTCAATTACTTGTGCTATGGCATTTGTGATATAACACAGCTTAAAAATATATTTCCACATTTTTAGACTTTTACCTACATGTTTTTATTCTATTATCAAGAATATCAGCTATTATTAAAATTACTGGAAGCTGATAGGGCTGAGGACTTGATACTACATTCAGATATACCAGCAATAGATATAAAAATTATATACATAAAATTATGTAGAAAAAAGGATGAAAATAATATTTTTCATTTCCTAATGATTCCACATTGATTAGCCTTCATATATAGTAGGTTCCACTACATGGAAAGTGTTCAACAGCAGATCATGCCCAATGACAGACTGTTGTTTATACAGAAACTTTGAATACAGTATTTGTGTATCGTCTTATCTGTAACTGCAAAAGGAAATGTCAGAGGTAGGATGGGGAACTGCAAGGCCAGGACAAATTTTAAAATATAGCTATCCAGCAATCAGAAGGTAGGGTAGTATGTGTGCTATGATACCCATCCAGGTTGATCTATCTCGCAGTGCTAACAGAAGTGCCCATGTGAAGGCGTGGGCTTTAATGCATGCTAGAGACTCATGAGGACTCTGGGTAAGTAGCTCATGTCGAAGCCCATTTAACCATATTGCTGCCATGTTCCATGTTATCTGTGGAAGCTAGTACATAGCACAGATGCTATAATCACAGGTATTTTGGCTATGTCAGTTATTCTGCTCAAGATTGCTTTTAAGGTCTTTAAAAACAGCAGTGAAAACAGCAGTTAGATCTTAAATTTTCTTTAAAAAGCCAAACTAGCCAACAACAGCTTGAAGTCCTCCTATTATATTTAAACCTTTTTCACTTGTTTAGAAATGAAACTTTTAGTATTTTGCTCCTTAAGTTATCTGTCCCAGTCATGCAGATCTATCTAGCTCTTTAGACTTAGGCACAAATAATGACTAGATGGCAATTCTCCCTTACTCAAAATTAGGAATTTCAAGTATTTAATGAAATACAGCTATGGACTTGTAAAAAAAAAAAGGTGTGGTTTATGTACTTCAATATCAACCTCCTCCCACCAATATCAGGTCCAGGGTGAAACATCTCATCATTTTTATTATGATCGCAATTATTAAATATTGATCTTGACTCTTACTCAAAATTACTATTATTGCTTTCAGCTTCAGAGGTCAGTCATGGAAGTATACTGAAATACAGATTTAAAGGCTTTATCTCTGTATTCTGCTGTACAATTACTATTTAATTTACTAAGTTAAAGTAGTACTGCTGTTACAACTGCGTCTCCTGATGAGCTTCCGTGAATCATTTTCTGTTCTTTGGTGTTAGCATAACTCTCCTCATTCCAGCTTCCGGTTACCTGAAGCATACCGCAGGTCCTAACAGATCTCGTCAACCCTTTATTTATCCAACTGCACTGACAAGCATACGCATCAAACAGTCAGAATGTAAGGTTTGTTCAATTGTTTACTTCGCCATTCCCAAATCGCCAAGTTATTCACAAATTTTTATTCGCGGTAAGGTTTAATGCAGAAAAATATCCTAAGAACTCCACAGTGAAGCTTGAATTCAGCAGCAGTGAAAGCAGCACAGAAGGACACTCAGGTTCCTAGTGAATCAGCTACATCTCAGAACTATACCAACAGGACTTGAAAGCAGTCAGGTATTTTGTCATTATACTACCATATTAATTAAAGACCTCCTAAATTCCTGAAGGGCTTCAACTCTGAGGAAAAAAATAAACTACATATGCATTTGATTGCATAATAAGCAGCTACAAGCTATTCTGATCCAAGCAAGAAACAATGCCAGTTCTAAATTTATGTTTTAATCCTTCAGGAAGCAAGTGACAACAGGATAACAAATACCTAAAATTTTAGAAGATTTGTTGATTGCTTACGATTCTGAATTTAAACCTAGTGATTTCAGTGGATCTCACACTGCCTGAAACTGAAACTTGGAATATATGAAGATGTTGAGGGATTTCCACATGGTCCAAATCTGCACAAAAAAGCCCACCTTTGCGTTCACAATGAGCTACCATGGAGATATGCGATGCTGTTACGGGTTCTGAACTTGCATTTTTTTTTTTTTGTCAGGCGAAATTTCAAAGGCAGGTGATTCTGATTCCTCTGTTTTTTGCTATGCTGACTAAAACTTGCTGTAGGAGGGGTGGCACGTAGACAACAGTGTCGGTGAGAATCTGGTACAGCTCAGTACTGAATAATGATTAGAATCTGCTCATGTGTTGTTAACAGGAATTTAATCTGAGGAAGAGACACAGGCTGGCAACCACGGCAGTTGTAATCTGTGAGGAGAGGGGGTGGAACAGAGGAATCCTAACAAACTTCCCAACCTCGATAAATATTATTAAATAAAAATGTAGGGCTGGTCTATCAGTAGTGCATGCAAGATAGAGCTGGTCTTTAGGAGTGCTGTCTTGTGCTTTAAGTGCACTAAAATGTCATTATCTGTACTCAGCAAAGTACCTTTCTCACTTCCTTTCTTTAAGCCTTTTTGTAAGCTATAATTACAATTAAGCAAAGACATGTTTATTGTCACAAAATGTATGCCAACGGCTCACACTAATGCAATCCAAACATTAGTATGAAACATTTTTCCAATTACTGCACAGACTCCCTATAGTGTTTCAAGCTGCTTTATGACATTTTAAACTCTGTATATAATACAGTCCTTTAGAAAGCTGCAAAATCTTTCTATTTCTTTCTTATGACCCAAGAAAACCTAAATCTATTAAAAGCACATTTTCATAGCAGCGGGATAAAAATGCTTTTACTACATTTATCTTCAAAATTGGTGGTGTTAAATAGTGCCAGGGGATAAATAACCATAAAATATAGCATTAGTGTACAGGGTACTGTTCTAACTAGGCATGATGGGATGTCTTTCCACCCTTTCATTTCTTCTTTCTATTTGTCCCATTAGAACTATGCAATCATTCATCAGTCACTGTGGCAAGCAGTGTTGCTCCATCATGACTGCTGCCTCAAATGAGACCTAAGAAAGGAAGCCACAGGGAGAAAATACAGTCCACAGCAGACCACAGATGTCCACACCTATATTCCTGACTGATTTTCTACCAAAACACTTCTGCTATTTGTGGAAATAATATTTTAACCGCTTCACATACGAGTTTTGAAATTCCGTTAGAGAAACATTCATTTAGCACGTTAGAAGGAACTAGCAAAAATGACTGAATAACTAATAACCACACCAAAAAAACAAGTTTCAGCTTTGATTTAAAACACACATGTTACAATCTATCTCTGCTTCTGTTTCCTGGCACTTCCAGCAAATGTACAATAACTTAGTAAACCTGATCTGTCGAAGTGTTTGGGCTTTAAACAGATGCTATTTTTCCAGTCAAAATACTAATAATATCAGCATTGAAGCAATCCTAAAATAAACTTAAGTATTATATTTTGTTCATTTTTTTGGTTAAATTATCTATGATAAAGCCACAATTTTTTTTACTTAGATAACTGAGAAGAACAGTATGGTTTGTAGACAGAAGATGGCTTCTTGACATATATTTTGATAAAAATGAATCTAGCAGTTTCTTACCTATTATGCAACATCCACCAGCTATACAGAGAGGAGTAACTTACAAGAACATCTGACACATTTTTGTATGTATATAGTCTTGAAGAAATCAACAAGAATATTTAACTTCTCACTGAAGATTATTTTTCAGCAAAAAATGTGAAAGATAACTGCCTGAATTTTGGGGCAAACCTAGAATATTTGCTATGTGCCTTACAGAAATCAATACGTTAAAATGTCACATTATAGTTCAAACATTGTCCTTTTTTTCATGCTTTAGCCCCAGCCAGCAACCAAGCACCACACCACTGTTCACTCAGTCACGCCTGGTGGGACGGGGGTGAGAATTGGAAGAGTAAAAGTGAGAAAACTCATGGGTTGAGATGAAGACAGTTTAATAGGGAAAGCAAAACCTGCACATGGAAGCAAAGCAAACCAAGGAATTCCTCCACTCCTTCCCAAGGGCAGGCAGGTGTTCAGCCATCCCCAGGAAAGCAGGGCTCTATCACAGGTAACAGTACTTGGGAAGACAAACACCATCACTCCAAATGTCCCCGCTCCACTTCCTTCTTCTTCCCCCAGCTTTATATGCTGAGCATGACGTCATATGGTATGGAATAACCTGTTGGTCAGTTGGGGTCAGCTGTCCTGGCTGTGCCCCCTCCCAGCTTCTCATGCACCCGGCAGAGCACGGGGAGCTGAAAAGTCCTTGACTAGTGTAAGCCCTTACACTTAGAAACAACTAAAACATCAGGGTATTATCAACACTATTCTCGTACTAAATCCAAAACAGAGCCCCATACTAGCTACAGTAAAGAAAATTAACTCTATCCCAGCCAAAACCATGACAGCTTTGTTTTTCAAAGGATAACAAGTAGCCTTTAAATAATTTTTAAATACTGAAATTGATTCTCAGAAAATTAAGCTTCTTTAGGAAATCTTGCAATGAATGTCCTGGAAGGACTGAAAATTGCACCTTCATATTGTGCATTGCATCAGACATTCATTAAGCACATTCTCATTACTTCCAAGAATGCCCTCTCCCCGATGGGTTAAAGAAAATAGACTTTTTTAAAAAACAACTAAACAAAAAACCCCTTAACTGTTAATAAAAAATAATATTTATTATAATTATTATCTTATATATAATAATAAATTAATATAAATAATTTTAAAAACCTAAACTGAATAAAATGCAAGAAGAATTGAAAAAGAATGGAGTCTTCCTTTCAAAGGATAAATAATCTCTTGAACTTGTAGCTACTGAGAGCTCTAAACCATCTGGATTTTGTTAATCTAAATTATTTATGAAGTCAAGGAAAAGAAATATCATACTTCAAACCCATGATGTCTGAAGTACAGAGATCTGTAGACATGTATTTCTAAACCACTTGGGCAAGGCTGTGAGTCTTTTACTTATAAAATTAGCATTTAATTTCACTGAAATTAATGAGTGATCTTGAAAGAAAATTGCCATCAAAATAAACAGCAGAAGGCCTATGTGGATGTTGTCCCCCATTTTTATGTTAAGGTCAGTACTCAACATATCTGTAGCTTTGACGACCTCACTGGGCACAGTACATACTTTAAATGTTTTATTTGTTAACTACTTCTGAGTCAAAGCCTAAATCCACAAACACAATAGGCCTAACAAGGTCAGGGATTTATTTTAAATTCAAAGTGATTTTTTTAACTAGCATGGGCCAGAAACCTTAATTTGTTATGGAGACAAATGGATTAGTCATAATGGGAACTCTCCAACATCCAGATCAGTGGCAGTAAGGGATAAAGGAAAACAAGAACAAAGAAGAAAGGACACTGTAATCTGAATTATCGTTAACATCCATAAATTCATACAAGCATCCTGTATTGACACCACATCTGTTGCTAAAATGGATTTTGTGAAGTGTCTCAAAGCAACTTGGAGATGGCCCTTTTGTCACAGGAAGCACCACATAAAACTAGGAGAACTGAAATTATGGACAGTCACTTTGCAGCACAGGAAAAAATACCTTCCTTGCTTTCCCTCCAAGCTTGACACTTGTGCTTCACTGAAATTTCTAGCAGCTGTAGGAGCTTACTGTAAGAGACTCTGTGCGTGTCAGTATATCTTCTAGCCCTTCCTTACAGAAAGAACGTTTCATTAGTATCATCAGGAGACAAAGACTGTTTCACAAACTTATTCTGAGAGCAGTTATGCCAGTTATTATGCTATCAAATACAAGCATAACAAAATAAAAAAGTCAAGGTGTTTGATCCACTTACCTAGAGCAACCACCCTGTAAGTCCAGAATTCAGCCAATACATTGGATTTGAATATATAGGTTGAACACTTCCAGCAGCAAAGCTAAATTAGAAATGTAAATAGACCTATGTTTTTTACTTTCATCCTTCAATTCATAATTAAGCAACACACTGAAAGACTTCTACCATGGCATCTAGCATGGTGGAGCCATCCCATCAGCTACAGCAGTATGGGAAGACAAGAGACCAACCTGTTGGCAATTTCTGAGAAGCACAAGCTGCATGTATTTGAAAGAGTGTTTTGAAATTACAGTAACACAGTATGCTTAACATAAATAATCTCTTAGGGAAAGAAAATTCAGCACTAGCTGGCTTGGATTACTATAGTTGACTATATGGTAAATTGCCATTTAAACTGGTTTCACTGTATCTTTATTTTATATTCTCAAGATCTAAGTGCTATATGGCTCACAAAGAAAAAATACTGCTAGAGGGTGTTTAAATCTTTGGTGTATCTCCAAAAGGTCTGCTGGCTTAGAGTCTACGTACCCAGGAGGAACTATTTCTGACTTTAATTGTGTCTCAGACATTTCCATTAGCACTGTAAATATTCTGCACTGGAGAGTAAATGTCAGAGGACTCTGCTCAGAAAAATATTCCACAGTTTCATAGTCAAAAGGATATCTCTGCTACTACCTTTTCCACATTACTTAATTTTTCATGAATGACAGTGAGGACATAAAATAATGTCTCCACATAGAATATTCTGTAATAGACTTTTGACCAGCTGAACTAAGACACAGCTGGTTTATTCCTTAATCGGGGCCCCATAATGATGGTAACCTTTCATCTTGGGGGGGATCACTGAACCACAAGTGCTCTTCTGAGAAGACAAAGCCTTTTGACTGACTTCACTGAGGATTTAGAGATGGGGCCAACAGATTTAAGGGATACTATTATCCATACTAGTATCAGATTTTGGTGGCAGGTAGAAGAGTTGTTTGGGCTTTTCATTTGTTGGTATTTAGAAGGGCAAATGAAATATCATACCGAGGTTTTTGCAGAACCTCTGCAACCTTAAAAGACTCCAAGTTTTTAAAAAATTTCTATCTGACATGACAGCACCTGAATAAAGGCAAGACCAACCCAATTTGTACACAGAAGTTGAAATCCAGTATATTCCATGAGCGTGTTATGACCATAGCCTCTAACAATGTTTCAAATATAGTACTAAAAAAAGTCTTCCCCTACATTCAGCAAAAGCCTGAAAAGTTGCTGGAACACAAATTCTCACTGTAAGCAATCCCAAAGGCACACTTGGCGCTGCATTCTTTTTCATATGGTTTGAGGTTATGGAGAGACTATGATTCCCATGATACCTGTACAAGTTATACTCTGCCACAGGAAGCATGTGATTTTAGTTGTTGGAAAAGAAATACGATCTAATATGAAAAGCAAAAGATGACATCAACAAGCACATTGCTTATAAACCTGGTGAGGACTTATAACCTCCATAAGACAAGGCAGATAAAACTTCATATTGCTAATGCAAAACAAAATAGCTTCAAGTTCTGAATATTACTTTTTTTTAAGAAAAATGTTTATTAGGTTTTTTTTAAATTAATTTCTGTAAAGAATTAGACACTGTACAGATTCATGATAAAAAACAGTAGAAATTACAATGTTTTAACTGAACTCTAAGCATCTATGTTTGTAGGACCCTCTTCTGTCCTAGTTTAACCTGCAATAATTTTTAGTTACATGAAATTGCTGAAGAAAAATTAGGCCTATCTACCAAACATTTAGATCCAGATCACAGGTCACTGCCAGGTTCTGCCTTGTATTTTCAAACAGTGTATACCACTTAATGTAGTTATAAAATTATCTCTTTTACTTCATTCATAGTTAATTCATTATTATGAAGATCAATAGCACAGTCTTACTGCATACTCTTCAGATCAATTACTGATGATGAATGTAAAAGAAATCAATTTCAGGGACAAATTACATATCTACTTTAGAAGTTGCCTACCACTTATTGGCTCAGTCAACAGTAATTTGTATTTGTGTACTCTCAAAATTAAGGCTTCTTTTTCTTCTTATGCACATGACTCCTCTACAAGCATTGACCTCATCTTAAAACAAGTTTCAAAAAAGACAAAAACAATGTTTAGTTATTTTTCTATATATTATAGCCACTAAAGTTCAAAGTTACTCTTTCTGGAGAAACAACATTATTTTGTATAACTGTTACACACATACACAAGTTATGCATACAGAAGGGTGTTAATCAAAAATGCATTTTCCCGCTTTCCCTCATTCCATTATTGCTGCCTCTTTCCCCCCCCTTCTTCACTCTTCAAGGCATTTATGAAACCGTCAGTGTGTTTCTATCAAATCGATTTGACAATGCTTATGTTTTTGCAGTCACGTGGAGCCCAAATTAAGAAAGAACTTATTTAGTCTTAAATTACTTATGGCTTATGCCAGCTAGAAAAAGTATCTATACTATTTGACATCATGTAGGTGTGGGTTATCCGGACTACAATGTAACACTATGGGATATGATCACAGTACATCCTCCTTGCCAAAAGTGGGGAGAAAGTGCAAGAAATGCAAGTCCTTTTGATATTTTTTTAATTATTTTTTAAATCTTAACAAGAATTCAACTCAGAACAATAGTTTTTTAGTTTCTGTGATACACACCTCTTCTGCCTTCAACAGATTAGACTCCCTATCTGGGATATATTTTTTCCATTATGAAAGTTTTTATTTTTGTCCAGACACTGTGGTTTGTAGAACAACATCCTAGTAAGGATGCCTTATGAAACATATAGGGTAGCAGAAGAATCTGAATACTACATGGCCCCAAAAGGTATCATGTACTAGGCAAATCAGCAATTTAGCTGAATAAGAAAAATAAGGAAAAAAGAGAAAAAAAAATTTTCATGTATTATTATTTTTCAAAGCAAAACAAAAAAAAAAAGGGTAGATCATAAGGTAACCATTTTCTATTTAGTTAAAAAAACCTGACACCTTGTCAAAGCTGAAGGACTTTTTTGAAGGAATTTTTCCCCAACCTCACCTTAGCTGCATACTTACTGGTAAGTTTCCGTATTTAGATTAAAAATTTTCTTTGTCAGGAATACAAACACTGGCCTTCATTTTCATGTTCTAGTACAAACAAGCCAGTTCCTAATACTTTTTGCTGTAGTTTGTGATTTTTTTCTTTTCCAAAGCGAGTATTATCCAACATTCAACTGCTTTTCTGATCAAAGTTACTGTCTAAAGCCAAAATATTTCCTCGTTTGTTTTAAAAATTCAATAAGAATATGTATTGCACTAACTGCAGTGAATGCTTATTACAGCTACTTATTTGTTTAGACTACTTTCATAAAACTACAGTTTTTGTAATCCTTGTGAATGTCACTAAGACAAACAAACACACTTCAGTTAGGGATGCAAGACAGAAATGCTGAAGAATTAGAAATTGGAACATACTATGGGATAGTTCCTGTAACATATGTGGCCATCAATAGGACTTCAAACAAAAAACATTGAGCCAAATTAACTTTGCTACCTCACTTGGGGTTTCTTTTTTGTTTTGTGGTTGGTTTTTTTAAAAACCTTTTAATGGTCCCTTAGTTTTAGCAACCTAATCATCCAAATTTGGGTGGATGGATGGGTGGATGGATGGAAAAGAATTTCACAAAGCATGCTCAGATTTCATGTGCTATTTTGTTACAAAAATTATTATTTTTCTCAATAAGCATTAAACAACTAACTTAGTGACAAGCTACCGGGAGATACCATGACATATACGCACTATTAATTCCAGAAACTTCTCTTGATGAAAATTAGCGTATTTTTATCCTATATTAAAACTATTTAACATCTTGATTAAATTGAACATGAAATACAACACAAATGTCCTTAATATACATACTCTGGTCCTGAGACAGCATTTTATAAACCAGCTTTCTCCTGAGATGTATCCATTTAGGTCATGAATAAATAGAGATTAACTAGGGATTATTCTGAGGTTAATTCATTCAGTAGAAACCCCCAGATATTCAGCTTTATGATTCTGGCATGCTTTGTGGTCAAAGTTTTTCTTTCTAAGTGGTCTTATAAAAGGCTGAGACACAGAAGTTATCACTGCTCCATTTAAACAATTCAAAGTCACAAAATGAAGTTTGCAAGCGGAATACACACTAGAAAGCTGCAATGAAGGAAATTGATTTCATGTTATTCAGAGATCTATGATATGGATGAGAGAGAGAGAGACAAAAAACATACAGCAGGAAAAACTTCTTTCCTCCTATTGTATCAGAGCAGTTTTTTCCCTTCAGGCTGCCTCAGGCCGCCAATTCTGCCTGTGAATACACTGCTGGTTTATCTCACATTCCTGTTTAACCTAAGTTTCATCCCCCTTGTCTGGTTTTCACTCTCCCTATTAACAGGAACAGGAGAAGCAAAACCAAGCAAAAACCAACCCCTAAACAAGTATATCTATAAATCGGCTCAGAAAAAATAAAAACCATGTAGAAAGTTGTAGCCTTAAAAACCCCAAATGGTCATTACAAAACGAGGCAATATGGCAAATAAAACTCACAGAAGTTAAACACATTTATCATCTTTAGGAAAGCAAAGTTGTGTAGCAGCAGCAGTGTCTTTTGGAAATTCTTTTTTTTTTTAAACATAGCAATATTTTCATTTTAAATGGTTACCTTATCCTGAGCTGGACATCCAAGACTAGAGAGGTACGTGCTCTTACAACTTAAATTAGAGAATCAGACAAAGTCATAAAAAATCATTTTTCTTACTGCTGGGGCCCACTGTTACCTTTTTCATAGATCATACTAAGCACGGAATCGTGTTTTTCAGAATATGGGAGTAGCTGAATAATTTCATTTTAAGGATATAAGCAATAGTATAATTTATTATACATTTCTGAAAAGCTCAGATTTCAGTGCTCTTGTGGCAAGCATTTGAGTGTTTGGTGTTGGAGCAGATGGAACGTTTTACATCAAGGCTTTAATTCTCAATCCAAAAGGCATCGCTTTTGCTTCTGGTCAAAGGTGAATTTATTCCCTCTGCAAGCTCTGTCCTGGGGCTCTCCCTAAGCAGGCTCTGTCAACTGTGCGATGCTTCTGCCAAATTACGTGATGATTTTGTCATGTGGGCTAATACTCCCCTGTGATTCAGTTTTAATCAAATGCATAAAAGCGAAGCATTGTTGAACAGCACAGTAACAAAAACAACTGCTTTAGAGAGATATCAAAGTAGTACGTTTGGGTTTTAAAACTTGTGCACGCACAAATGTGAAAGCCCTGCCACACCTCAGAAAGGCTCTGCAAAGCAGTTACTACAGACAGTAACTCACACTCATAACTAACTTTAAATCTGTAACATTTTGAGTTGTAATGATACGAAATATTCTTCATATTGGAATGTATACTTTGGAGCAAGGGACTGAGTTCAGCAGGGGTGGATTTTAGGGCTGTTATCTCATACATACTCCAAGAGTGTCCAACTAACTTAGTAGAACTGTACAGTAACTTAAATAATAGCCTATACAAACTTCAGGATAAGCTTTTAAAAGTCAGTGACAGCAGCAAGAGATGGCTCAGGCCACAGATGTAAGCTTCTGTGCTGAGGGATCCGGATCCTGAAGGTTTTGCAACCTATTAAAATTATACACTAATGAAGATGCTATAACCGGCTATCTCACCATATACATGTATATAATTACTTTGTGCTGTACTATAGAAATGCCTGCTATAATTGTGTAGGAATAGCATCTTACCCTTTACAGAGAATCATAAAATAAAATAAAATAAAATTAAATTATTAACATACAAGAATTCAAAGACTGTGTCTTGGTTAGCAGATGGTTTATGGATGGACAGCGGCAACCCTGTAGAGAGAAACAGTTGATGCTGACAACACGTGTCCATAATATACACCTTTCAAGGCCTTTTATTTCAGATTAGCTCTAGTCTGGCCCTATGGACTGAATGCCCATTTGCAGCTGGAGCGCATTAGTTACACTCCTGGAGTGTGCTAAGTCTTCCAAATCTGAATCCTAGTTTCATCTGAAAGGAATCAAGTTGAGGCACTCCAAAAGCACCACATGAGATGAACTAAAGCACAATAAGAATGAAAGAAAAATATGCACTTCAAAAGCCTGCTCTTGATTCAAACTAACACACTAACGAAGATGCACCCTGAAAATGTGTGTGCATCTCAGCCACACACATATGCACATAAACACACATGTATTACTTACATAAATAAAAAAGTGTTTCTAGCAGAAACCAGTTGACATAATTTATCTGTTTTCTTCATGAGTTCATTTTCTGTTTACTGCAAGCCAGCATAGCTATATCAGGATTAATTTGCCCACTATTTTTTTAAGCTTCAGCCTAATTAAATTTTTTAATACTTAAATGAACTTTATCATTCAATCTTCTCCTCCGTTGAAATTTGATCTCAGAATAGTGATTCAATAATTTGAAACTAGTTAAAATTGTGCATTATCATGGAATTCTGAATACTGAATTAGATGTGGCGCACACTTGTAAAATAAATGTTGCACATTAAACAAGTTGGTGTTCTGTAATACCACACATAGATTACCAGGGAAACTATCTGTGTACATTTATCTCACAATCTTGCCAAATACACCAGCTGATTTGCCTTGACAATACTTTCTCCATGTAAATAACAAGTGTGTTTTGTTTCCTAGCAGCAATGGCAAAATTAGCTTTAAATAATGACCCTTTGATACCACAAGAACAAACTGAAAGATGAACATGTGAAAATACTAGTTTAGAAATAAGAAAGTACTCAGCCACAAAATATGCTAGGATGACTCAAAAGACTGAGAAACATAATTTTTCATACGTAAGGATAGGGAAAAAAAGAGGGCTAGTGTATTCAGTCATTCACACAGTGAAGTCAGAATTTAGGGAGATTAAATGCTCATTATTCAAGATTTCTATGGTAGTTTAGAAGACCCTGTGCTCAATTACAACCAGCAGATATTTGGATTATTTTTTAAACTCACATTAGTTGCTCATTTCCCTAAAGACAGTTTCCAATATGCATCTGTAGCAAAGTACTATATTCATAAGCGTGCACTGTTGCTCGGGGTTTCACATAGCACAACTTGTGAACACATGCTTACATTTGGTGACAATCTCCTTGGCTTTATATTTATGCATACTGAACAGTGTACGTTCAGTACATACAAGACTGTACACTGAAGAACAATGTAATAGCACTGTGCCAGAGCAGATACCCCAGGAAATACCTTCTTCCCAAAGGCTGCAGCACACGGACACTTTTTATAGAAAGCAATGTGGTTCATCCCTAAGGAGTTCAGCTGGCTGGTGCAGCGAACAAGACCATGTCTTGTTAGGATGTCTTCGTTGCGTAAGTATCCCAGAAGAATCGGGACCTGGTTTTAAATTCTGTGCTACTTTAAAAAAAAACCAACTTGTATTTCTGTCTGTATGTATACATTGTGTCCACCACAGTGGTATTTATATATGTATACCATTTATAGTAGCTGAATATTTTAGAAACTGGAATGCTTCAATATTACAAATGCTCAGAATCATCTGACGTTTACCAGTAATTAATGACACGAGGGACGTGGTGATAGGGTGAGCACCAGCATTGAAAAACTCCTGTCCACAGTACAAGTCCACAAATCTGACAGTATTGTTGGGAATGAAGGCAGGCAATTTTAACATGGAAAATGCTTTCCATGGAGTTCTGAATGAAGAATTGGAATTAAAATGCATTTCTTATGCGTACCAAAGTAGTATAACAAGAACAAAAGCTAACATTTAAAATGCAAATCTGCTAGTGTTGTGTGACACAGTGTGCGGTACGTCTCAAAGTCTTAAGGTTGACTAATTGAATTGCCATTGATAAGATGTCACTTAAAGAGACATCTCTGCAGTGAAACATGGGTTTGCTGTAAATGACCTGTCATTAGAGCCATGGGTAATGTCCGTGTGCAGACTGAAAAATATTGTAGCTCCCAGCAATATGCTCAGTAGGAGTTAAAACAGCAAGAATGGTAAGAAGTCAGTGTACCCGAACCACCAGAGAATTATGCCTCAGGTGCTACGTTAATTTACTTGTTGGCATACATTAATTGAAACCAATCAATAAAGCTGGTGGTACAACAGAGGGAATGCAAAATAAGTAATCGACTGCCACACTTACTCATTTTAAACTTGGAGAACAGGAATACTTTAGTCTAAGATCTTTCACTTTTGTCAATACAGATAATAGGATTACTTATTTATTTTCTATTCTTTCTGCACTAATTATAATAACTATAATGTCTTTCAAGAGCCCTCATGCAAACCCTGGTATTCTGATTAGCAGCTGTTAACTTGCATATAATGGGAGCAACTTCTTTCAACTGAGAAGTTAGAAAATATACCTTTTTACTACTACAAAGAGTGCTAATCATTTTGTCATGCTGAAAACAACTATATATTTTAACAATTATACATTTGCAGTAAGTTTTTTCCCATTTACGATATACTAGCTTTTAAAATTTTTCATTCCTTAAAGGAAACATTTCAGAGTAGTTGTCTGAGAAGCACATAAAGAGCTGATGCTGTTCTTTTTAAATTTTTGCATTAAATTTGCTTAATGTATTCTTTCTGTATGTCCAGTATTGACTGGTATAGCTTTTATTTTTTAGTCTAGAATGTTGTTGTCTTCTTTTTTTTTTGCCTCTTTTTAAACATCTACCTGAAAGCTTTTGCATCTTCATTAGCTGTTGTCTTATTTACTACAGTTATTCCTGTGAGGTCCACCAGCCAGTTCTCAAGACCACACTGCCTTAAAAAAAAAAAAAAAGTAAAGCCACCTCTTCATATGTGGAGAAATACACTCACAATTATCACCCTCGTTTCATGAAAACTCTTCATCCTTACTGATCTTCTGTTCCCAGATAGATCAATGGAAATCAGAGCACTGTTACTCACAACGGCTTTGCACAAGGAATGGGCATCTACATCACGGCAAACATGGTACCACACACTATTTATTTGGTGGCATTAAGCTTTCTCAAAATTCGTCCAGAACGAACAAAATCTAAAAATTTAGCTTCTGTCAAATAAGGAACGCTTCCTTCTACATTCGTAGCAGCATTACTTTCATTGTGATCATGCTCAAAGGCATATTTGTTCTCACTAGTATGTCTTAATTTTTCCTAGTCTGTTAAACTCCACACAATAGTGCTAAATTCAACCTCCAGACAAAGAACCAGATCTGCTACTGCTTTCCTTTGGCGTAGTTCATTAAAACAATGTAGTTGTACAGATTTCCATCGGGTGTGATGCTGGCAAGCTCACTTTGCGACACGGTTTTCCCTGGTTTTGGGGAGGTGTGGGGAGACATGAAAGATGCTATACAGAAAAAAAAGATGAACTTGCAGATACTGATGAGTGGGCAGGATGTTTATTGTGAGATTGTCCACACCTGGCAGATTTTTCCCAGACTGATGTGTTTTGCTTGTAAGTGATCTGAACCATCCAGTTACAATTTCTATGTACATATATTCATCTCTAGACTCTTGCTTAATTTGGTTCTAAAACATCAGTTCTACATTATTATTATCATTTTCTAATGCAGCCTAATTACTTTTGATTCTTAGGGAAAAAAAATTATGCCAGCTATTACCTTTTTGTTAGATTAAGGATGCCATAACCATACAGATGTTACTTTTAGCACAGATTCGTAGTGTAGGTGAGCACTAGGAAGCATATGTGGTGAGGGTTTGCTAATGGTGGTGCTGTTGCTTGACAAGCCTGAAAGCAAAATAGTAATTTACATCTGACTGGAAAGACAATTTTCTGTGAACTCACGTAAGTTTAATGCAGGCCTTTTGAATTACCTCTCAATTACTAATGTGGCAGATAAGATTTGTGAAACACTGAGCAACACTATCAAAATTTCTTAGGTCCTTTTCTGTGACAGTGCTGTACAACAATATGGTATTATGGATACCTTTTTCAATGGGAGTTCTCCAGCCAAAGGTTAATTCAATTCCCAGAAAGGAGAAAGTCCTGGGTGCCAATTGCTGTGTAATGTGTGAGACTGAATCCAAGGACTGAATCCCAGGTAGCTGCTACAGGAATTAGACCAAAGACTTAGGCTGAAACTCATCTTCCCTCTCTCATATTCTCTAAATCTTATTCACAATTAAGAATTTCAATAGTTTGAAGTAGTTTGAGCCTTTCAGTTTAAAGCCTAGAAGGAACACTACTGAAATCTCGTGTCATGAGATAATTCGAACTCAAATATATGGACCATAATTATAGAAGTGGAAGTGTATACTTCCATCCCAAACTTTACCAGTCTTTTTTTTTTAATACTGGTAAAGAAAAGGCTCTATAGCAGGAAAAAGAAATGTAATATTCTACATCAGACTGCTCAAAGTTTCTGCCATATATTTGCAGTTACAAAGCAGGATTCAGAGCCAGCTATTAAATATGTCTATTAAAATGAAAAGTCACCTTTATGCATTTTGCACTACTCATTTAAGATACTAACAATGAATGATAACAGCTAAAGACATTCTAATTCACCTTTCTTGCAGTGATAAAGGCTAAATACTTCACATTTTATTCAGTCCCATATAGTTGATCAACTTCTGAGGTAAAATTGTTTCATATAACTTTTTTTATTGGAATAGAAGAGTTTAGTAGCTGCATTTGTGAGGGACAGAGCAAGAGCCAATTTAGGAATTTGTTTAATGGCAGTAAATCTAGGGAATGTTCTCACATTTTCAGGAACTATTGTTGATAGTGACTTCACTTTTTTTTTTTTCCCCTCCCCCCTCTCCTTTGAAAATTGTGCAGCTCAGCTTCCTCTGGAAAACTTAATAGGGGGACCCTGTGGTGACAACTTGTGCTGTGAAGCCTCCCTTCCTACAGATTCAGGTCCTAAATCCCTTCTCTGATTCTATTACAATAATCCCAGTTACAATTCATTCCCTTTCCTTCCAGTCATGGTGGAAGAGTGCACATCATCAGGCTGACTCCACGGTTCCCAATTTCCCACCAGCACATGCCAAAGTTGCTCAGAGGGACGAACTAGCAAAGGATCTGGGACCGATCTAGAGTGGCACGCTCCTCTTTAGCCAGCCAAGAAGTACACACTGATCAATCATGCAGCAAGACTAACAGAAGAGATAAACATTGTGGTAACGTGGACATTAATTTGGGTCTCTCTCTTCTCCTCTGCTACTTGTAGGAACTTAGATATCTTCGAGACCTCAACCTCCCTAGCAAATTTAACTGAATAGTTGGATAGCTGATTCCAAGATTAGCTATAAACAGAGAGTGACTGTCGTTGTAATTGATCAAGATTTTTTTCTTTACCTGTATGAATCACGTGAGAGGAGGAAGGACGATTTCAAATTATCCCAGTGACAGGTACTAGACCCCACATATGTTGGCCAACACCACTGTGAAACCTAGCATGAATAACAGCATGACTGAAAGCCATTTGTATTGTATTCCCCTCCTCTCAAACAAGTTTTATCTTAAAGACTATGGCTTTATCAAATATGTATTCAATAAAATAACTTTGCAAAGAAGCAAGCAAAATGCATCCTACTATGAACTGTTAAGTGTCATAAGATAAACAACAATGAAAGAACATATTTCTTATCAAAAGGAGACAGAACGGACAGACAAGGGGCTAAGGGATAATAATATTATTAAAGGCATACTACAGCAGCACTTGTCCAAGCCACCCTTGCTAAAAAATAAATAAAATAAAATAAAATAAAATAAAATAAAATAAAATAAAATAAAATAAAATAAAATAAAATAAAATAAAATAAAATAAAATAAAATAAAATAAAATAAAATAAAATAAAATAAAATAAAATAAAATAAAATAAAATAAAATAAAAATCATTAGCAGCTTTGTAAAGAGATGAAGAAGGCCAGAAAGTATCCAGAGTATTTCAGCCGTATTTTTTGTTTGTCTTTTAATATACAATAATGCCTTGAAATCTCACTTGGGAGGAAAAAAAAAAACACCTATAAGCACGTATGCTGTTTCTGTAGGATATATAATACTTGCATATCCTCAACCTAATGTTTGAAGTTTATAGTCAAAGATTCATTTTTAAAGCATTGTATAAATGGCTTCACAATTTAATTAAAGGCTTATAAGCTTATTGAATGGACTCTTCAGCATGTTCTGTTTACCACCTTATGACTACAAAGACATTATTTAGGGAACATTAACCTCAATCTTTCAGTTGAATCAAAACTTATAATTTTACACTTTTAAAGGTAAGTTATCTTACACATAAAATTACAATCAAAAAGTAGATTTCAAACACAATATAAAATAACTGCCTATCAATCTTCTCTACCAGACCTTCCACATGCATACTATCTTAGCCTGCAGATCCAATTATCCTCCAACATTTGCTGCTCATCCATGCTGAGATTATTCACCAGCCCTCCAGTTAGACTGCAATAAAAGGTCTGTAGGTACATTTACACTCAGAGAAATAAGGTATAAACGTTAGCACTGCAGTCCTCTCTTTTTGAGTTACATGCACAACCATAAACAGTGCCATAATGAATCAGACTATTTCCAGCTACTTTATCCATTCATTTGTATGATATTTGGACTTGTTAATTTTCAAAAAAATCTAGGTGCCCCATACCTTCAAAATGACACAATTCTTGACCCAAAGGCCTTACAAATAAAAGTACTAATATCACATGGAAGATATTGCCTCCTGTTCCCAGACAGTCAAAGCGTGGCTCCAATGTGGGTATGTGATTACACTCTGTACAGGCAATCTCAGCTCCCTCTCACTGTTTTTTTTTTTTAAGCTTGACATTTTAAGAAAGTAATCATACATACTGAAACTGCATTGACCTCCAAGATTATGTCCTGCACAAGATTTGGCAGGCTTTCTGCTTCTCAGCAAAAAAATTAACAGCAGAATAACGATAAAATTATTTCTGATATTTCAGTCTTCAGGGTATTTGCTCACTGCAGCAGTTGTACATCATGACAGAACAAAAACCCTCTGCCACAGGACATTGGTATGTGTTGCCAAAAATGTCAGAACCACAGTTTTCAGCCCAAAGCTGCAACTACTTGAACTGCAGGAGTCATTTCATTAGCTGACAGCTGCAATAAGCTGTTCTTTCTCTGTGTGGAGAAGCTACTGGTGGGAGGTACAATTCACACAGGCATACTCCATAAATCATATACCACTTAAAGAAAAATATACTTAAGAAAACATTTACAAAGTGCCATGCAACATCTTTCCTATTTATTGTCCTTACTTTCTTAGTTCATGCATCAACATTTTGTAACTCAAAAGCTCACAATTGACTTTAAACACATGGGCAAAATTCAGGAAAATTCAAACTTTTTGTTCCCATTTGTACTATTTCCGCTGATCTAGAGAATCTAGATTCTTGGTGTTCCTTGATGATCTATTTCTAGTGAATATATTCCTACTGACCCAGAGAAAATAAAGTTATCTTCTTTAGTTACAGGTTGAAACCGTGATGATGGTGTTTGTTTCCTATGTGCTAGTTTTGGCTGGGATAGGGTTAATTTTCTTCCCAGTAGCTAGTACAGGGCTAGGCTTTGGATTTGTGCTGAAAACAGTGTTGATTACACAGGGATGTGTTCATTATTGTTGAGCAGCGCTTGCACAGAGTCAAGGCCTTTTCTGCCCCTCACCCCACCAGCGAGCAGGCTGGGGGTGCACAAGAAGCTGGGAGGGGGCACAGCTGGGACAGCTGACCCCAACTGAACAAAGGGAAATTCCACACCATATGGCATCACGCTCAGCATATAAACCTGGGGGAAGAAGAAGGAAAGGGAGGACGTTCAGAGTGATGGCGTTTGTCTTCCCAAATAACAGTTTCACATGATGGAGCCCTGCTTTCCTGGAGATGGCTGAACACCTGCCTGCCCATGGGAAGGAGCGAATTAATTCCTTGGTTTGGTTTGCTTGTGTCCACGGCTTTTGCTTTCCCTATTAAACTGTCTTTATCCCAACCCACAAGTTTTCTCACTTTTACTTTTCCGATCCTCTCCCCCACCCCACCAGTTGGGAGTGAGCAAACAGCTGTCATGGTGCTTAGTTGCCGACTGGGGTTAAACCACGACATACTGCTGTGTAAAGCAATATAAAATTGTAACTTGATGTGTAACTAGCTGAAAAAGGCACTAACACATTTCAAAACCATCTGGTATTAGTAAAATATAGTGTCTCATTGAACAGCATTAACATACATAAGCACTTCCAAGCTTTTAATGCTGTGATAACCTTTAGTCTCCTAATTGTCTAAGGAAAGCTATGGACTGATAACTAGTAATGAAGGTGGTGGGAGTAGTCTTCAGCGTCACAAATGAGTGGTTGCCAGCCGTTACTGAGCCAGGCAAGTAATAGGCCTTCAGACATACCTTTTCAGATTGTTTCTGTATTATTCAAACATTTTTCATGGTAACCATTGAAAATTGCTGGTGGGTAATAATGCAACCATATACTCAGCTTTGGTTTTTTTCTTTAAATGTGTATTACATTCTATACATGAACCCAAGACAGGTGTATAATCTCCATTCTCTTAGCTAACCTCCTCTATTCCTCATCAGTAGCCTATTGCTATACAAACAGAAATGTTATTTTTGAACAAAAATGACATTAAAAGAAAGATTTATCATGTAATGTTTGATATTGCATTTCCTGGGCTATTTTTTAATGTGGTGGTTTTTTTTTTTTAAATTAAACAGCTTTTTCTCCTTAAGAGTTCTTCTCTAGCTTTACTTCAAATAGCACAAAGTTTTTATTTGTCTTTTTTTTTTTTTTTAATCTGGAACAGAGCACACTGAAGAAGATTCGTATGGGCATTTCACTTCTGACCTACAGTCATTTTACCTTAGATGATTAGTAAAAACCAATTTAAAAACTACTACTGCTTGAAGCAGAGTTTTGGAGAAGAGTGCCACATCTCTGCTACAGACACATAATCAGCTGTCACACACCCAGAATATTCCCCAGCACCAAGGACTCTCAAAAGCAAAGCAGGTCAAAACAGGCACCTTAGTCCTGCACTCCAGCAGTGGCTCTAGCCAGCAGGCAGTCCAGATGGAGCAGCATGCTGCCTCTAGAAGCACTCCTTATTCGTTCGGTTTTTTCTGAGCCATTTTAAGAAGTTATGGAGAAGAAGAAACATACATTGCCAAGCTTACATATTTCCATTGCTTTTCTCCAGAATTATTCACAAGAAGAGTATCTGTTCCACTAGAGGGAGGAACAGGCTCAGGAACTGAATTTCCAACTAGTGTTCCAGTGACACCTACAATAACAGCCTTATTCGTACGTGAAGGATAGTCTGTTGTCACAAAGAGGTGAAAGGACAAACCTGGAACATGAAGGTCCATTTATGTGGAAAAGTTCTATAACAACAACAAAAATCAAAAAAAGGAAAAGGAACAATCTCACCTGAGGTACATTTAATTTTCTGGTTTTGTTTCTGTTTTCTCCTGAAAAGGGGATGTGTTTTTAGTTACAAATAATGTATTTCACATTAAATTTCTAGATCATGTTTTTCTTTGACATTGGGATCAAACTACTGGGACAGAGCAGCAATTTGTAGCCACATAGATGTGGTTTTTCATGTATTCTGTCTTATTGCTAAGATTTGGTAACAAGCTACTATATTAATCTGAGAACAGGTATATTTAAGAACTTATAGATCATAAATACCTTGTAAAGTATGAAGATATTAAGATTTCTAATTCCAATATTCTTCCCCAAAATATACTGGAGATAGAACAGACCTAGAGATTGCAAAGGTTCCATTTTTCCCTAAGAAACCTCAAGAACTACAAAGTCCCCATATCAGAGTTTCTATATGCGCACCTGCATATAACTATATGGCGACTCACTGTCATGAAAAGATTAAAGGTCATTCACTAGTGAAACTATTTTCAGCAGCTTTGGTTGGGACAAGTCCCATGACTGGTTAATGCAGCACAAAGGAAACAGGCTCATTAGAAGCGCTGTATCTTATGCAGACAAGCAAGGCCACAAGGAGACATGGCTTTAGTCCAACCTATTCATCTCACCTGCCAGAGAGCAGCTGTACCAGAAAGGAGGACGTTTATGGAAGAGCTGGAACCTGGCAGGTGTTCCTCTCCTCCTCATCCTCTGAAACAGTCAGCAGACTGATGTGCGATCTCCTCTTTAGGGCACGCTGTGATGGCATCCATACAAGTGACTTCTATGCTGTGCTAAGCATAGTAGCATGTTACTGCCTTCTGGTTGGCTTTGACTAGCAGCTACAACATTTGAATCTTCTCCCTGATGACTAAGACAGTCTTAAAACAAACCCTTCTTGTGTTACGTCATCAATCTAGTAGAGACTCCAACAAAGAGGAGTGCTGTATTTGGCGAGGAAGGCGCAGGTACATGTTGGTTCCTAACAGCTTAGGCCATCGGTTTCACAGTGCATTAGCATATACCCCTAGAAAGCCCTGACTCTTAGAGAGGTTGTGCTTGAATTTTTACTGTAGCACATTCCATCAGGCCAGAAAGACATTATATAGAGAGATTTAAAAATTTCTGCTTATCCTGGGCCAAAGACATTAAAAGCTCACTGGTATTAAGACAGAAGCCTTGAACTGGATGGGATGCAGACAGCAGGGTCAATATGCTTATGGTAGCCCCAGCAGGGAACATGTTGCATGATTTTATATTGCCTAGTGTTTGCTAAATATTTAGGCTTTCATGCTTCTCGTTACTGTAGCTCAGCCAAGAATCAATGAAAATCTGAGTAACTGAGGTCAGCTGAAATTTTCCTGCTTTCCCAGAGATGTGTGAGGGTTCAAACTCAAACGGTTCTCCTAAGCACCGTGTTATATTATAGTTAGAACAAGACCAGAAAGAGTTTTACAGTCATCCGCGATTGTCTTCCCAGAACAGGGCAGTACTGCCTTGTACCAGACTGCAAGAAATCTTTAGCTGTTGCCTTTATTATAGGTTATTCCTGACATCAGGATAAGACGACGTGTGTAGTCGGAGACTAGAAAAGCACTGTAGAGTTGTATAGAGGTCAGTGAGAAGAAATCTGGATTATTCCACTATTCCTAAAGTATACCGATTCCCCTTCCGAATGTCTTGGTCTGTGATGATAAGCAGATAAACAGAAAAGCTGTAGGATTCACAGTTGGTTCCTGTTGTCAGAAAAAACATTCTGACTAATATCATCCACCTATGGCTGGGCTCCCTCTGGATCAATGCAAGGTTAAGGCCACTGCCTCTTTTGATCTCTGCGGATTAGCACAGAACTTGTGGTCTCATTAGTCAGGTGATGCCAGGCATATAGCGTTCTTCAGCAACAGTAGATTATGAACTCTGCATCCTTTCAAAAAGTATCACACTAAAATTGATGGATTTTGCTTTACAGTATTCTGCATACCTTGACATAGATTAAGATGGGTTTCACCTGGTTTCATCTTTTAAAGTGCTGCTTATTCCTGCAAACTGCATAAAGTGAAATCATTTCATTGCCACGAAATCAAGGGGAATAGGTACAAAGAATTATTGTATTTGTACTTAAAGCTATTTATCGAGTGAACCAAATACATACTTATGACGATTTATCCTAAAATAACCAAAGAAAAGCTGCTAAGATTTTTTCCATCAGTGAAAAATCAGGGACCTGCTTTGAGCCTACAGGCAAATTGGGCATTTTTCCCATACAAATGTATATCTGTGACCTCAGGTAACAAACAAGAAATTTACTGTAATGACAGTAGAAATCTAGTCTGGCAGATTTAGGACAACCATTTCTGAAAACCAGGTTGCAGTAGTTAAATTAACAATATTTAAAATAACTTTTTTACAGAAATACAGTTGAGAACTACATTGTCAATGTGAATGGACAGTTGTGTAGTTGCACATTAGCTCTCTCACACATGACATTAAGGAATGATATTGAGAGAGAGGAGTTACGGCCTCCAGAGAAAGTCAATTCAGGCCACCTACTTCAAAATCCTCCTACCAAAGATTCTGGGAGAATTATTACTCATTGCAAAAAGTTCACAGTCAGGACGGTTGCTAATATTATGGACATAATGTGAGAAATTAGAAAAAAAAATCACACATTGGCAATTCACATGCAAACACAAGCAAAAATATTTCAATTATATAAGCTACTGATAGAAACACAAGACCCCCCTCCAGTCAAGTAAGGCTGAATGTAGGTGATGTTTAAGTATGGCAGGGCATGAAAATGTCTGTCCTTCTCTTCACCATTTATGCTTAGTACATTTTAGTATTTGTTACCAGAACTTTTAAGATGAAAAAAACCCCACTATCTCAACACATGTCCCAGAGGTAAACTTTGTACTTTGTACCTTACACATACATTTAAAGATTGCATTTTTTTTACTTCTCAGTTAAAATGTTATGGATGGAGTTCTGTTCACCTGATTAAGAGGTGGGGATTTTTTAACTTATTCACTCGTGATAATGCTTCAAGGTAGGGAAATACCACTTATTCTACACATTGTTCCGGAGCTATGAAATTAAAATCCTGGTTTGGGTACCGTGTCAAAGACAACCCAAATGATGTAAGAATCTTCATTCCACCATGACAGACCATGACTGTAAAATTTTGGAAAATTTACTTTTTCCCCCCCCTCAAAAAAGAAGAGGAACTCTTCTGGTTTTGCTTGCCATCTAGTCTTTATCATTATTTAAATATAGATTTTTCTTATGACTGGTTTCTGTAATAAGATTTACTAATGCCCATAGGCAATAAGTTGTGGGTTTCTCCAAAATACATTTCAGCGAACAAAGATAAAATTAACTTGCAGTGTCAAATCTCCATACAAGATGAATCATATTTGGACCCTCTAATTCCTTCTGCCATACTTTCCATTCTCTCATTCCTCTCCTCTTTCACCCAGAAGTGTGCCTATCTTTTCATAATGGAGTGTAGCTAGCTCAAAAGTGTGCCTTGCTTTCAGCCATATACAGCACACCCAATCAAGAAGTAGTTATTGGGAACATTTTTTCAGTGCTTCATTTCAATGCTGTAGGAAAACTTGATTACAGTACCATGATATAAGAAATAGAGATAAATTTTTACTTTCTTTAGATCTTATGTATGCAATGTTTTCAATAACAGCATTTTTTCCTTAATTTTAAGAACATCCAGAAGTGCTATTGGCCAAAAATACCTAGCTGCATCAGGGCCTTATCTGGGGACTGAAGCTGGCTTTGATTTATTTGAATATTTCAGTTAGAATTGTCTGCAGTCCTGTCTGCCTCTAAACAACTTGTTTAATTTTCCTGTTTAATTTTTAACACAGAAAGGATTTTTTTTTTTTTTACTATTGTCAGCCATGAAAATTCAAACATGGGTTCAAAGAGTCAAGTCATATCCTTAAATGCATTTATCACTAATAAAATTCTTGACACAGCTGGGGTGGATTTGAGGCACAAACTTGCAGAAAAAATTTGTCTGAGTCACAACTACCACTAGTGATAAATGAGAATGAAAGAAAGTATTTGACTTTCAGATATTAAGTTGGGTGTGGCAGGACTTGCAGTCAGAAAAACTTTAGTAGACTTGGAAAGTTTTAGAAGGAATCAAAATGAGTTCACAACCCTCTAGTCCAGCTGTTCTTAGTAAAATCCTACTCTAAAGTCTTTGTGTTCTTGGAACAAGGGCAAGTTACAAACACTACTGCCGTTTGTTTAGATGCCCGTATTTGCCACGGGCAGCACCGTATGCAGTGGATCTCCTCCTGTACTTAGGTGATCTGTTCTTAGATGTATTTTTCTTTGGAAGATCACTTCACCTTTCATGTTTAGTTTTTTAGTGCTTTCTAACACTAAATTATTTGGGTGTGGAAGTCTTAATAAAGACTGTAATGAAGTTCCTTAGGTCTTGTTTTTCTAGAATGTACTGCAGGACATTAGAAAGGGTGGTTACAGCAACTTAGTACATGTATGCTGACAGCCGGTGTCTTACATTAGCGAAGTTTTTTCCATTACCTTTCTACATTTCCCTTTTTGAAATAAAAGATCTAGAAGAATAAAAAATAAAATAAACTGAGTATTTAATTGACTATTGTGTCTGAGGTCAAATAAGCACAGAAAATACTAATTGTATCAACGTGTGATATATTCGATCACATATTCAAATATGGTTCTTTTTGATTAAATACTTACCACTCTAGCAAACTTTTTAGTGTTAAAAGTCGCCATTGTGGACAACTGAATCCTAGTTTACCAGATGAGTCAAATTCTTCCTTGTGGTATTTTCAGGAGTGGAACAGACTCATTTTTATGGGGAGTAACAAAAGATACACACTTAAGTGCACTCTTCATGCCCCCATGCAACTGTTTATCCTCCCAAGCAGGGGCTCCAAGAGGGAAATCCAGAGCAGGCAACAGAATTTATGCAGAATTATTTCACCTAAATAGAAGAAAGTGATATAGAAAAAGCCACATTCTAATTGCTACTTACAGTGTTTCTCTCTTCAGCCTGAAAATTTCTCTGGAGAGATGGGGATGACGCAGCACTTCCTCAACTAGGGAACTTAACCCCATAGCAATAAAGAAACAAGATTAAAGGGCTTTTGAACTCAGTGTCACTCCGTAGTTGGAGGGAAGTCCTGCGCTCTGAGCAAGGTGAGGATCCAGGCAGCACCAACTACAATACAAACCATGGCAGCTATTTTACTTCAAAAGACTGAGGTGGAAAAAGGAGGAATGATATATTGTACATGAATTGCTTCACTCGGAAGTAAGGTACCTCAATTTCCACTATACTCTTGCCAGAAATGCAGGTCTCATGGTTCTTGTCTTCCCAGTAGAGATACCTCCTCAGCCCTAACTTAAACTATTCTATGTTATGGTTCAAGGAAGCTTTAAGGAAGATGGGCAAGTGGCATCTTCCATCCCTATTGTGCCAGGCTGCAAGGACAAAGGGATGACACTTGGGGCCAAAACAGCATGTAAGAAGAGTCAGTGGCCCAGGAACTCAGCACTTGGATGAAGGTAAGATTTTCTGGGCTCTGAATGCTACTCCTTAGACCAATTTTGGACATTATAACCAAACTGTGTTTGTCTGAAGCCAGCTGTGTTATAGGGAAGTCAGACCAGAATTAGCAATATCTCCCCTAGGTTGGGGACAACCAGTAGTCTACCAAATCACACTGCTGTTTCCTGCCAACTCATTTTCTCTCTCCTGCCACACTCATTTTGTTAATGTAAGGATCAACTTACACAGACTCTACGGAGCAAGAGATGAGCTGAGTAGGGAAAGAGGAAAAATGCACTCAATGCATCCACAACTGACAGAGGAGAAAGGTAAAGGACACCTGGGGAAATAAATTTACCATATGAAAATGTGAGAAATTCTCATGACTTGGCAGACCTGGAGCACAGACCTGGAAATGGCTAAGGAAAGACAGATGATGCAGGACTGAAAACAGAAGTGTTTCCAGTTACAGTTATGGAAGTTATGCAGAGATGACCAGGGAAGGCATGAGGATGGTACACACTTGGACCTTAAGATGGACAAGGACAGGTTAATGAGTGCAGAAGTTTGGAGAACAGAGAGACTTAATTGAGGCAAAGGACTGATGTGTTTGGCAGACCATAAATTGATGGTGGTGAGAGAGAACTGATGATTAGAAGATGGACAGGAAACGAAAGATTTATGGACTGAGCAATTTAGACAGAATATTACAGGTGAAACACAGGATATCTGTTAAGCCTCTTGTAGATTGGAGGAAATATTTCATTATGCCCCCCTGTGTGCTGGGTAAGGATTACTTGAGTCTTCTGAAACCTTATGGTGCTGCTGCATTTTTAATTTACATGCTCAAGGTGTGTATAATTGCCTTATGACTCTTTCAAGGGTTATAGGGTTATTAATTTTCTCTGTCCTTTCTACAGCTTTTTTTTTTTTTTAAGGCTACCATGTTATAACTGCAGAGGAGGACACACAATATTTCTCTTCATATTTCTGTTGTGTGATGTATCACTTTGATGAGCCTAGAAATTTGAAATTATCTAAGCTTTTCTTGAAGAAGCCATTTTTTCCTACAATACAGGCAAATATGTGCACAAACACACCCAAATTGGTTGAATTATAGTATTATGGAACACAGAAAAAGATGGAAAAACCATTAGACCACAAGCTCCTCCTGAACCTATAACCAAGTGCTGAACCTGTAATTCCATAGGGCTCGACTAATACATGTAAAAATAAAGTGTTCACAAATAATGTTAGCAAGAAAAATTACTCTTGTTCTGCAGTTATTCTAGTATTTTCCTTGATCTTGATTGCTATCAAAGACGTAGCTAGGAAAGTAACAAGGACATCCAGAAACATGGTTGTACAAGGACATGTACTATGTATGTTAAAAAATAGGAGAATTTTCATTTTAAGCCACAGACAAGGCTACCTAGAAAAGATATACCGGTGGGAAAAGTAAAGCTTAAGCCCACTTTGTTTACTACTTCATCTCGTTCTTTCACAAACACAGGTTTGTAGCTGCTGTTGGATTAACACATTACACATATAACTTGTCACCTGCTACCTGGGAGTCCAGGTCTGGCTCTAAGCAAAGCAACATGACATCACTAGATGTTTCTCAGGACATAGAACACACTTAAAAGGAGAAGTGCAAAATTTGGGCAAACAAAAACACCCCCACAGTTTCCCAGTCACTTTCATGTTTTGACCTAAGAACTCCTTTGCTTGACAGCTGATTCTACCCCAGAAGGATCACAGCACATGGAATTCCTCTCACGTAAAAGGTAAAGAAAATATAAATCCCTCCCTTCTTCCATGCCCCCTTTAAAAAAAAAAAAAACAAAAACCAAAAAAACCCCCCACAAAACCCAGACTTACCTGTTGAACTATACAAGTTTGCTAAATTTACACCTAGCCATATGCCACAACAAACAAGCCAGGGAAACCCAGACAAAACAAGAAAGACTTCTCTAAGTTGTATTTAATATACTTTACACATGAGGAAAGTATATTGCATTTGCTCATGCGTATACATTGAAATTTTCTATGGTTTCTGCAAAAAAAGTTTGAGTCCTCTGTGGCTAACACACTTGCCTCTAATGCTTAGGCTGAAGTTCAGATGTGCACATAGGCCTTGAAAAGTTACTTGAAGGAAATATTTTGTATGTATCATGTCCATGTGGATTGTGTTGCTTATTGTGGCCCAAATCCAGTTACAGCAAAAGACAATATGGAAAGTCCACAAAGTAAATAAATAAATAAATAATTAAATAAAGATAAAACCCAGGAATAGATGAAATCTCATGAACAAAGGAAAGCAACAGAACACTAATATCCTTCCCTCTTGTTAAGAATTTAGTTCTCTTTAAAAGCCTACTGGGAGATTACATCTAATAAACCTTTTATTTATGCCTTGGTGAAGACACCTGAAAATAGCTTCATTCAAAATTGGTCGAGTTGTCCTCATTTCTCCAATACTCAACTGGTCGATAGTCAATATTGAGGATTCAATATTACCAAGGAAAGCAATAGGTAAGGATTGCAATTTCCTCTGACTGACTAAAAAGTCAGTCAACACCAACTAAGCTGTTTCACATCGCCACAATGGCATCCTTTGTTTTTATGAGAATTCTTATGGAAATCAGTGCAGCTTCTGGGCAAGCGTCAGTCATGGTACCAAAAAATGCTTGCAGGAATCTGTTATTGTAGGGGCTTGGGACACAATCGCTATACAATTTGAGGAAGTTTGGCGGTGTTTGCTGAAAGACTGAAAAAGTAATGAACTACTCTGAGAAGCACTAGAATCATTTTAGTAGCTGTCTGCCTGTCTTCCCTGTCCCTGATCACCAAAAGCTAGGTCTCTTTCCCCATTCTTAGAGCCTGTTTACACCCGTGTAATGCCCCTGGAATTTGCAGCAGTGTGGGATGTAAGCAGAAAATATACATGCAGCCAAATAAAAAAATGAATGAAGAGAAGCAGCACATAGGGAAAAAAAAAAGTCAGACACTATGTTTGAAGATTAGCCTTATTACTCCATAATGTAACAGGATATTTTAAGCTGTTTTGTGTACAAACTGCATCCAACAAAGGCTTTTCTCATTAATGAAGAGTATGAACTCCAGTTGAATAAGAAGCCTTCTCAAATGCCAGATCTTGCCTATCAGTTGAACCTCAACACGCATCTATGGCACAACGGTCTAGGATTAGAGAACTGTCCCTCCTGTCCACACATCTGTGAAAGACAGGTATGTCACTAACCATGTTTTTCTCTCCCCCAAAAATGCCTCTAAAGTTCTTCAGTGTACTCAAAATAATTAGTAACTCTAAAGATTTCGTTTCCGTAACTAAAATATGAAATACGAGCAAATTAAAATGCAAAACATCTTAACCCATTTAAATCCATTTTTGAGTCACTGGTCATTAATTAACCTTAACGTGTCCCAGTGAACACGAAGGGAAAAAACAACCTACAACACTTTACAAAAAATACGGATACTGATAGCGTTGAAGGTAAACTTGTTAGCATCCTAATTTTCACGGATGTCACCTTTTCGCATTTCTCCCTTCGCATTCCACTTTTCTTTTTTTAAATAGCTTCACACTCAGGTGCGGCAACACTTCTGCAGCCCACCCTGCACAGAAAGAGCCCCTTGCCGTTAACCCTCCGGCGTGGCATCAGCCAGGGGGCCGAGCGGAGCCTCCCGCCCCGCCACGCAGCCGCGCCGCCCTCAGCGCCGCCCGCGACCCCGGGGCGGGGGGCGCCGGGTCCCCCCACAGCCGCCGGCGGTGGCGGCGGGCCGTGCCTTGCGTGGGGCTGCGGAACCCCCCCGGTGGCCGGCCCGGCCCACGGCAACGCACCCTCCCGCGCATCCTCCGCGGGGGCGCTGCCCCGCGGGGCGGGGGCGGCGCGGGTTTGCGGCACTGCAGCAGCAGGAGCAGCTGCTGCAGCGGGGCCGGAGACCTCCCTCCTCCTCCTCCTCCTCCCTCCCCACCCCCCCCCCGGCAGCGCCGGGGGGCTCCATTGTGCGGGGAGGCGCCGCACACCCGCCGGCTGCGCCCCACCCCACCCCACCGCCCCCCCCACCCCGGGCGGCGCAGCCGGGTGCTGGCGGGTGCGCTACCACAGCCCTCCTCCCGTGCTGCCGCTTTCCATTTCTGAAGCTATTTACGCACCTATACGTATACACACATACATACACGGATATCTATCTATCCCCCCCGCTCCCGCTGAACTCCGGCCCCGGCCCGCCCGGGATCGGGGGCCGGCGGGGTAGAGGAGGGCGCTCCATCCCCCGGCAGAGCCGCTCCCGGCGGCGGCACCCTTCCCGCGGGAAGGGAAAAGGTTATCGCAAGCGCGGCGAAAACAAAGCCGGAGCTTCTCTCCCCAGCCGGGGCCGGCGGGCTGCCGGGACCGCCCCGCCAGAAGTTGCGGCGGGGATCCCCCCCCCCCCCCCGCCCCACCTCGCTGTGCCTGCGCACCCCGCCGTTCCCCCGGGGCCGGCGGGCACAAGCGCTAAAACTTCTTTGTTAAGAAGGACCGAGGAGCCAAAGGGCGGCAATAAAGCGGGGGGGCGCCGTCCCGGGGAAACCGCCGGCAACTTCACAGACAATAAGCACGCCTCCGCTACCTGCGGGGAAACTTGTTGGACCGCCCCCCCCCCCCTTCCCCCACCCCCCCGGAACCCCGCGGGCATCCCCCTCTCCTTCCCGCCGTGACCCCTCCCGGCCCCGCCGGGGAACTGTTGCGGCGCTGGGAGCCGGTGCCCGGGGCCGGCGGAGCGGGGAGCGGCCCCGCACCGGCCGCTACTTCGCGGCTAGTTGGGGGACTCACCCTCCGAGATCAGACGGCTCTCAGCAAACTAGCGGTTCCGTCATGCAGGCAGTCCTTTGCAACTTTCCTTGCGCAGAGCGAGAACGCGTCGAGGTGTCTGTATGCAGAGAGAGAGGGAGCGCGCCGAAGGCGACAAGCTGTTCAGGAGAGTTTTGAATGAAAGGGGGATGAGACCGGATTTCTTCCCCGGTATCAGGACCCTGGGAGGGGGGTGGGGGGTGGGAAAAAAAAAAAAAATCAAATCCTTCTTCAGAAGAGAATTCTCTCAGACCCGTTATCTGCGTTACTCCTAGGGCGCAGAGCGGGAGGCATTGCATACAAATAGATCCCAGTAGCGGCGGCTATTGGTGGCTGCGCGGGGCCGCCGGGTCCTACTGCTCCGGCGCCGGGGAGCTGGCGAGCCGCGCGGCGGCTCCGGAGAGGGCACGGGCTGGGGGCGGGGGGGGCGCGGGGGCCGGGTCCCCTTAATTGATTCGTTACCTCGGGTATTGTAATACGTGTTGCAGTGTTTAAGCGGGAGAAAGCCACGTTACAAACGGATGTCATGCAAGCTCCCCTTCCATAGCTGCTCCTGCAGGGCTATTGTGCAGTCTGGTATGGGGAACGGGTCTGGTTTTTAAAAAACAGGGCTTCATTTGTCTACAGCTTGCTTCCACCCCCCCACCGCCCAAATTATCCATCACGTTCCCTAATAACTGTGTAGTTACTTCAGTAATCAATCAGTCACTAAATTCCACTTACCTATGCTTTTTCTTTCTCAAGTTATTCCTTTCCGAGGGCACATCTGCTCCTTTCTGCAAACATTCTTAAAAATTAAGCAACTTATTCCCAATCAAAAGAGAAAAAGTAAATCATCAGGGCGAGTTTTCTCCATTATGGAATGCAAAGACAGCCGGTTTGCGATATTTCAGTTATAGTCCTCATTGGATGTAGGAAATGATCGGACTGAAAGAAAATATCCCATTTGAAAATTCAGGCAGTGAAAAGAACAAAAAACGTGCAGCATTTGTGTATTGGCTGCTAAATGTAGAGTATATGTGAGGTAATGACGACGTAGGTCAACATAACTGAGAACAATGTAAGCACTTACATATATACACAAGGGTATCACACGTAGCTAAACTGCCATTACTGTCTTGTAGATAATATACATTACATACTAAGCATACGTCTAGATAACAAACATTAATAGGCTTAAAATCGTAAGTATTTAATGAAGTCTTTTAAACAGTGTGTGAAGATTACCTGAAAATAACGTCTGCAATATATTGCAATGCATGACGTAGTTAAAGGTCTAAACACGCCCACTTGCCCTACACGGGAGGGTGGAAATCTGTGACAAGGGGACATTGTTCAAGAGGTCCTGTGCGTAGGGTATTGCTGATAAGGCAAGGTCCTTACACTCTAGTTGAGAGATATCAACGTAAATATAGGCAATATTAGAAATTCATTTTTACAAATATTATTGAAAAGTCACACGTACAGCACAAGGTTACTCGCCACCACCCCATTATTTCACCAGGTATATAGGTAGAAAGAGACAAAGTAAGTTTAAAACAAAACATGGAGGAAAACAGAGTGCTTAAACAACTCTTGCACTCTGAGAATCAAGTAGCAGATGGATCATTCTCTGAAGGAAATACTCTGCGCGCCTTGGAGGAAAGCAACCGACAGGGCAGGAGAGAATCAGGTTGTTACGATTTTTGATTGATTGTTGAGTTGAAATCGTGATTTAATGCACAATTTTTGTGCATCAATATCTTCTGACAAGAGAAATACTACAGTATGAGTTCACCATCAGGTCTTGAAGTTCTGCATTTCAGGCCTGCCTTATGACTTGCATCTTCAAGGCCTTGCATCTTGGAAGAAGGTTCTAACTCTGTTCTTTGAATTCTGTTGCTGCATTGGTTTGGGTATTTTATCCCTTAGATAACAAGTATATCCCAAACCAGTAGCATTTCTGTTGTCAGAGGAGATATACTAGGACAATAAATAACAGTCTTCTGCGAATACACTCTTCAGTTATCACTGTAGTTACACAGGCACATTTTTTTTCTTTTTAAATAGAAGACAGTTAAGTTTCGGCTATGTTACTTCCAAAACAGGTGACTATTGCGCTACTAAATACAAGTCGTAAAGGAAGATACTGTAGTTGTTTGCAGTTTAGACCAAGTTTTGTTTTACTGTTTCATTCTTGTTTCCCTTTAGGTCTACTTAGGACAAGTTCTGCTTACCTGAGAGTTCAGGATATACCTCTCACCTCTTGTAGCTTATTACTTCCATGGGCCTTCCACTTGCAATCATAACCTTAAGGAGATTCCTGATTAACATCAGTTTAAAAGATAACAGGCTCAGGCCTATTGTATTTAACAAAATAATATAAAATCATTGGTATCACCTACAAATTTAATAAAAAGAGTAGATTAGTATAAGTGAAAATTAAGGAGGCAATAACCAACACCATTGCAATTAAGAAATTACCCCGTGTAGGAGAGAAATTGCCATGCCCATTGTAGAGCCTGCAGAGATTAATGAAATATGACTGTGAAACTGTTTTAATAGATAAATTGGGTGGGTGGTTAAACATCTGAGCAAAGATGATTGCTTTGTAGTGAAACAAAACAAAGAGGAATAAATCCCAAAGCTGCTCTATTACCACAATTAAAATGCAATTGCTTGATCAGTTATCAGTCTGGCTAATAGCTTGATGGAGGACAAGCAAATAAATAAAACATTACACTAACCAAAGCGCTCTGAAGTATAACAATATCTGTATTCATATATGTTACTTATTTGTATGCTTTTATGCCTAATACATATATAGTGCATTGCATAATGTAAGTAAGGCTGTATATAATGTGTTTAGCTATTTGTCTGTAGCATACAAGTAAATATCACTGATACGTAATCACAATAATGCGTGAAGTGGGTAAACAGCGAACAAATGCTGAGATTGCTGATGTAATACATTCCAATATTTTCTAGATGTCTAAGAATCATCTTGTTTTACATACTTACCAGTCAAATTTTGGAGTATTTTCCCCTTGCAATAGTTTCCAAGGTCAGTGTATGTTATGACACATGTTGGTTTCCAACTTGCCTTTGGAAAATGACGGCCACCAACTGGAGTTCATGTGGACACAGGAGATCTTAGGGTGGTAGTAGAGCAAACAGTCACTGTCATGTATCAGCACTACAATTTTATACCTAGAAATCAGTAAAGCATGCATTCTTGTATAGGAAGGTAAGTGGTAACATATATGTTTGTATGAAATAAAATCTAGTCAGAAAATGTAGGAAGGAAACAATGGGTGTGGAAAAAAGAAAATTAAGAAAGACTGAAATGAGACTTCAAAAAGGATCAGAAGAAAAACAATACAAAACTACATATATACAAAAACACTACATTGAACAGAAACACTCTATAAATAAAAGTAGACAATAAGAAAGAATAACAATCTTCCTTATAATAGAGATGTAAGACACAGGTAGGATTAAATAATGATTTCATGCAACTTAAGCTACCAGTTATCTTTGTTGTGGTGTATGAAGGGGTATAGTTGAAAAGGAACAGTCATTCTGCACACCTCTCCCTTATGCAGTCATGTACTTAGCCCTCCATGCAGTCATTTTATTCTAAAGCCCAAGATGGTTTCAGTCTGATTAACAGCTGTTGTCAACAGGTAGGAATAGTTGCAGACCACAACTCTGCTGGCTCTCAGCTGTGACCATTTTCTTTTTTTTTTTTTTTTCTTTTCAGATGCTGTTATTGGGCTTGCAGTTAATAAAGGGGATGAGGTACTGTCAGTAGGCTGGTAACATTGCTTTGCCCCTTCATACAGTACACTCATATTTGTGTTTAAGAATATCTGTGATGCAACTGAGAGAGAGGAAAGCATTTTGGCTGGGACTCAGTTGTGAGGAGGCTGAGGAAATGTAGTTAACCAGGGGGGGACAGTTAGCTCCATGAACATACATAGGAGCTCAAATCCCCTTCAGATGCCACTGCTTTGGTTACGGAGTTGTTTATATGGAAGACCTGAAACCAGGTCTGATACATCTGTCAGTGGGGCTTGTCTGTTTATGCTTTGAGATGGCGCGGGACCAAAGTCCACGATTTCAGGATCTGTGTTCTTCTTTTTGCTCCTGGATTAACAAATTGCAGCAGGGCCAAAGACGTGCAGACTTGAAGCACAGGAAAATGGGATTTCTACGTTGTGAGAGAATGATGGCTCTCTGTTCCTGCTTTTTGAATGCGAAGGACAGAGTCACAATTTTTGTGTTTTCTACTGTAGTTCTCTAGTATTATCTTTTTAAATGTATGGTGGAATTGGTGACCTTCACATTGGATGGTCATTCTATATAGTATATGTTTAGGGTTTTTTTTCAGAGCTTAATAATAACTAACTAACTAGATATAAAACCCAAAGACTAACCCATGTGCTGTAGTGGTGCATGCACATAAACTGAAGGTTAAAGTGAGCTTGAGGAAATTGTGAAAAATGGGAAACCATCACATATCCACTTAGTGAGGGCTGCAGGGAAAAGATAGCGTCAGGAAAAAGCTAAATAAGTTAGTGCTATCCAAAGGGTATAGGAGGTAAAAAGAACTTCAAAAGTGTTTACCAGAGTGAAGCAAAGTGCCAGCGAGAAACTTTTCCTATTAGCAAATGAAAAGGAAAGTGAAGATTGAAAAAAATTGATTCAGACACTGAAGTAATTAATTTTCTGCATTCTTTTTCCTTCCGTTAAAGAAAACTAAAAGGTCATTGTGAAAATATTGTTGATGGAGCTTCTACCAAAAGTTAAAAAGCATGCCTAAAAAAATTAAATCTATGGAAGATATCAGTTCTAGATTATATCACTTTGGTCTTAAGCAAGTCAACATATGAAGACAGAATATCTTTAACTAGACCAACTGACACAGCTGGGAAGTGGGAAGCTGACACTGATGACCGTATGAGTTCTTTGAGTCAGTTTATCTGACTTACATTCATAGACCATAACAGCTACACCAACACGACAACTTGCATTTTCATTTGAAACGTATCATGAAACATTCACTTTGAAAAATGAAAAAAGTCCAGCTTCCAATATTGGAGGAAAACTTGACAATTGTTGGAGACCAATTTAAAATATACTAATGCAAGTTGAAATATGAAGCTAGAACGGTACAAATATTTCTTACGGGATGTAGATAACACTGGTTTTAATATAAACCGAAACAGTATAGAAAACATAACAATATTCACTATAACGGTACAGGGCTTCAGGTGTACATAAGGATGTGAACTGTTGTGGACCTCTGAACCTCAGGACTAGGTTCCCCTGAGGGCAGGGAGTGGCTAGTGCAGTTAGACTCGGAGCTCTTGATACCTAATTTCTAGTCACTCAATCCTCTACAGGAGCGTACAAACCTCCTGCTGCCACTGCGGACAAGTGAGCATGATCCTTCAGCTCAACCTGTGTTCTTGCTGGAGCAGTAGAGGATACAAAAAGGGTGGCAACTCTAGCTATTTTCCCTGTTATTTTTATGCTTGCTAAGATCCATTTGGGTACGTGAGTCTTGGGACAACGCTAGCTGCCAGTAAGCAGGCTGTGATGTTTGCACTCATACACCCTGTTAATCAAAGATTTGTAAAGGATGACTCATCCCAGCCACATTTCATCATATCTGAAAGGCCTCTAAGTGTGTATGGCAAAAGAGGTTGTGTCAAGAACTCAATACAACACATGAAAAAGTTGGTGAAGTTAGTATTGTGTGGACTCATTAAGGGGCTATAATACAGAGGAGTTATGTCAGCAAGTTTACTGCTGGGTAGAAAATAAAGTCCTATCTTGTTTCATACCTTTATTGTTCAGATAGAAGAAGAACAGAGAGTTTTTCATTAAAACTATGATAAAGAGAGAAGCTAGTTCTCCAACAACGTATGTATCTTGCTGTTGGTCAATAATATTTTGTTAAGATAATATTTTGGGGAGGGAATTGAGTATTTAACTAAAAGAAAGAGTAGATCTTTTTTAGGGAAACTCTAACTTTCTATTGAACAGTTGAATGCTAGGAAAGCAAAAATATTAATTGAATGCTTAAATTCAGAAACACTATCTTTGTGTCTCCCTAGTACAGCTGTAATGCTTCTGCATCATTTCGGTCCTGGTTTCTCAGCTATGCTTCATCATGGCTTGTATATTTCTTATGTACTGAAAACATTTTTTGAATGGAAAATAATTTTTATTAGCTCCAGGGTCTGTACACATCAGAGGGGAGAAAGGTGTTTAAAGAGCAAATACTCTCCTTTGCTTTAACAGGCAGGAGGAAATTATCATAGCCAATAGGAAAGGCAGGTGTGGATGGGAGGTTGTTTGTGGGGAGCTAGCTTTAAGGGGCACTATTGTTCTTTAAAAACCTGGAATTTATTATTAGCTGCACCATATAACATACAGGAAGAATAAAGCAAGAGCTAGAAGATAGTAAAAGATCTGCCTTTTCTTAATCAGACTCCTGAGATGAATCACTGATAGGAGATGCCAATTAAGTCACTGCCAATGCATGCAGGTGTTTCCTTTTTGTTAGGGAAACCTTGAGCGACACCTATGAGAGGGAAGAGATAGGAGGGATGGGCAGAGGAATGGGGGAAAGTTTTTGTGGAAGGAGTGTTGTAGCTGAGAATATGTCCAGGTAAGTACACGCATAATATAAGCTGATTAGGAGCCTTTTTTTTTTTTCTTTTTTGTTACTGAAGTGCACAGGGGTTTGTTGAATCTGTAAGCTTTGGGGAGTGAATCTGTTACTAGTTTGTGCACGAAAGGAAAATCTCATTCTGGTTAGAAGGTGAAGTTAACCTAGCTAAACTAGTTCAATTTAGTTTATGGTAAAAGAGTTCCATTAAACTCAGAAATGTGTGTCATTATGTAAGGTATTTCTGAGGCATATAAGCCCTATGTAAATGGGGGAGGCAAGGATATAAACTGGAAACAAAAAGGACAGGGAAAGAAATTAAGATGTTTAACTGGACTATAAATATATTTTACGGAATGAAAATGAACAATATAACATCTGGAAGGACTTCCCAGGAACTAGGCTTGTTAGGCGGTGAAATAGGAACTAACAAAGAACTGAAAGAGCCTTCTTAAATGGAAATATTTATGACTATTCTGCAAAAATCATTTAACAAAGGTTTCACAGGGAGCAATTCTACGTTTGTAAAGAGTTTGTATAAAGTGACTACTTGTAAATTATACCATGTGTGAATCTAAGAATTTTTTTCCTTTGCTTTTGATGTCTAAGACTTATTCTGTAATATTGTCTGATTGTTACACTGATCACTTAGATTTTGAGACTTAACTTTTCTTGTGAAGAAATTGGTGAGGGCATTTCATTTTATTTTGTAATGCTTCCTGGATTTTCATCCCTGACTTGTACCTATGAAGAACCTTGGAGAAAGTGGTGTTCTAGAAAACATTAAATCTTCTTTACACTAAACTGATGAGGAAATTTCAAAGCCGAGAATCATGTTGGTTTACTTTTAAAAAAATTATGAGTTGAAATTCTTCTGAAGATGGTTTGAAGTGCTGTGCCAGGAGGGAAAATAACCACCCCTGTCTTTCAAAAAGTCTCACTGAAACACCTTTAAAGCAAACTGGCACGGTTTGGGCATCAGCCAAACCATTCTTACACTGTGACCTTAAATTTCATAGAATCGTAGAATGTCCTGAGTCGGAAGGGACCCACAAGGATCATCAAGTCCAACTCCTGTCCCTGCACAGGACATCCCCAAATTTACACCATATCTCTGAAGGCATTGTCCAAGTGCTTCTTGAATATCATCAGACTTGGTGATTTCATCTAAACAATCTTACACTGAACCACTGAAATGCATTTTTTCTTTTTGGTTGTTCTTTGTTTGTTTCAGTGGCAGGGGAAAAACGTATTTGCAGTGCTGTGGTTGCAAAGACCTCCAGGGAGCATCACAAACATGTATGATGGTTCTTCAAAGCTCAGTATTGTATTTTTGGCTATGTTTTCTACATTAGCCAAATGATTTTAAAATTTCGTCTGGCAGGTTAGGTCCATGTCAGCTTTTTATTAAAGGAGTCTCAAGAATATACTTTTTTTTTTTCAGTTAAGGTTACCAAAACCTGAAATCAGTAAACAGGCTCAGTATCTATTTCAGCTGATTGTGTTAGAAGAATTTATGTTCTTTTCTGTTTCTCTTTGGTTTTGATACTGATAATTATAAATGTGAATGAACATTTGGACTGTGCTTGGTGCACATGAGTGCTGCTGAAGTATTAAATATTATTGGATGTTGTATTTGGTATATTGGATAATAATTAATACTTATGGAAAGACATCCTAGACTTCATTTGGCCTCCATGGAGAAGTACGTGTCTGTCTGTGTGGGGTTGTAGAGCATGTTCTCAAAGGATCTTCCAATTTTAGGAAGAAGTCTAAAAGAAGAAAAGAGATTTCTTGTGTATCTTTCCTCCAGAATTTTTTGTGGTGGAAATGTGGAGCAGAAGACATTTTTTTCAGTGACAGACCAATAGAAACAAACCCTAGAACTTATGCATGCAAGTGTCATTTAAGGTTACTTCAAAAAGCCTATATTTGTTGTTTATTTAATCATTATTTCTTAATAGGTATTTGCAATATGAAAACTGCAGAGGGAAAAAAAAGGGCATTCTTTTGACATCTGGAAAGAAAAATATGAATGACGGCTGAAATTTCCATTTCATGTCTTTTCACATATGTGCTCTAATAATTTCTATTTTTTATGCTCTTTGTATGGAGAAAACCATATAAGTGTAATCATGCCTGGGCCAGCTAGCTCTGTCTAAGTGATATAGTTAGTTGTAGAGGCAGTGGCATGCAGGCTGCGAAAGAGTACCAAAAAGACTGTCAGAGATATCTTTGGATTTGGGAGACTCGCGTATGTGCTCTTGATAGGGAAAACAAGCCCTTGGCAGAGCTGCAGCCATTAACCAGAGCGAACAGTGTGAAAAGAGCATCTAATTGTTGCAGGTGGTGAAGCAGGGAGGAGTAAGAGAAGAGGAATGTGGCCTGGAGTGGCATGAAAGGCAGTTCAGCTCTCCCAACAGGTCAGTAGCAGTTTGGCAAGGGTAGACTCATCAAGGTGGGAGAGTTTCTTCTGTTGCCTGCCCTGAGGAGGGTGTTAGTGTGGGAGGAGGGGGCCTCCTCATATTTCTTAGTGAAGCAACTGATTTTTGAAATAGAGCTGGCTTTCAGTAAAGATTTATTTAATTATTCTACATTACTCTGTTTATTCTCCTACTGCTGTTTTCTCTTCTTCAATTAAATACCATGTCAAGCCTCCTCATCTTCTAGTTATGTGAAGATATTAGCTTGTTGAGTCCAGAAGATTTATTTTATCAGCTTGCTAAAACTTGAAGCTATTGCTACTGGTTCATTTTTGGTAGAATCATGATGATTGTTTTTGCTAATTCTTCTTCATAATTAGGATTATCTGGCTAGTTATTTCTGAGGAAGAGCAAAACATGAATAACAAGTCGCAGTGGTTTTATAAAAGATAAGAAACAAATGCATCTTCCCAAATAATACCACCAGAGAGTCACCTATTCTGATATCTTCTTTTCTTCCTTCATCTCATAGTAGTTTCTAGAAAACAAATATAAATTTATCATTTCCACATTTTGCTCCATTTGAACCTCACATTTTTTGCTTCTCGTGAGAATAAAAGACAAATAATATGAAAATGAGATGCAACTGAATCTGAGTGAATAATCAGTGACTAATTTTCTGTTGTCTTTCATTTACTGCCACCCTTAGTCTTTCTGAAACTTGAAAACAGTCGCCTAGTGTAGTAAGGAGGCCCAAAGGCAAAGGGACAAATTGCCTAGAAGGCTTCTGGAAAACTATATAAGTTAGGCTTGTCTGAAACTGAGAACCACACAGATTTTGTAACTGAAAGCATCTTCCGTTCTCTGTTTCTGTGAAGTGCGTTTCACCCATGTAGACCTTTCATTAGTAAGGGTTCAGTCTGCCCCTTCTGTTCATGAGCTAAATAAATCCACAGCTCTTTCTGCAGTGAAGAGACACAAGAAACCTGTCTATGCCCTGAGACTATAGAAGACTGAAGCGTGCTTTTCCTACTGACAGCTAATACCACTGATGGCTTCTCTGTGTTAGGAGAGAGACTTAACAACGTGGGAAGATGAAGGAAGCTCTTGGAAGTCAAGAACTGAGACTCCAGCTTGTATATGAGGAGATGTTAAGGGTGCTTTTAAAAAGTGACTAAAAGCAGCACGTGATTTCTAGGAAAGACATGTAAGCGTCCCAAGCAGTGAGTAATAGACGGGGTTAAAAAAGAAAAAAAGGCAAACATGGGTGTATGAAAGCAAGAGAGCTGTGGCAGGCCGGCCCTTGGACTGACTGCTTTCAGAGGTCAAACTGAAGCAGAGAAAGAGCATGGACTGAAGAAATGAATAATGACTAGTGGGAGTCAAACATGATCTCTCTGGGCCTCAGTAGGAAAACCTAATATTGAGGAGTGCTAACAAGCACTCCAGAGGCTGAGACAGTAAGAAATCATAGAATGGTTTGGGGTTGAAAGATCATCTAGTTCCAACCCCCCTGCCATGGGCAGGGACACCTTCCACTAGACCAGGTTGCTCAAAGCCCCATCCAACCTGGCTTTGAACACTTCCAGGGATGGGGCATCCACAACTTCTCTGGGCAACTTATTCCTGTGCCTCACCACCCTTATAGTGAAGAATTTCTTCCTTATATTGAATCTACATCTACCTTCATTCAGTTTAAAGCCATTATCCCATGTCCTATCACTACCTACCCTTGTAAAAAGTCCCTCTCCAGCTTTCTTGTAGACCCCCTTCAGGTACTGGAAGGCTGCTATAAGGTCTCCCCAGAGCCTTCTCTTCTCCAGGCTGAACAACCCCAACTCTCTCAACCATTCTCCACAGGAAAGGTGTTCCAGCCCTCTGATTGTCTTTGTGGCCTCTCTCTGGACTCACTCCAACAGGTCTATGTCCTTCTTATGTTGGGGACCCAGAGCTGAATGCAGTACTCAAGGTGGGGGTCTCATGAGAGCAGAGTGGAGAGGCAGAATTGCCTCCCTTGACCTGCTGGCCATGCTTCTTTTGATGCAGCCCAGGATACAGTTGGCTTTCTGGGCTGAAAGTGCAGATTGCAAGGTCACATTGAGCTTCTCATCAACCAACACCCCCCAAGTCGTCCTCCTCCAGGGCTGATCTCAATCCGTTTTCCAGCCACTCTGTATTTGTGCTTGGGATTGCCCAACCCATGTACAGTACCTTGTACTTGACCTTGTTGAACTTCATGAGGTACACACAGGTCCACCACTCAAGGCTGTCAAGGTTCCCTCTGGATGGCACCCCTTCCCTCCAGCATGTCAACTGCACCACGCAGCTTAGTGTGTGGTGATAATGTCCAGACCAAAGAAGAAAATGGAGTGTGATGTGAAGCCCATGGTAATATCTGAAATACAAATAAGATTCCTTTTTAAAACCACAGACACAACAAATAATGAAAATATTAATCCTATTGATGGCTTTTGGAGTGAATACTTTGTATGTGAGGAGGAAAAGTAATGATTTTCTGTGTCCTGAGACAGAGCTTCAAGTCTGTAAATGGGGAATAAGCACAGCACCGCAGTGCCTGAGTAGGTTATTTTCAAGAACTCTGTTGTGCTGTAGAAGGACTGTGACTGAAGACTTGAATTAGTGGAGTTTCCTCCAAGAAAGGTGTCAATAGAAATATTTTATCAATAAAGTTTATATTTATTTTTAAAGTAATACAGATATAGTTTCTACACACTCACTGAATTTAAGACTTCCGTCCATATAAATACGCCAAAGTAAGTGTTTACTATTTACTCATTGAGTAGTCCAGGAAAAGTTGCTTTTAGCCCACTTCCCTCCCCCTTCTGCACAAAACCAGGGAGGTCAACTAAAACAAAGTACATATAACTAATACTGCTCCTGTTATAATAGCACTTATTCTTGAAGTTAAACCTGTATGCAAAAACTAGCAGCTGAACTAAAATACTTTAAAAAAATTAAAGAAACTTGACATTAATGATTGGCATATTCACTATTACAAAAGAGCAGTAGGAATACTGCAAATTCTAACATTTTAATTACCAAAACTTTTTTCAAAACTTTTCTAATTTGAATTTTAACAGTGCTTTCAGCATTGAGGTAAATGTGCTTTAATGAAAACCATATCTGCCCATTTTACAAACGTCAGATTGACCTTACCTAATGTGTTGATGTTGCTAGAGGTGATGAAAAGACTGATGAATAAAGCAACTGGGAAATCCCTGAATTAACTGTTAAATGGAGGCCCACAACAGAACTTCAACTTTTGATATGTGTTGAAACTATCTCAAAGGATTCGAAATCTCCATTTGAATAGAAATTTTGGCATAAGAGGGAAAACCCTTATGGAAAGTCAAGTGTTCACAGTTTTAAAGTGAATTTTATAAGAACAGGTGTCCCATTTTGATGCATAACCAGAGACCACTGTTATCAATGCTGGTACTTCTGCTTGGTAGAACAAAGACCTAATTTGGCTGTCTTTAAGGTTCTCAAATCCTTGGAACGTACATTTTCTTCATGCTAATTGCAATCTGAAACGTCATTTTTCTTCTGTAAAAGGGAATGCTTAATGGATCTAGGAAAAAAGCTGGCTTCAGTTTTGAGAGAGGAGGTTAATATTGTGCACCATTTTTCAGCAACGGCATTTGCTCTAGGATGAGAAAGCAGCGGCTTCATGCTGAACAGGCTTTAACGGAGCTGCTGTAAAGTGAGTTGAATCACAGCTAAGGTGTATCATCCCCTATACCCACCATTTCATGAGAACTCCCTGGAGAGCTCTACAGCTATTTTTGGTGTGGATTATGGATTATAGGTATTATTATTTACATAGCATTGCACAGTATCTGGATACGGATAAAAGTATCTCTTGAAGAGCCAGGCATTTTGAAAGCTAGATTCACAAAGAAGATATAGAAGCATGTTCAGTACAATAACTTTACATTTAATCTTGCCTAAAACAGATTAATGTTTGTCACTCAAGCTTCAGTTGTTGAGTTTACAGATACTAGATATAAACTTGTGAAGACTGGAACTTCTGAAAGCATTAATAGGTAGTTGTGTATACTTTAAGGATATACAGTGGAACAGTTTTTGGCTCTTGCTTTTTGGTTTTTTTTGCACAAGTTAACGCCAGCTGATTCAATTCAAACTGAATTTTAGCCTTAAAAATATTAGGACTTGCTCACTTCAGCAATTTTACCACTTTTCAATAAACAACTATAAAAATAAATGTAACTGATGTATCTGGGAGTTATCTGAGATCTGCAGGCTTTAGGACTCAAGCCTGCAGAGTTAAACATTTTGGTTAAATGCATTAAAACGCCTAATCACATAGTTTACTTGCAAAACATTGAGTAGTTTCAATTAAAACATGTTAATGGACTACTCACATACCTTAATAACTTGTGTGGGTCACGAGTGCATGGCACATACTAACCTCTGATCACCTAGGAATTTATGGAACATGAAAGAAGAGCTGAAACAAAGCTGCATAATGAGTTGGGCTTTGTTTTCTTCAGTTCATTGATATGACCAAGGTTCTGTTGGATTTTCATGTAGATTGCCCCAGTCTGCATTCGCATTACAAATTTTTATTCTTATTGGAGTTAAATGAATATATAATACTCACATGGCTGTAACAATGAGTTTACAGGCTCACTTATTTTGTTTTATAATTCAGTATTGTAGTGGAATGAAAAGCAAATATTTTGCTATAATGGTTATGCTAATTGACTTTTAATGTTGTTTTATTTTCCAGCTACTCACCAGCAGTCTCCAAAGTTTAATAAAGCTCAAAACATTTAATTTTATTGCCTTGGACTATTGATTATCTGTTTAACACTAAGAACAATGTGATCTGTTGTCTTTGCCTTGCTGATTGACTGAATTATCTTGAAAAAAATAAGAGATATGCATGAGGAGAATTTAATGCAATAAAAAATGTCACGTGTATGCATTACTCATGGCTATTGTACAAAAACCACAAGCCTTTAATCTCAGACTTGCAAAGGAAATACATTTTATTGTTTCACAACTGAACTTGATATTCCCTCAGGCATTACACCACCATTTATGTTTCTCTTCCTTGATTTTTATTGCCAGCTTAAGCTTATTTAAAGGAATGAATAGCATGCTGTCTACTATGAGACAAATATTAAAATTATACTTCAAAAACCCTACTAGATTTATTAGAGAGGGTTTATTTCGATCTTAGAAGTTAAATTATTACAGAAAGCCATGTCTGCTTCAAAGAAATAACAGAAGGAAAAAAAATAAGAACACTAGAAGGCTACATCCGTTCCACCATTATGAAATAATTTTCACTTATCATAATGTGGCTATGAAAACTTGGAGAGTGGGAAGACTGGAAGAAGCTATTTACAGGACATAATGGGTTACTTTTTTTAGAAATAATTTATCAAAGCAAAACCATATTTTGCAGCAGTTTGTCAGAATACAGTGTTTCATTACAGTTAAACACTTTTTGTTTGGAAGTATATTTTTCACTATCTGCTAATCATGTAGTTAGAAAGAACTACTAACTTTTAAATGCATGGAGCTCTTGTCTTTCTCCACAATTAATTCTTTTGAAAGCTGCCATGGTATTGACTGTGCTGCATCATTTTTGTGTTTGTGAAGAACGGATTCCAGGTGTTGTGGCAGCAGATGTTTTACTGTCAATGAGCTCATAGAAACTATTATTCTAGTGAATCAGTAAGTGTGATTTATTCCAGCTCACCAAGCACAAGATTACAAGTCTTTTATGCTAACTTTATTTTTAAGTATATCACGTCCTGTGTCTCTCAATTTTTGAAGGAGTGTGTAACACACTTAACAGGGACCCCTCATTTTTCTACATATCTTCAACTTCAGTGCTTGTACTGGGAATATCAGTTGCATTTACTGGAAAAAGGAAAACGAATGAGAACAAATCATGCAGCAGTATTATTTCTGAGGAAGTAAATGGAGGTAGATACGTACAGAATGCTTTGGTGGTTGTTATTAGGCGCTCTATCTTTTCAAGAATATGCCTGTGGTTTTTTTTCTGTATATTCTGGAATATCAATATTTGCTTGTGACTTGCTTCATTAATATGTGCTGTTTAGCCTGAAGAAAGCTGAAGAGTGACTGAAAGGCAGTTTTAACAATTGTAGAGTTCGTAGGGTTAAGAAATAGGAAGTGCTATCAATCCCATATTAAAGATCACCTTTCTACACCCCCACCCTACTCCCCCGAGTTAAATTTTACCTTTAAGTTATACTGTCAGGAAAACTGAGCATAGAATGGTTTGGGTTAGATGGGACTTTTAAAGGTCATCTAGTAAACCCCCCCTGCAATGAGCAGTGCCATCTTCAGCTAGATCAGGTTGCTCAGAGCCCTGTCTAATCTGACCTTGAATGTTTCCAGGGATGGGGCATCTACCTACCGTCTACCACTGGGCAACCTGTCCCACTGTTTCACCAGGTATAACATGTAAGGTTATATATGAAAATAACAATATTCTCAGGATTTCGGCTACTCTTATCCTGGCTATGATTTTTTCATGAAAAAAAGAAAAACCAAAACCAAAACTCAAAGAAAACTTAGTAGAGATCATAGTAATTTGTAGGTCCAAAATGAGTAGCATGCTTTCATTTTGTGATAACCTCCTAACCAATTCTAGTAAAGGCTTTTAGTTTCTGAACAATGTAGGTTTAAAATTGGGGTTTGGGTCCCTCCTTGTTGGTAATTTGGCGTATGTTTTGTCTCTTATTTGTGGAGAATTTACAAAAAAACCTGCAACTGCATTTCCTAGCGTGTAAATTCAAGGGGATTGAACTAACCTTCTTCCTCAGTAAAGCTTATTTTTCTGGCTCCATCTATCCAGTTCTCTCTAGCGTTAGGCAACGTAGAATAGTTACTTCTTCTTTCTTTGCTTTTACACCTGCTAGTTTTCAGCCATACGCCTTCCTTGGTCTGGATCACCAGTATCGCTGCCAGCACAGAGGACCTAGGAGAAATGAGCAATGGAACGGGGAAATGAAACGTCCTAGACTTACACTTGAATAAAATACAACTGTGGTATAAAACCCCTCCACTAAGCAGTTTTCCTTGTGATAAACCCCTTTGGGGCAGGCAAATTAGCCCCAGAGAACAGAGCTTCTGGCCAGTGCAGCTCCAAAGTGTCAGGTAGTCTATGTGGGCACCCTGTCAGCTTCTGTCCTGGGTAGCAGTTGATTCATATTGCCTCTATAAACTCCATTCAACAATCATTCTTGCCGCACCTTTTATGGGCCAACGTTTTGAATGTGCAGGACATATTAGGCAATTGTTATAAAGGGACATTAGAACGTTATATTACTCTAGAAAATTATCAAAAGGAGACTTTGCATGAGCTTTTGACCTATGTGCAAATATTTGCAATGTTGTTGAGTTTTCTCTACTTCAAAATAAAATTCCAATCTAAAAGCAACCAGTAAATCACCGCATTGTTTTGCAGTTGGATGCAAACTTTTCTTTTTAAAAGTGATGTTTAAATGTTGACAACGTGTAATATTGTGGGTTTCTCTTTTTTTCCTGCAGAAAAATGTTTTATCAGCTCTTATCAAAGATATTCTGTCGCACGTAAGTTTGGAACTAGTTGAATTGATAACCAACTGGTAACATTAATCCTTAACATCTAGACATCTCTGCAAGTTTGTAAATTCTACCATTCTTGGTGAAACCCATTAAAAGTTTTTCAGGAAATGTTGTTTTCGATATACATTAAAACGTGCAGTTTCTGTAGCAGCCAAAATGTGCCTAAGCCCTTGGTTTCCTCCAGACAACAGGCAAATCAGTAAGGCGCTGATTGCAATTGTTAATTTCAACTGTTTTCACTGTGTTATGTTACTGTAATACTTTTTTCATGTATTTGCCACATATATATACTAAAGAAAATTGCAGATTTCAGATACAATTGCTTTTTGCAACAAAAGTAGTTTAGAAACTTTAGTAAAAGTAGTACGTTGATATAAAATATATATGGTATGAGAATTACAAGATACATCTTGTTGTAGCCAAGTATTGATTATTATTTTCTTCCTTGTGTTTAGAATATCATCACTATTATATATTTTTACATTAATTTTACACTTTTATTTTTATTATTATTGTGTACTTATCATGTTTTAATAAAGAAAAAGGATAATCCATACCCGGGGTGGGGGGGCACAAAAAAAACAAACCACCAAAAAAAGCCCCTAGCACGCAAGGCTTTATTTTGTATTTATTAAAGCAAGGTAGATATAACTATGGAATTATTTGGGAATGAAAGAGGAGAGAAGGTTTCAATGTAAAAGTACCTAAACTGCTTTAGAATTTAGGACTTTTAAATTTTAATGGAGTATCTAATGGACCACCAAACGTATCTGTATATTTTATCTGTGTCAGCTGTAGTAATGACTTCACATTTTCTAACTAATGCGTATAAATTATTTTAACATAGCCTATAAGATTTAAACAGAACAAGATATAGCACTGTGTCACAAAACTGTTCATAAAACACCTGCAAAAACAGATTTGATCTAAAAAAAACTTTGCATTTTTTACCCTGTGAGGTTTGGGGTTAGGATAATTATCTCTTGGTGGCTCTGCTTCCCTATTAGTAAAACAGAGGAAATTGTTCTTTTAAGAAAGCTTTCTTCCTGCCTTTACGTTAGCTTAATTGTCGATGTGAATCTGCGTTATTCCCGTAATACCTATCCATCCCTGCAGTAACAGTTCTCTCGTGTTAGTGTGACACTCTGAAGTGGCTGAGACAAAGATGCAATGCAAATGTAGAGCAGAACTGCCAAGCATTTTTTTTGTGGTAGAAGTATGTGTGTCTCAGCATGCACCCGCACAAGGGTGTTGCGGCTGGGGTTCGGTTTCTCTGCCTTTTTTTAATATGTGCCTCCTACAAGTGCTTTGGTCCTTCTTTGGCCTTGTAATAGTTTTACCATCAAGTCTAAACAAGTTAGCATCAATCTTTCAGGTTTGACTTGCTCTGTTTGAGTCGATCCATCGTTTAAAATCAGGGTTTCTTTTCTCCTTCTTGCTCTCTGTCTCGCATACTTTCATTCTCTCTTTGTGTGAGGTTTATATCTGAACGAACAAATGTGATTGATTTGCAGACTAAACCCAAAAATCGGTTATCTCATGAAATAAATAGACAACCAAGCTTGACATTTTTATGGAAGGATGACATTTAGGATGCTCAGAAAAAAGTTCAGTTTGAGCAAAAGAATAAGGATAAACTCAAACTTATTTTCTGAGGCTTTGCAAACGATTTAGACATCTAACGGACAAGAGGAAATTCTGTGTCTGCTGAAACTCATCAGGTTTTGTTAACTGTAATGCTGTCAAATCTTTAAATGCCTATTGTTAGAGGATAATTTTGAATCCTACTTAATTAAAAGTAAAAATCATAGAAGAGAGAAGAACTACGGCCTTAAAGTTAAAATTTGAAATATTTATTTCTAAAGTTAGGAATGTGCTGTCGGGTGGGGGCCTTTTGTTGGTTGTTTTGTGGTGCTTTGGGGGGGTTTGGTATTTTTCTTTTTCTTGCCTTTTTTTGTTTGTTTATTTCAGGTTTTTTGGCTGGTTGGGTTTTCTTGGGTGGTTCTTTTTGTTTTGGCTTTTTTTTCTTTTAAATAATAAAATCTAAGTGAGTGTTTCTCCTTATTCTGTGTGATAGCTGGGTTTATTTCTGGTTTGGAGCCTCTTGCCCTGCTGGACAGCAGGTGATCAGAATGCTCTGAAGCAACTGCTAGCACCTTAGGAAGGTGTTAATACCCTTTGCTGGTAAGTCATGACATGTTAGTGACGCTTTCAGATGGTTAAAGAGTAGTTCTTAAAATATTTTTATCCTAGAGGCTTATTGTGATGTTGACCTTGCTGCATGTAAAAAATCCACGCTAACAAACAAACAAAAAAATCCCTCTTTATTAAAAGTGACCCAAAAGGTCTGATGTTTTCTTAGCATCCTTTTTGATTCAAAAAGCCCATGTCCTGGTTTTTGATGTCCAGAATGTTTTCCTCATGGTAACTACAGTTTTCTCTTCCCGTTTGAATCTATGTAGCTTATTTAGGTAGAATCTGAATACCTTTCAATAATTTTTAAACATCAGTACTAGTGCTGTTTTATTTCTAACATAAATAAAAAAGTAACCTTAAAATTCTGTTGTTTTGGTTGCAGCGCATATTTCTGCGCTACGTTCTCTTTCTAAAGTACTTGCATAAAGGCATGAAGAAGCTTCCCAAAGAGATGTTTTAGTTCTAAAACAGGTGGGGATTTCAATGTATTTCTCTTAATTTTTAAGAACTGCTTCTCTGTTTCTTTTTTTCTCTCTTAGTATTTCTCAACATGCCTCACCTTACTGTTTATTTTTTCATCCCACCTCTGTTTTACCTTTTCCATTGTGCTACTAATCCACTGTGCATATGTGCTATGACCCCCTTTTTCCTTCCTCTGAAGCATCTGGTGTAGATTAGTGGTAAGATCAGGCTGTTAGTGTGGGTAAATTTGTGCTCTGCCTAAATTACAGGCAGACAACTAATATTCATCAGTGATTCTATCTGAAATAGATAAAACTCAGCCCTTTGCAACATGTCACTGCTCTACTAGTGTGTAAGTCACTAGGTATTATACACCTTTAAAAAAGAACAACACTCAAGGTGCAAGATATAGTGTGAACTTTGCTTAAGGCTGAATGTTTTGGCTGTAAAACTTAGGATTTTCTTGAAATAGGGAAGAAATAAGGGAAGAAGGAAAGGAGAAGTAAAAGAAAGATGCTAGATTTATTTGTCAGTATGAGGTTTTGGGGGCTTAGATCAGTTCTTCAAGACTACTCGTGGCTGATAGTTACAGAGGCATCTGGACTAACCCCACTTTATGCATAAAAAACCCATAGGGATAGGTTGCTGGGGTTTGAAGACACACTTTGCTCTTGTCCTTCTTTTAAATGCTTCTGTTTCCTTGGACACAGATAGCTACCCAAAAAGGCCTGCAATATTACATAATCCAATCTGATGGACACCAAAGTTGCAATTTCAACCCGAAACGACCTTGTTTTAATGGAGTTCTCCACGATGTGCACAGTGAAGTCTGAGCTGCTATTCATCAGAGGGTATGAAGTATACTATTGCAAAGATACACTGATACAAATGAATGGTTATGAGAATTTTATGACCCACTCATTTCTTTAATATCTTAAGCAGGACGAAGCAATTGGCTGACTAATGAGATCTTAATGGGAGTAGTGGTCTGAGTGAGGGGAGTATAACTGTCTTCATTTAGTCTAAATCTGTCCTGCTTAGAAATTTACTGTCCTGAGAATTTTTCTTTTAATACTACAGAACTGGCACTGACAACATTACCAGCATATGTAATGGTTTGGAAAGGGCAATGACGGCAACAGAGAAAGTAATCTTAGCAAATGTAAGCATTGCTGGTGAGTGTTTGGAGGGGACTTGCATATTTTCAGGAACCAGCTAGGATTTTCTTTTATCAAACCCCAGGACTTTAAATCTCTGTGGCCCGAAAGACAAAGTTCATAAATAATTGCTAGCAGTTAGAGTACATAGCTTTCATTTTAATTTCCTGCCAGAGATATACAATGTAATGTCGGAGTACAGTGAAATAAAACTTAGCTGCATGGGCTTTTGTTTGTTTGTCCTCTAATTTTATGTTTTAATTCACTCTTACTTCTTCCTATCACTTATTTTTTTTCCTTCCTTCTGATGGTAAAGAGCTCCTCACTTGAAGAATTTTCTTTTAGCTGATGTATCTTTTCTACCTCAAGAAATTTTTTTGCTCTCCCTTTTTCCTTTTCATTCTTTTCCATCTGATTCTTCCTAGTCTGTTAGCAGACTAGCATAGTAACTACGAGTCTCACAGTTTATATTTACTTTCATTCCCCTTTTGGTCTAAAATTGCTTTCACAGATGTCTCTCTTACTGTTGTGTGTTTTGAAGTTTAACATCTTCAGGTCAATCAGGTCTCTTAAATTTATGTGGTGCTTTGTTACAGTGGCAGTACTACTGTAGCTGTTATGGTCTACAATATTTTGGCTGGAAGTAGCGTCTTGGACCAACTTATATAGTCTGGAAGAAAACCTGCAGCTTGTAGGGATATGTGCTCTTCCTGTCTAAAAGAGAAACAACAATCTTTAAAACTAAATACCAGTTGAAAACAATTATTCTAACTTAATTAGCTGTGTTACTTAGACCGTGGGATAATAGATAATTGGCATCTGTGTCTGTATAGAGGTGTTAACCATGTCTCTACCTTTTTTTCCTGACTTACAAGAAAGGAAGAGAGTGAGTTTATCATCTGTGGGACATTTTCAGTTAACAGAGGAAAAATTGCAGTGTTCCATAAAAGCAGTGCCTCTGTCGAGTACGTAATTGTGAGAATCCTCTAGTGTTATGAATTCCAGTTTCCGGTTTGTATGGGAATTACTTCATCTTTTATAGGCTTTTTGGGAGCCTCCCTGGGGAGGGGAGGAGACAGGAGTCAGAGCTGACTCATGATAAATGCCCTTCGCTGGGTGCCTATGCCCTTTGTTGACTGTCTCTGTAAGGTCACTGCAAGGCTGTTGTTTCACCCAAGCAATTTGAGAAGCACTCTTTGGTGTTTTGGATGATGTACCCTGCATTTTGGAAAGGGTGTGGGCTAGGTATGGGGTGGTTTTTTTCTGCTGTGGGAGGAGTCTTCTGGGGTTGTCCAGATTTGTACTTTTCCCTTAGGTATGGGTAGGTCATGTTTGATGTATGCCATGTTTTGGGGAGTTTCATGATAAGCAGGAGCTGTTTGAAGAGTAGGAGGTTTTGGGAAATAGCTTTTAAAATTGAAACTTCTTCTAGCATGGGTTATAACTTTTCAAGGGTTTTATTTTTGTACAAAATTTGTCCAAAGGAGGTATTTTTCCCAGAACATGGTTCTATTTGGGTAAAAATCCTCTTTAGGTAGCTGAGTGGTATTGTCCTCAGAAAATATGGTGGTATTTAAAAAGGCGTCTCATATTGTTTATATTGTTGTATATAGAAAAATGAATTTATAATGACTAATTAGTACAACTACTACTGCTACTTTTATAGTAATAGTATTAGTAAGTAATGATTCTTCGTTCATAAGACGTATTGAACTCTCTTTCACCTGGTTGGATGGATTGCTGGGTTTTGGAGGTAGAAATCAGTCTTGGCAATCTCTTGATTGTTTTCTGCTAAAGGTAGTCATTTAGAGAGGACAAGAGATTCCTACAGGAGGCTCAGAGCCCCTCAGCCTAAACTAGTGGGTTTCTTTTTGTTTTGTGGGTTTTGTTTGGTTTTGTTTTTGTTTTGCTTTGCTTTTGGTTTTGTTTTGGTTTTTTGTGTCTTTAGGATGACAGTTTGAGTACAGCCCACTACTACCATAGAAGGGAGAGAGATAAAACACCTTTTTTAAAGTTTGTTGTAGTGGATAATCTCAGAGGTGCTTGTCAGCCTCATTGATGTAGTCTTTCTGTTTCAGGATTACTATCTCCTTTCTTTTGTCTGCTACTTTAATTACTATTTGATGGCTATGGACAGTATGGATTTTTCTGTCTGAAAGATAACAACCTTCTTCTCTTCTACAGTGCTTCCTGCTTTGTAGTCAGAAAACATCTTTCTTTCAGATGGTCTGACTAATATATGCAGTTAAATTTAATTGTTTGCAACCTGTATACAGGTTTGAAATTTCCTCTGTTTCAAAGCTGAAGTGCTTGTGTAGCTGAAAGTCTATTTTTATTTCCTGCTAAAGGATCTTTTTCTGTAGATCTTGTCTTAGCTTGGGCGAGAATCTGTTTTTAACACGGATCGTTATCCTAAATAAGATATTAAAGTGTGATTGAAATAGATTCCAGGTACAGCCTGGCTGTCATCAGTCTCCTACATTTTTTGGCACACCTTTAGGCCCACCCCATTCAAAATAAGATATCAAAAATTCAGTACAACCAAGAATAGCTTTGCTTTAAAAGCAGTTAATTTAGGAATCCATTTTATTAGCATGTTATACAATATAAAACTTCCTTAATAAACTTGCAACTCAGAATAGACAGCTAAAATCTAAAAATCAAGTTTTAGTAAGCTTAGTCACATAAAGGCAGTGAAACCCAAAAAGCCAATCCACCTTTAAGAAATCCAAACTTCCTGAAGAATCCTAAAGAAGTACGCAGTTGCCTGAAATTAGAGAGGCAAAATTTAGGGCTTAATTTCAGTACAGTGATGTCTTGAAGAACATAAATTTTATTAGGTGACTATCCCTAAGAATCTAATATTTTTCTTTATGTGCTACCCTAAACTGATGCTGCTCTGGCAGAACAGAATAGTTCAGCATATTTCATGGGTGTTGAGCTCAGATACCTGAGTAGCACCAAAGCACTGCTCTTAGGAGTGTATGTTATATTGATTTTTATTTTTTGTTAACAATTTTTTTGTTTCACAAATAAGGGCCAGGAGAGAGAACAGCTCTGTGTGAGAAAGGAAAATGGAGGGGGAAAGCATGGGCATGGACTGTGCTGGCCTGCTGCTCCTGTGGACCTACTGGCAAGGAGGGTGAAGGTGCCAGTGGTTGCAGGGGAAGCAGCCTGACCCAGTTCCTACAACGCCTCCCAAGCCTCTGGGGCTGCCCAGAGCTCAGGTGCAGAGAGACCAGGCTGTGGGACCAGGGCCAGTATGCTTGGACCCGGGGAAACTTTCTGCCGTAGGCCAGCACGTACCTTTCCTCTATGCAAAACTCTCAGCTGAGCCCAAATCATACCTGTCAGGCAGCAGCAGAAATGGAGGAGATGGAGCTGCTGGTGGTACACTTTCTGTGTGATTACATATTAGATAAAGTACATAAACCAGTCCTTGGAGTAGGATTGCAATTACAGACCTCCTTTCTCAATAAGGTGAATATCCTAATCATGGAAATAAGGGGTTATGGGCTGTGTCCGCTACAGTGAGATCACGGCTTTGCATTGCCAGTGGGGCATGATCACTATAATTGAGCAGAAGCCCAGGAGATAGAGAGTAGGAGAATAAGGGCCATAAAATCTATAGCTTTGTGTTTTAATATGTGGTTTTTTTCCCCTATGCTAAATTAACAGGCTTTACGTAGTAAGTGCACACATGCAAACAAAACACCTCAGACAATCTGAAGGAATAGCAACCATTTCAGGAAAACCAAGACTGATATCAGCACTTACTTTCCTGGAGGGAGTTACAGGTATTAATGATGATAGCATTTTGCAACAGAAATAGCATGTCCCTCTCTGTTACTGGCAGTGGGGAAAAACCCAACAGTATCAACAAAAACAAATTAAAGGAAACATTTACTATAGTCACTAAACAGGCAAGAATGGAAGAGTTTGTCTGACAACAGTCGGTTGTCATGTGGTCAGAAAGCCACTAATGTGCAGAGCCAGCAGTTACAGACAGGCGTCCACCAGGGGAGAGAGAGAGTACGCTCTCATTTTTCAGGAAGTTTAGACCACTTACCACATGAGCAGAAGAGATTATTGTGTGTTATTGAACCTCCCCTTCCCCCTCAAAGCAGGAGAAGCCACAACAACCTCCTTGGGCAGCACTTTAGATTCTCCTTCCTGATGATTAAATTCAAAACTGTAAGATGTGTTCCTTTTTCTCTGGAATGATAGATTAAGTGCTAGAAAGTATTTTAAAAAATAATTGGGATTTATATAATTTATAGCTTTACCTCTAATTACCTGTTTTAAGTGAATTTTAGTTTATGTAATGTATCTCTAAGATATACGACTGGTCTGGTCCCACTCTTGTTAGTGGGATCTCTGTAATTTTCCAATCCATTTTTGTTTTGGCACTCAGTTTGTAGCCCTATTAAGTCTGTCAAACCTTTTGACAGCCAACTCTCAGCATTTGCCAAGCTGGCTATCTTTACTTTGAGGGAGGAAACACTGATAGAGGTGGTTTTCTCTATAAGTGTTGATGATTTTTTTTTTTTTTCTTTAAAAGGACAAGTTCCAGACAGTGACTCACGCATGTCTTTGGGAAGCAGCCTATACATCACATACTTTATCAGGAGTAGGATGAAACCTAGTGCTGCAAAACACTGTTTCTAGAATTTTTGCTTTTACTAAAGTGAGCAATAGTCTTAATTGTACGCGTTGATACATATACAATTGTACAATGGCTAATTAAATGTCGTCTTGCTTTAGGTACATTTTTTCATGTTAAACTCTTGATGTAGTTGATGTAACTGGTTTTGACTCAGTGGAGCTAATTTATATTGGTTAAGGATCCGGTCAATTATTTTCTGCTTATGTCATCTTGTAAAGAGGAAAATAACAAGGACTAAATTCATAACCTCGTGTCTCATTAAGTACACCATCAAACATAAAAAATAGTTCATTAAATAATAAGTCTATATAACTAAGCAAGCTTGGCTGTAGTTGAAGATACAGATAGACTGCATGCATAACGGACAAGATAGGAAAACAAATTACAAAAAGGGCAAGTTCAACATAATGTCAAGGATGTGTTAAAATTCATTCAGACTCGCCATTGGGAGTTTTGGGGGAATGCCTTCATTTTTCTCTTAGAAATAAATACAGTTTGAGGAAATTAGGAGTACATTAAGATAACTAAGCCAGTACAAAAGTCCTCATATTGACAAATGGACCTTCAAATAACCATGTACAGCAACTTCTATAAAAGTTGGCAAATGTGGTTCTGCTTATCACTCTCAATATTCCTGTATTGACAGACTGTTTAATAGCTGAAAAAAGGAACTTGTGGCCAGAATGTGCCTTTTTTTAACCACAGATGATGAAAAAGTAATATTTTATTGGAGAGGCGCCGACATGTACTTGTGATTATTTTAGGTGTTTGAGATGCTAAATTTAAATGATTTTGCGAATAAGACTAGGATTAGTTAAGGGCTTACAGTCAAGCATATTATCAGACTTTACTGAACTGTTGTCTATAACTAGGCAAATATATAACTGATACAATTTTTTTTCCTGTGCTTTGTGGAAAGATACAGTTCTATATGCTTGGGCCTCATTTTTTGATTGAGTTCTATCATTCTATTTCTGCTCTCTGCCTAATGTCTGAAAATGTTTTAGTATGTTATTGTTACTTTTTTAAAAAAAGATTTAATTAGAAGTAGTTATTGGAAAAAGCAATTAATTCATTTTTAGAATTATAATCTAACTATTCCATGGCTAGTATTCTCCCGTGTAGGTGTAAATTATAATTTCTTTCCTATTACAGTATTTGCCAACAGGACATTGTTTTATGTACAAAACTATTTCTTCAGTACACTGCTTACAGTGCTTCCACAGATGGTGCTTTGCCTGGGTTGACAGGTCTGCTCTAAATCAGCTTGTATTATTCTAAACTTTGCCTTTTGTCTACTTGATTATATATGCAGGAAATAAAATATAGAGAATTATAGAAATTTCCTAAATCATTTAAAAGTGTGATAGTTGGCCCAAATAAAATGGCTAAGGTCTTGAAGGCTGTTTGCTGTATGGCACAGATGTGTTTATGTTCTGTATCTGTCACAAATGACAGATCTATCTGTCACAAAGTGTCTGTTTGCTAATTATAAAGTTAACTTGTACTTCAGTGGCAGTGGCTAATCTTTTATCTGAATAGATACAGGGGTACACACTGCCAGAGGCAGTGTCCTCCTGAGGTAGAGCCCAAATCCCCTCTGCCTACTCCCATTCTAGTCTAAACAACAGGTGCATGTATTCCTGGACCTCCTTTCCTCCATAGTATGTCTCCTTTCTAGTATTTTTTTTTTCCCCTCTCTTATTTCTTAATTAAATGGATACTTTTTACCACTACAGATGAAATTATCCAATAATATCTGCAGTGATCAAAATAATGAACAAATGTTATTTTAAATATAGATGACTTTGCTTTTGAGTTTCTAATCAAATTGAGTGGAGAATTAAATTAAACAGTGATTGGACTTTGGGGAAAGCATTGTACCACCTAAATTTTAAACTGGCTTTTAATAATGTGTTTCTAGTAGCACTTTCTAAAGTCTGCCTAACATTATTCAAGCAAGTTGGGATTTTCTGAATCACTGTAGACACAAGAAATATCATTTTAGCTATTTAGACCAGTGAACTTTTCAATATTGCTTCTTAAATAAACTCTGTCTCTTTGATTTTACTTTTTACTTTTTGTGCCATAATCTCTGCTGGAATATGGATAACAGAAGCCATGAATTTTTAGATAAAAGTGATAACCTACTGGCCTGTGCATAAGATTGCAATTTGGTAAATACTGACTTCATATCTGTGTGTTTTTGTCATTTTTCCGTGGCCTTACTTAAAGATAGATGAGCATTTCTCTACTTGTTTTCACTGAAACTTTCTTCCTAGGACTGTGGGTTTATGAATATTTTTATTTGACTAGCTGCACAGGTTTAACTAATGGTTTCCTAAATAAATGGAAATCTATTCCTGGTTAAAAGATCTTGCAGCTTAAAGAAAAGAGAATTCGTCTAAGGACACAGGTCATGTGCCAGATCTTCACGTGGAAGATGTTTGTGGGTTTGGTTTTTTTTTTCATTTGGTTTAGTGTTTTGATTTTTTCTAAGCAGTGACTGAAAAAATGCGAAGCAGGAATTCAGGGTCATTCATTATCTTTCCCATTTACAGATGGGAAAACTAAGGCATAAGGAAGCCTGGTGACTGACCCACTGCCACCAGCTATGCCGGTCACTTGTATAACGCCACTGACAGAGGTGTTGTACTTGCAAGCAGACAAGGTATCTGCCTGGCCAGAATGCCATTGAGCTGAATGAGGTTTGCAGCTTGAATAAAGGGTGACTTCTTTTTTTCACCTCCCTCCCCTCTTTGTTCAGTCATGCAGACAAATTCTTAATGATCTTATCCAGCCTACTGTATTGCTGATATCAAGGACCCATAAAAATATGTAACCTTATACACCCATCACCCTTCTTGAGGAAGAGGCTATGTACGGTAAAAGCAAAAAGGTTTGCAGACAGCTGGAGTATGCCAACTTTGGGACCTGGGTACAGTGTGCAATTTGGATGGATGTGGGGAAAAAGGCATGAAAAGGGTTAATAAGGGCTTGCTAAAGCACAGCCTCAGGATAAGATGAAAACAGGTGGGACACTGTAAATGCTTCTGGAGTCAAATCTTCAAAACTGTTAGCTATGGACTGATAAGACAGCTGCTAATATGATTAGTAAACCAAAGTAGAATACTGCTAATCAGGACCCTGAAAATGTGAGAAGATAAATCACCAGAATGTAAAAGTGAGCAACGTCCTTCTAAATAAAAAAAAATAAAGATTTTGTGTGATATTTGTTATTAAAGAATGAGACCCATTGTTTTTACTCCCACTTGCAAGGCCCAGTGAATAGAAAAGATTAGCAGTGAGCAGCAAAATCTTAGGGGGAAAAATGACCAAAGTCACCTTTCAAGCCACAAAAGCTGCAGCAACTGAATTTTTATGTTGCTTCCCAGCTCACCACGATGACTTACAGTTAACATTCGCAGCACTGCACTGCTGAGAACTAAAGGCTTACTCAGCAGAAGTAACGTAAGGTGAATACACGGTGCTTGTTCATATGGGGTCAGCGTGAGCTGCAAATGCTTCGTACTATACCATCATCAATATTACTAGATAGGGAATGCAACCAAATGATAACAGGGCTAGCTATGACCTTGGTGTAAGTGACAAACACCTTACATTATAGCAGTTCACAGTGGCAATAAGTAATAGGGCTCGCAGAGGTGGCCATCAAATATAAGTAATTAACTGAAGCAATGCAGAGAGAATACATGAGCCTGGGAAATCATCCAAGAAAGAAGTATAAAAAAACCCCCCAGTCTAACTGGAGGAAAAACACATTTTTGTTTTAAGACGGGAGACTTATGAAAGTTGCCGATAGCATCCTGGACTGGCTGGGAAATGGAGATAAGTTGGATGAATGCTATATAAAAAAATAAATATCTTGCATGGCTTGGACAATGTCACACAAGCAGAACTGGTATTTTCTTTCCTGCTCACAAGTGAAGCATGTAACAAACTAATACGTATATCATGGGAGAGGGGAGGGAAATCCGTGTCCAGAATAAGGCTTAAAATGTAAATATATCCAGGGCCAACATCCTGGACTTACAGTAAAGAATTATAACCTTAAGTTCTGTTTTTAATAGTTGGGGTTTTTTCTTATTCTCACTACTGTGGAGGGGAGGGGATGAGGCTTGAAAACATAATTGAAGTAGTGATGTCTTCCTGAGTCAGCAGTGGGGGGGTGGGGAAATAAAATTAAAAGAAAGACTATTCCAGTGCAGAGGTGTGTCAGAACTACAGGTCACACAGAAAGCATTAGTCCTGCAGAGGCATTTCTAGAAATGGTGTGTGTGTTGTAGACTTTGCAAGTACGTACACCCTTATTAGAAGTATAAATTCAGAAGAGAGCCCTTTCTGCTGGCTTTGTCTCTAACCATCTATTGCTTTCAAAAGCTTTGAAATCTGTGCTGTGATGGATGCTCAGCCTCCAGACTGCTTCAGTCTCTCACTGCGAGAGGAGAGTGCTATCTTGCAAGTATCAAAAGCCTTTCGTATTGTTTCACAGTGCATCGAACTTTGCTATCTGTCTTCATCGTATTCTGCTCCCCGCCTTTTCTGGAAACTGGGTGTTACAAGTGAACATAGAACATTTGTAGTTTCTTGCAATAGGAAGAGCCACAGATTGTGCAGCTGTTAAACCCAATACATTTTGAGTAACCTCTGGAAAAGGCTTATGTTGAAATATTGAAGGAAAATAGAGGATACCGTTTTTTCCCCCCTTGTGCTTTCCAGGGACAGTTGCAAAAGAACACATTACTTCAGCCCTTTGGGTAATCAAGGGCTGGGGCAAATGATCAGAAAGTTGTAAGTGGGTCATCCATTTGCAACTCTTCTCCCCGCCCCCACCCTCCTTGGTTGAGGAATCTCATTTTTATAGAGGGCAGTAAGCACTTCTGTATGCAGAGGGAAGATTAATTGAACTCTGACTCTGCTTTGCTGGGAATCCCATAACTGGACAAGGAAGCAGGTGATATTCCCCCTTTTTTATGCCTTCCCTTTTCAATTTAGTAAGCAGGGGCAGTCTTGAGCAGGTGCTATGGAAAAGAAACAATTGCTTAAGATTGTCCTATGGCTCATATCAAAGGTGCTTCTGAAACTACATGACAAGCAGGGAGATTTGAGGGAGAGACAGAAATAGAACTTCACAGGCTACAGTTGGAGAGAGGTGACCCAGGGAACACATTATCAGTTCATGATCACACAAAAGACTGGTTTCCTTAACTGGAGTTGTGGACTTTTTCATCTATACCAGGAAATCAGATTTTCTTTTTAATCTGCACATACAGGTTTGCAAGTGTTCAATGTTTGCAAATCACCAGAATTTCTTAAAAGCTCAGCATTCAGTCTGCCAACTCTGTTTACAAGTAGCTGTTTTTCCTAAAGCCAAAACAGAAGTTGAACCCTCTTGAAAGGCAAGCTCAGATGCTTTCAAAAAGTAAAGACAATTTTAGCTTATATATGCTAGCAGCACGATGACTTCAAATCCTACAAACAAGCGGAGCTTGGTGGTCTTCAGCCTGGCAATTTCCAGTGTGTCCTGAAGAAAGTAGAGAACAATAGCAGGGAGGTTGCTGGAAATCTTATCTCTACGTGGGACAGTATTTAAGTCCTTTGTTTGTTCATGAATAGGTCTGGCAATATTTGAGAAGTAGAAATAATTATATGAATGCCTTGAAAATCTTCAGTTTTGTTTATTATCTATTTTTAGCAGTCAATCAGCTATATGAATGAATATGCACTGGTGGATAGCTTCAAATACTGATTGTTCGAAGGTGCTTTATCAACGAGTCAGACACTGATATCTGAATCCTGCAGTGAAGGACAAATATTCAAACTCACTAAAGAATTTAAATAACACACTTCCTTCCAATGGACTCCAGAAAATGGGATGCTTATAGGCATTTCTGTGCTTTTCAAAATCTGCTCCTGAATACCAATGTTTAGAGATGTATGAAACACCTAAAGAAATAAATTATATGCAGTGTACCACATGCAATTTTAAGGTAAAGGCCATGAACAATTCTTGAGTGTTATCTATCTGCAGAGTTATAAATAATGAAATAATTATCGCTGTATACATTTCTTTTAATTGAGTATTCCTCAGTGGTTACAAACTTTATCCCCACGTTTTTCCAGGAAGGTACCATGTCTGAAAACAGTAAGTAAACTTTTTCCTTGAGCACAGTCTTAGCTGGGAACAATGTTGAAGACAGTCTAGTTGTCCTTGTTCATATCATATGTGGAATCATTCCTCTTTGCTTAAGTTTAGAAATTGTCTTGTCATGTTGAATATTATTCCAGTAAAATTCTGTGGAAAACTTTGGAAAGTCCCTGGAAACCCACATAGTGAGAGCTGGTAAGTTTGCTGCAAGCACATAGTTTTCACTGGCTGCCTGTAATTTCCTGAATTCATGGTACTTTATTTTATCCAGTCTTCCTAAAATGTAAGTTTCCCTAAAATGGATAGATTTTTATGGATGTGTACATATGGTTCTTCTAAGATAGGCGCCTTTTTAGAAGAGAGAAGAAATCATTTCACTATGAAACCACCCAGAACAGTTGTTAGAACATATTTCCATCTACAGCTGATAGCCAGCTGGCAATGTCTCCTCGCTGGCTGCAGATACTTGCCAGAACTAAACATGGTTTTGTTCTCCCTGCCTTCCAATTATGCTCTATTTTAATATTTTCTTTGTTTCTAATACTTCAGAATCATCTACCTTGTGGATGCAAATTATTTTGCATTAACTTTTTTTCTTTTCAATATTTACCAGTGACCTATTTGATGGTAAAAATTTTCATACCAGAGAATTTCCCCTGCATCTGCATTCGATTCACCCTTTCAAAAACATGATGTCTTCATTGACTGATCCTTTGTAAGGCAGCTGTGAGGTCACCTCACTCTTTAAGACATATTATTGGAGCTAAACAAGTATTCTTCAACTAGATTGGAACAGATGAAATCAAAATTTGACACTTTATGTTGCAGTTTCTGTATATTCAATTCGGGCACATTTTATAAAGACACTTCTGTTGAAATGTTTATCAACTATTTCCCTAAATAATATCCTGTTTATCTCAATAAGGTAAATAATATATTCTAAACAATATATTATTAATGTTTTGGAGCATATTATATATCTCATTTACAGAAATTTTGGTATCTTTCAGGATGTTGGATGTTACCATTAGCAGTAGTTAGACCAAGAAGCATGGAAGAGTTTAGTGGACAACTAAAACCTGTTTTGTTTGGTGATTTTCCCCATGAAAAAACCCAGAAGTCTGGATGCTGGTAGAAACTACAATTTTTCAGCTTTTGTAGGGAAGTAAGAGTTAATATATGCTGATATGGGAATAACTTTGAGTGGTTTTTTTGCTAGGTATTTTAACTAAAGAGCGCTGCTGTACTAAAAATAAATTCTGTGTAATGCAAAAAAATGCAGTTGTACTTCATACATATATTATTCTTTTGTATTAAACCCAGAAGTAGTCAAGGTACTATGCAAATTATTTTGGTAAATTATGGCTTTTTGTTTTTTGCAGTGCACTAACTGAAGAAAACTTGAGTGAAAGTTTTCCATGTGTTGGATGTTATTTCACCTGATAATGTTTTTATCCATTGAATTTATTAAAATTTGTCTTTTCAGTCTGATGCCCAATTATCATAGCAGTCACTTCATAAAGATTTATAAACAGCAGGAATCAAAGAAACCTTATGAAGAGCACCTCTAGAAAACGGTTAGCATCCATTCGCTTTATATAGAGTTCTGGACCCTAACAGGTACCACGTACCTGCCTGGGTTTTTTTCTTGGATAGACTTTACCTTCCTGTGCACTTTCAAGTGTATTTGATTGAAAATAACAGAAAATTACAAAACTGCTTTTATTAAAAACTCCACTGTATTTTCTATAGTGCCTCTTCACACGGGCTACAAAATGATGCAGTTCCACTGGCCAGCACAAGGAGTTATCCACTTTACACTACACCTGATGTTGAACTCTCAGGATTTATTTCTGATTAGTTTTCTGTTAATATTCAATTCAATTTTGAAATCATCATATTTCTACTGTCCTTCATGGAGTTCTCAAAATTGGTGAAGCTTCCCTTTCCCTACTTTTCTTTCTTGTCTTATAGTTCTTTAAAAAATGGAAACACTCTATAGATATTATGAGGAACTAACAAATACTGCGGTGTGCTGAACCTTGTCTTTGAAGCGTGTCTCTTGTTACCTTTCCAATCAGTAGAAACATCTTATTTCAGATTAATGCACTGAAATTTATTGCAGAAAAGTGAACAGAAAATGGCAGTAAAGAGCTGTCTCATATGAACTAGCTGTAGGGCAACTGTACTTTAAAAAATGTTTTTCATGACACATTAATTCTTCAGAAATAATAATAAAATCAATGCATTAGAAGTTGCCATGGCTGATCACTGTCTATTATTTTTGAAACAATTTTAAAAGTGTTTTGTCCGTAGTGCACAGAGCATTCAAATCCCTTTCCGTGTGCTCTAATCCTTTAAACACATGAAATGTGCCTGAGACATTAAAGCTGCAAGTTTTAGAGAATGTCATAATGTAAGAACTCTCTGGATGAGTTTTGAGATGTTGCACATACGAACAGAGAAGCTACAAGGCTGTTAGCCCTTTTTGACCCCTGAAGAGAAAATAAAATAGAGGCAAAAAAAAAAAAAAGGAATATTGAATCTCAAACTTCTGTGTGCAGCAGGGCAATGGAATTTCTTTTGAAGGGGAGCAGGGTGGTAACAATCTTACAGATTTGCTCTCTGATTGAATAAGGAGGTATAAAAAACCAGTAATGACAAGTGAGGAGACAAAGAAGGAAGAAAGGTTATTACAAAGCTAATCATAAACGAGCGGTGAAGATTGATAATGACATGCAACAACAAGAGAGAGGAAATAACTTGAAGTATGATGGTGAAAAGGATGTGACTTCTTAATTAATGGAAACCTAACACAATCCAGTCTACAAGTAAGAATTCAGACCAAAAAAAAGTGGGTATTTCCATATTTTGCTCAGAATTAGTTTTACCTGTCTTTAAACATCTGCCAGCTTTTGCCCAGGGGTATGTTCACAGGGCATTTGGACTGCCAACAAACAGTGAGCTCTGATCAAGCTGGGCTGACATTAGAGCTCTTAAGAATCAAGTACGAGAAATCCTTGCTGAGTAACTCAACCAACTTGACCTTTGTGCTCTCTCAGATGAAGACCTCTATGCTGTGACCCATGAACTTGCACCAGCAAGCTCAGCACTCACTGCACTCTCTGGCAATTGAGCCAGGAATGGTAAAGGCTTCCTACTCTCCCACAGTGCATGTGCTGTAAGGTTTGGCCTCTTTTCTGTTCCCTGTGAGTACATTGGGATGTGCTGCCTTCATCAGAGCTATGCATTTGTCCTGGTCTGGAGGCTTCAGCTGGAGCTCCTTTTAGTCCCTTCTTCGTGTACGCGTCCTTTTTTTGCCCCACATCTGCAGAGGTCTGGCACCGTGAGGCATAATATACGCCTAACAGGCAAAAATTACACCATTCATTGGGTTGACACCCCTAGTCTCTGGACAGGCTGATTTAATCTTTTCAAAATGAAGTGGCTATGCAATATCGTGCTGCCCTGTCATACTATTTGTATATAAGACCTACTCGAAAACTGATCCAAGACAAATTCTTTGAGCTGTGGCTGACTTTGCGGAGAACTCTTAGTTGTCCAAGACAGCGTTTTTCACTAGTTTTGTTGTTGATACTGCCATATGTCTTGAATAAGGAGAGGGCTGCTTCACAAACCCACATTTATCTTATTATAATGTGGTACCGAATATGTGTTGCTCTTGCACAGCGCATGGAGCGATGACACAGAAGATAGGCACAGAGTATCAAACTCGGTATAGTCAGTCTCTGGATAGTTTGAAAGTAGCAGATTAGAGCAAAACAGGGAGCAAATCACACTGGTGATGTAAATGTATATGGGAGCATTCACCCTTGTTCCCTCCGTAGCCCAACAAAATGGTTACCGGTTACCTCCAAGCGTTTGACCTATGTTGTCTTACAGGCTTGTGAAGCTTTGATGGTCACCAGTGAAGGTATGGAACAGGTACGTGCTCAGAAAGATAAATATTTGAAACCTGCTTGCAAAAAATGAAAGAAAGAGGAAAGCGTGTTCACTACAAAGACTTTGTACTGTTATTGAAATTGAAGCCTAAGGTTTACTCAGCGCTCGTTCATTATGTTTGGCTTGTGTTGAGCAGTGATGAGTACATGACACTGATGCATGGACTAATATTATAATAGATTTTTAATTGAACTGAGGAAAATACTTGTGGGGTCAAAGTTTTTAATAAATGAACAGATTAAATGTCCCATGAAAGGTACCATATGGTTTTTAAAAATCTCAATATTAGTTGCAAAGTCACAGTTAATTTAATTATACAGTCTCTCTGTCTTGAGATAATAAAGTAGACAGAGAATTATAATAATCAGAGAATGAAACCTTTGCTGTTGAGAGGCATTTTGAAAATGAAATGTTTTATAACTGCTTTTAAATTATATTCATAAGGATATTATTTTAAAGACAATGTATTTAGGTCTTAACACAATGATTGGTAGTTTGTCATCTTCTGAGTTGTAACTTCTTATTGTCCTAGGTATCTCAACCTTTATGCGCGCACATTTTGCTCACAGTAAAGCAAAGATACTGTTGTAAACACATGGGAAGCAAGTATCTTGGGCCACTGGTGGTAGGATTTCCCATTGATAAGTACACTGACCAACCTTTATGACCGGTACTACCTGTATGACTGTTACAGAACATCTTTTTAAGACAGCAGCTGCCTTCCAATGCACCTGCAGCTGTCATTAAAATGATTAAAAAAAATATTAGGTATAATGAAAACCAGAATCTGCCATATTCTCTTCTTGACCAATAATGTATTCTGATAATATTTCTGAATCATTGTTATTTTTTGTTCATAATTTTTGAAATTTGCAAATGTCTATTCTTCTTTCCAACACAGTGCCGTTTACCAGCTATGATCACCACCAACATATTTCTGCTCTCCTGCTCTCCTCTCTATGAATGCTATACCTACATTGACTTTCTTCTTTCCAGGTAAATAAAAAAAGTCAAGTCTTTGAGTCATTAATTTGGATACCTACAAACATCATGGATTAAAGTTTGTCTTGTGGTTAACATAAAATCTAGAACTTGTGTAAGGAATTAAAACTTAAACAAGATTATTCACAGAGCAAATGATCTCTACACCACTGAATATTCTGCTTTAATGACACAATGAAATCAGCAGTCTATTCAGCAACAAACTTAGACACTGGTAAGAAATAACGATTTATTTCTTTTTTCAGATGTAGTGTAAAGAAAAATTCTTTTAGAATTAAGTTTTTTTTCATTCTGGTCAAGTAACTTTCTTGAAGACGCACACTCGATGAAGTACTTTATGTTCTCCTGGAAAAGGTTAATATATTTATGGTGTCTGAAGATCCAAAATCTTATTAATAATTGGTAAAGAAATGAATATAGTAATAGAAAATGAACTAATTAGAAGTGTTTAATGAAAAAAAATTAAAATCAATTTCGTAAAAGCAGACAAAGTTTAAAGTAACTAAAATTCCACTGATCAGCAAAATCTGTTATTGTTCATTTTTTCTTTATTAACAACTTGATGAAGTCAGTATCTTTGTGACTAGAATGATGATCAGAATCTTTAATAAGTATCCACTCTGACTTCTTATAACAGAAGAAATGAGAGGGAAAGTCTAGAAGTTATGTCACGCTTCAACACTTACTGAATAGAAAAAGAACTGGTTTGAAATAGTGAATACCCAGAGGAAAGTGTAGTAGATAACCTAAATCATTAAAGCACATTATTGAGAAAGATTTAATTTTTTTTTCTTATCTCCTCCTGTTTTCAGGAGCACAGGTGTTTCTATAGACTTGTGATACTGTCTTGTATTAGGCAATTTCTGCCTTAAATGTATTAGCCTTTCTTTTTCAAATGAACAGCTTTGAATACTTTCAATCACAAGTGTACGCAGTAGGCTAATACAGTTTTGATTATAATTATGGTGAAATATTTCTTATTTCTTGTCATAGTATTAAATTATGCAACATAGTTCCTTTTATGGCATGAAAGTTCGTATGTATACAAACAATTCCTGCTGATCTAAATGACTGTATTACTGATGATTAAAAGTGCTGTATAGGAGGAAAAGGAATTGGAATGCTCCTCTGTGGAAAATGGTTTCATTAGATAGGTAATGTGATTTAAATTGACCAAAAATAGCCAATTGAGTTTTTGTCTGTGAAATACTATTTTTATAGTACCGAAATCAGAGAGACGTGTGGGCACTTGTTTCTACCCTTGGGTGGACCCTGACTTGTAAGATGAATGGAAGGGAAGTATGTTCAAATTCTGGTTAGAAGCAGGTAAAATGTGATGAAAAAATGAGAAAGTTGGTGGAACAGAAGTGGAAAAAATATTTTTTTTAAGATACCATGTGTCAATAATGTAAAAATATTTGATATTACATCACGATAAGAAGCAAGATGTTTGGATTACTAATGATACAATAATTTTATGGTAAATGTAATGTAAATAGTATCTAAATCCTGGTTTTAAAATTAAGCAAAATGGACCAACAGTCAAAATGTAATATTTCAGCATTATAAAAAAGAAAAAAAAAGCTTTCATTCCATGTTAATTTTGGTATTTATTACATCTGACTGTAACTGTTGATAGCAGTAAGGAAGATCACCCTTCCTGATATTATGTTATTACAGTTATTGCTTCTCATACTCTTGTATTTGCTTTGCTTAAATTAGACTTTGTGATGATTCAGACTATAGATCTCTGCAACTGAATAATTCTGATAGAGTGTATGGGGTTCATGTGTGTTTCTTAACTAGTCGTTCATGATAGTAAGTGCTCTACCTATCACATAACACCAATACTCAGAATAACCTACTGAGCAAAAAAACCCAAACCAGACAACAATTAAAAAAGAAAAGGCGATATTATAAATAGTTGCTGAAGAAGGAAGGTGTGCTGGGAAAATTATCAGGTCAGGCCTGGAACAGTTCATTTATCACAAATAGTGAGGAAAGAGGAGGGAAGTTTGTTCAAGTGGAAGTTTCTCAGCTGAAGAACAAATAAAACAAGCTGATGAGAGAGACAACAAGGGGGCAAGTGATGGTGAAAGAAACCATAAAAGGCAGAGATTCTGATTTCGGGACTTTTGTGTGTACAGAAACTGAGGGATTTGGTCTCTGACCAGTTATATTTATGAAAGCAGATTGGGAGTGGGTGGCTAGCAGGAATGGTGCTGTTCTCATCTACACTGTTGTCCCCTCCAAGCTACAGGGAGACTTTGTTAGACTTTTCATGCAGCAGGTCTGTTTGCTAGCTTTAACTCTTCTGTTATCAGAGTAAGACTTTAGTCAGAAGCACCTGTTGCTTTAGTCTGATCTTGAAAACATGAACACAAGAATAGTTTTCTGCATGAGACCTGTCCCACTGGAGTAGTATCCTTGAAATTAATTACATGCCTAGAAGTGTTCTCGTGAACAGGAATTTGTGAGTAGAAAGGAGGTATTTTCCTGTAATTCCAAGATGAAACCCTATCAATCTGGATGAGGTAAAAATTCTTCCATTTTTTCCTGGTTTCAGCTGGGATAGAGTCAATTTTCTTTCTAGTAGCTGGTATAATGCTCTGCTTTGGATTCAGTATGAGAATGATAACACCCTGATGTTTTAGTTGTTGCTAAGCAGTGTTTACACTAGTCAAGGACTTTTCAGCTCCCCGTGCTCTGCCGGGTGCTGAAGAACCTGGGAAGGGGCACAGCTGGGGCAGCTGACCCCGACCGGCCAAAGGGGTATTCCCTACCATATGATGTCATGCTCAGCATATAAACTGGGGAGTTGGCCGGGGGGCAGCGATCATTACTTGGGGACTGGATGGGTGTCCATGGGTGGTGAGCAGTTGCATCACTTGTTTTTCCTGGGTTTTGTTTCTCTCTCTCTCTCTCTCTCTCTCTCTTTCATTGTTTTCCTTCTAACTACAATGAATTGCCATTATAATTTTATTTTATTTCAGTTATTAAACTGTTCTTATCTCAGCCTATGAGTTTTCGTAATTTTGCTCCTCAGATTTTCTCCCCCATCCCACTGGGGTAGGGGGAGTGAGTGAGCAGCTGTGTGGTGCTTGGTTGCCAACTGGGGCTAAACCACGACACGTTTCCTTTTGTGTGCATATGTAGATACACCCTCCAACCAGAAATGTCACAATCCTAAGAAAGTTGCAGTCTCTTCGATTTTAGTTTCCCTCTCCTCTAGCCCTCTTGATTCAAATATTCCCATTATTGATAGCAAGACAGGATGATAATGGCAGACTACCAAAAAAAAAAAACCAAAACCAAAACAGTAGCTAAAACATATATAACATTTGCATAAAATGTATTTGTAAAAACATGCTTTGATTAGTTAAGCACTCTTGTGATTAAGCACCCTATGTGTTGTGATTTTTTTCTTTAGTTTGTTATGCCTTTCCCTTTAAATCTTCTCTGGTTTTCATTTATTGTCTGTTCCTAATTGGTGGATCATGATGGTGAGTGAGTGCTTAACACTAAGTGTAACTAATCGTTAATATAGTTAGTGTACACTATTCACGCAGTCCCTTAAATGCAGAATAATGGAGAACTTCATGCAGATTTCTGTGGTACTTCAAAATATTTTAATATTGACCTTATATCACTTAGAGGTGTAGTGTTTTTATTAGGCATGTGAATTGCTGTGGATCCTAGGATTTCCTGCTTCTTTTTTTTTTTCTTTTTTTTTTCTTTTTTTTTTTTTAACATAACTGAATTTTTTTGAGAGGGTTCAATTTCATGGGCCTATTCAAAAAGCAGATGAAAAACAAAAAGTGACATCTCATAGGTTACCTACATGGCTGGAACATACGAAAGCCATTATACGGATGTTTGCTACCAGACATAACAGGGTACCTAATGACAGTAGTAGCTCATCATTTTGTGTACAAACTGTTACTGAGCTCATAATTTTGTGTACAAACTGTTACTGGTACACTTGGACATACTCAGTGGGTGCATTTCATAAATATTTGCTGATAGCTTTAGGCAAATGCTACAGTAAGCGTCACTTTGAAGCATTTTAAGCAGATGTTCTGGTGGTAACACATTTCAAATCTTGTAATAAAGCTAAAATGTATTGCATAGGAAATTGCATGGTTAAGTGTATTCATAATTTTTACACTCCTCTTCCCTTTTATGTAACTCTTCTTTCATGAATACTTTACAGTGATTTTGCAGAGGATCCTGTATTCACTTAGGCTCTCCGTGCCAAGAAGCTGAGGCAGGACCGCTGCTCTCCTTGGTGCATCCCATGGTAGTGGTCCCTGTGCTGCCTGGTACTGAATGCATGCACTGCCCATGCTAGGGCTTCCACCATATCCACACATACCGGTTCTCTTCTGCATGTCACTTTTGTCCAGTGGCTGGCTGGGATGCAGCTGGAACATGAACCTTAGGGACTAGAAACAGATCCCGGGTGTAACAATTTAGATATATATGGGAAGTTCAGGATTCCATTCCAAGCACTTGTATGGACTAGGCTGTTATGACCACCTATTTCTGTCACCCTTGCTAAATGAGACTTGTTATGTCTCTGCCTGTTCCAGCCACCATCTGTTTCTACCACTTTCCTGCTGGTTTCACAGCACAGCCAACTCTCCCCTCCACTACCAATTCTTCTGCAGCCCCATTTTCACAAGTAGCAGAACAAAAGGCCCCTTTTTGTGCTCTCCACCTTGTGTTGTCCCTTCTAAGGTTCTTCATCTCAGTCCTTTATGCAAGATCTTTGCACCTAGTCTCCTTGTTTTGATAGACCCGTTTTTTCCCCCCCCTTCTTCCCTGGCTTAGGTCCTTGTTCAAGTATTGTTTGACTGTCCTTCACACATGAACCTAATTTTATGCTTTCAAAATTACTACCTTCCCCCCCCACCCAGTTTCCTTTATTTACTATATCAACAGATCTTTTCTGAATTGGTTCCCATTATTTCACACAAGCTACCAATCCTATTTTTTTCCTAATAGTTCTTATCCTAATCCAATTTTTTTTTTTTTATTTTAAAGTATGGATAGCCATCTCTTACCCAGTCACCCAAAAGACTGTGAAGCATTTTGCTTAAAATTTACCAAAATGCAGCTTTTGCAAATGAGGCTGTTAGTCTACCTTGCATTAAGATATTAATTTCTCAAATGCCTTGGAGAAGCAGATAACTTAAGAAAATCCCCAGTAAATATCATGTTGTTTCCTTTTTATTCCATTTATCAGGTTTCAGTTATGTAAAATGGTACTACTTGTATTGGTATATGTATATGTATTGGTATACGTATATGGTATTACATCTTCACAAGTCTGAAGTAACTGGTATAAGTGTACTGCTTGTTTCTGCTATTTCTGTTTCATATTGTGATATGTGAGCTCCCAAAGTGTATCCTTTTTTCTTTCTAAGCATGGAGGGTTGACGGTAGCAGCTCCAGATTTGCTAGCATTAGGGCGACAGGCTCAGCAGTGCTAGGAGACTGAGGCAGCTTTCCTATGCATTTCCAATTAATCCCAGCAGGTTGTCTCTTTGTGGCAGGATAACATATAAAGTGCACCATAAGACTATGGCACTTTCTTCTGTACAGATGGAAAAGAAAATACTTGTGTCTGTGTTTCAGATTCATAGCTAGACAGAGCTTGCTCATAGTCTTTTACACATGCATGTATTTTGAATATTCTGGAGCGTACAACACAATGAAGCAGGTGCTCTTTCTCAGCTGAAGATCCCATTACTTATTTTGAAAATTAAAAAAGAAAACCTGTGTGCATACTGGCGGAATAGTGAGATCCTAAGAGTCAAAGCAGACTAAATGATTGCTCCTAATGTTCCCATAGCAGACTGGCTTCTTTTTTGTTTGGCACGTCTATCATTGCTATGCTTGCTGTGCAGGATGCTATATAGATACATGAATGAATTGTGCTAAGGTACTGGAATTGCTGGTACATGCCCTACCCCTGATGATGCATAAATGAAAACATGGATCGTGTTACTGCTACAGAAGGGCTAGAAGACGTACTCACACACAGAGTTTCTAAGATTCTGTAAACGATTAATTATCACAATTTGATTTTTCTTTTTTGATGGAAGGCTTCATTAATCAACACTCCTAAACTATCAAAGTCATTATTGAATGATAGTTTATTATAATAGATTACATTTCTTGCAGAGTGATACTGTTTTGCAGACATTTTGAATTGCAAATGAATAGCTACACATCTTTCGGATCTGTTAATGCATGCCAGATCAGAGCCAAATAGCCACTAGCTACACAGATATAGTGTGACATTTCTGAATTCTCTTGTTTTCTTCTAGAATCATATTTGCAGAAGTAGAATGAGTTAAAACAGCAAACATTTTTCTTAATGATTTTGTCAGCTGTACCAAGCCCTTTTTTTACATAAAGGCACAAATATTTTCCTTAACTTTCATATGATGTTTAGAAAAATGTATACATTACACCTGTTTAATGATCAAAAATTAAGTTGTTCTCATATGTTTATATGCTATATACATTCTTTCAAATATGGTTCAACCATTTTCTTAGCATTTACTTGACTGTGATCTAGCTAAAGAATTAATGTTTCCCCCCCCAATCTGCTTATTGCATAAAATATATATTTATCTCCTGGAATGAAATAGGTAATTACTTAATGTTTAACATATTGTTCTGATAGGAAAAAAAAAAAAAAAAAACAGATGAAAATTTTACTTTCAGTGATATTTAAAAAGAATTTAAACCTTTCCCTGCTATTAACAAGTATGTACTTACTGCACATGGTTAGAAAAAAAATAATTTCTCTGAATCGCTGCATATTCATTAGTGAAGGATGAGCCTAAGGCCTCATTTTGCAGTGAAAGTGTATAGCAGGTGATTAAGCTTTAAAAGTGAAAACAAGATATTACATTCAATAGGTAAACTCCAGGCTCCGATACGGTGGTAAGATAGATATTCTTGCTGGTAACAGCAGGAAATGTTCTTTGATGTGTTCTCTGGCAGTTCAGTACAAATGGTCCTTACACGAACGCTGACAGAATTGAAAACTAACTAGAGGAGTCAGCCTCTAAAACATGGCTCTTTAGAATCCTGTTTTGAGAATAGCTGTATAGTATTTTATAAATAAGGTAAAATAAGTCAAACTATCCAATTTTATATTACCAGTGTATAAAATAAATACTTTTTAAGAAAATATTATTAAGACCTTTTTGGAAGAAGTGTTTATGTTTAAAGGTAAAAATCACTGAGGCTTTTGAATAGTGAAATTATAACCTGTCTAGAAACTAGTTTTTCAAAAGGTATTTTGTTTTCAGAGAGGACAAGAAATTAAGATTTACATTTCTTACAAAATCTAAAGATTTCTTAAAATGGTATCAATGATATTTCATTTATATAGTTCTTAGGAAAAAAAAGCATTTCCAAATAAACACAAATCCAATTTTTTTTGTTGTTGTCAACTTTCTAAAATGAATTGAAAGATTTTGGTTTTCTCTGTTATAATGTTAACCTGTGTCTCCATGTTCTTCCTTGGTATTTCACAACACAGACTGAACATCTCTAGTGCATGTTACTTTCTGAATGCTGTGCTCAGTTGAAGTAGGCTTCCCAATTTATGTAAAGGCTAACTTCCTCCCCTCACATAGACCAAGAAAAACTCTCCCAGGCATCGTGATATATATACTTCAGCCAAGGAGAAGCCAAACAATGTTTTCTAAAAAGCACTATGGTAAATTAATGAAAAACTAGGTATCTGGGTATAGCTGAAATTTTTTTCAACCTACAAAATATTTTGTTATTCTTTTCTAACAGAAAAGCTGTACCTGTGGTCATGCTTACTTTGGTACCTGATTCTCTGGCTCCAAAAGCTGATGGGAAGGTTCAGTCTGAAAAATGGGATTTGGGGCTGCACTGAAAGCAGGGCAAGGAGGGAGGCAAGACTCTGGCTTCCAGAGACCTCAGCTGTGGTGCGTGGATAAATTGGTAATGTGGATCCCTGCAGAGCCTCACTGTCACAATGTGTTTAGGTATGCAGGCACAAGCAGGGCCTTGGTGAACAATGGCATCAGCTGGGTTTCTTATCCCAAAGACAGGGTGGAAGGAGGGAGAGGGTGGGAGCCTCTGGTCTGTCTCCTGCTGAGCCAGAGAAGGAAACAGCACTGGGGAGCTGCCAGATCCCTGCAGCATGAGGTGGTAGATGCCCCTGGAAATATTCAAGGTCAGGCTGGACAGAGCTCTGAGCGACCTGATCTAGTTGGGGATGTCCCTGGTCACTGCAGAGGGGTTGGACTAGATGGCCTCTAAAGGTACCTTCCAACCCAAACCATTCTGTGATTCTATCCATATACAAATGCAAGTTTGTGTCAGAGCAATACTCTTTCCATCCTGTGTAGAATACATTATTTTTATTTATATGTGTTCCTGGCTGCATAACCGTACAAATGGAATGTCTTGGAATTATTTATTTGAAGGATAACATATATACACTATTTCTAATTTATAAATGATTACATTATACAGATAGCAAAAACAGGGCATAACCTAGCTGCTTGCAATGAAAATTGAACCTGGAAATAAAATACAGATGGTCTCTTGTCCTCAGGGAAAGCTTTGGGTCCTATGAAAGCTATAATGCTCTAGAGTGTTCTACTGAGAAAAATAGAAATTATCCTTTCCAGGGAAGTACCACAGATTCCAGTCTTTCCATTTAATAAAATTCTGTATTGAAGGGATATTGATGTGAATGCCACTAATTCTTGAAATAACCACTGCATCTACACTGAAGTGTTTCAAAGAAGCATAAGCGAACCTCCTGATTGCCAGAGGTGAAGCATTCTCAACTACCTCAAGTGCTAGTGACCTACACAGCAAGGATAGGCAGCCTTGGTTTTGATGACCACTTGGGAAAGAGGTTTAGCGTAGATGGGGTATGATCTTGGCTTTGAAATTTACATATATTGAAGACAAATTGTCCCTATCAGATGGGAGCGTAATATTGGTTGATTTTGTTGTTTTTTGTTTGTTTTTTTTTTTTTTCATGGTTATATGGATAATGTTTGAATTATGATGGCTGGAAGGACAATGGTTCCTAGACAACAGAATCTGTTTATCTTAACTACAGGCTTTTTTTAGTTTTGTATTTGGCCCTGAAATTATTCAGGCGATTAAATAAAATGCAACCTACAACATCTGTTCTCAAGAAAAATTATTGAAATGTGTGAGCCAGTGATAGGAAAGAGGAAGAGATTTAGCTATTTTTTTCACTTCAATAATGATTTGACAACTGGTTACTCAATTTGTTCATGACTATTTCCTAGTAATAGCGAGGAGAATAAGCAAATAAAACATGCATCTAAAAGTTTGGAGGCTAATTACAAACTCATGTGTCAGCAGTTCTGAATGATGAAAAATTTTTACTAGATATTTTAATGTAGCACTATTAATACAGTTAATATTCTCCTGCCTATTGGGAAGTTAGAGCAAAAATCTTTCCTCTATTAATTTGTCGCAATGCTTTGCCAGCAGGAATCTACTTAATTATATCTTAATTTGTGGTTTTAATGAATGCCATGAAATTGCTATTTTTTTTCTTAAATGCAGTACTTAGTATTCCAAGGAATGGAGTTACAACATACATGATATTAATAAAAAAAAAAGGAATATTATAATATGTTTAGAATTAGTGTATGATCATAGAGTTATGCTTTAACAACTGCTTTAAAAAGTTTTTGGTCTAAAGACTGGATTTCATACACAAATTAAACTTTGGTCCCATGAAAATTGAGAATAAAATTCATATATTCTTCAGAGAGTCATGCAGAATAAAAAAATAAAATAGAATAGTTACATTAAAAGAAATAGAGAAAAAAATCAATACATTTTGTATACCTCTAATTTTAAAGTTATATAGGTATATAATTGCACACCTTTATAAAAACCATTTTATAATATGTTGATATATAATTATGCATCTGCTGTGGTTTTACAAGGCATCAGTTCTTTTACCAATTACTTTTTTATACCTATTGATTCATACATACCTATTCATACATATTTATCTTTTATTCTTTTCTTCTTCTTTTCTTATACTCTCTTCAGGGGGAGGGAATACCAACAAGGTTATGTAGTTCCTATCAGATGCACTTACCTCTCTGACTAATGTCACTGAAATCAGTCCATGATAAGAAGTATAAGAAAAATAGGCAGCATAAACAAGACTAGCCTAGACTAGCCTGTTATTTTCATCTAGAAACATATAGTCTAGAAAAGGCACCAAAATTTAGTTGCAAGGAAGCTGAAATTATTCTTCTGATTGATGTTTGCTATTTCTCTCTGATGAAAGAAAATATAGTTCCTTACTATACAAAAGCCGTAATATTCATTCACAGTGTTAATGGCTCCCAAAAGATTATTTAAACCAAACAAGATTTCATTGTCACTGGGGAGTGGCAAGCAAGAAGATCTTGGGATTTGCATAATAATTGGTTTGAAACAAGTGATATTCCATACAGTACTATGTATACAGAGTAATGAATATGGTAGCCACAGTCTGTGAGATCAGTATCAGGACTATAATGAAAGATGAATATTTTTCAGTCTTTGGAGGCTTTCGAACATCCATACAAGCTAATGAGCTAATTTAGATAAGCATTAAACACGAATTTAATCACACTACTGGTAATTATTACCAGACACACAATATGAAGGCCTTTTAGTTTCCTTCAAAAGTTGTAATTAACCATAAAGAAAGTAAATTGTTTGACCTCATGCACTGCCTATAAATGACTCAACTAAAGACTTTTAGTTGTAATAAGATGCTTAGCTTAGAATCATTTTTCCTTATGTATTATTTAGCTGAAAGTAAAAGTGTATTTTTTGCCACATGTTAACTTAGGAGCAAAATCAGACTCTGTTTCTGAAAATGTTACTCACTGAAATTAACCTGAACACCAAACCCATTTCCTAAGAGTATACACCATATATATAAACATAGTATACACCATGTTTATCTGACATGTGGCCGCATTCCCGTGCAATCTCCTGTGCTGGTCATGAGTTAGCAGGTAAGCATATAATTCCAGTAACCTTCCCAGCTCCTCTGAAATGTTTAAAGTTAAGCATGTGAGTGAGGGTCTTGTGGATTAGAACAAAAAGCGTGCTCAGGTAAGACTCAGTGTTTTGCTTGGCATACATCAAGTGGACAGGCATACTTGGCCCCAAAAGGCTTGAGAGAGCAAGATTTCCTTGCTGACTGCCTACACCAGGCAGAGTGCTATGCTTCTCCTGCATTTCGATGAAAAAAAAAGTCTGCAGTGTATATATATATATATAAAAGTCTATAAAAATTTTGTTAAAGCATTTTTTAGATACAGTTTCCAGTCTTAGAAATGTGTGACTAAATAAATATTTTTAGTTTCTTCGTATTAAAGGAAAAGTAGCTGCTACACAGTCTTGGTCCCTGAAGTTACGAATCTGGAAAGAAACGCTTAATAATCTAATTTCAAATAATGGAAGTGAACTGTTTTTTGAAAGCTGGCAAATGACAATGACTATGTTCAATTTCTCTCAAGCAGCGAGGTAGAGTACTTTCTTATTTAACAGAGTAGTGAGCTCATATACTTTTTCATTTTTCAATGGACCATTGCTCAAGAGCACGTCTTCCGTGACTTTACTCAAGTTACACTTTTTCAGCAATATTGAAAAATGAAAATTTATATGAAAATAGATAAAATGGCTTTTTTTTTTAATGGATTATCAGTGATATAAAATTAACTTTTAAAAGATTTGTTGAAAGCAATTTTTTCACTGTAAAAATTGGTGGAGAAACCATTTTCTGTATAATAAATTTTTTAGTAAAAAATTTTCAGCCAGGTCTCTGATCAGCTGTGTTATCTGTGCCTGTGATTAAGCTGAAGACTGTCTTTGGGCTTTAGCAGGTCAGCTGTCAACCTAAACTAGAATGTGCTTTTGCACACAACGAAGTGAGTGAAGGGGAATCAGGCCAAAGCTACGTTTTTTTCTTATCTCAGAAATAGGTAAAAAAATGCGCCACAAGGAAGATCTTTCCTTCAACACACTTAAATCTCATATGGCCTTTCTATGAAAACTTACTTCCAGCCCCCAAACCCCACAATATTTGGGATAGGAGCGAGCAGAATTCATCAGACAGAAGTGGAGTTAATCAGCTATAGGGATTTAGGCGTCAACTAGAAGACAAAGTAATCAGCAGATTTTGAGCACTTTCTTAATTTGTGTAAAATCTTTCTGCTTCTTGCAACTGTTTCTCGTCTTTCACCCAACTTTGTTTTCCAGCTCAACTTTAGACCATCTTGCTCTCCTCCCTCCTCTCTCTTCCCCTGGTGTAGAAACTATTTCTCCTATTGTTGCTTTTCTTTAGAAGTTTTTTTTCAGAAAGGTTGGGTTTTGGTTTTGTTTTTCAAAAAAACAAAACAAAACTTTTTTCCAGAAATTTTCTTCTACCACTTCAGCTGCGTAATCCTAGCTAAATAGAGCATTCCTGAAATATTGTGGAGCTGTAATGGCTCCTGCAATTGCATTCTTCAGTTTATTTATGTTAGACATCTTCCTCTTATGCTCTGTTTATATAAGCAGTTACAACAGTGGAGCACACTATCTATAGACTAATTAGAATTTACCATAATAAACACAACTATTAATCATGATTTTCATTATTTTTTTTTCTCTAATAATCACTTGATATAATCCAGAACAATGACAAGAGAATGATCATTAATAACAAACACTCAGTATTTACTGATTAATTAAAGATGTTCATTAATTTATTTGAAGGATAGAGATTAAATGAACATGCCATTCATGTAATCGACTGTAAATGAAGAACAAAAATATCTTCTTTTAGAGTTAAAATTTTCATGAAACTTTGTGGAGTACATTAAGGACCTTGTGACTGGAAAGCCACACTTGTTCCATGAAAAAAATTTATTTAATTCTCAGCCAGAGGACTCATAAGCTGTATGGTATATGTGTGAAATTACGTTAGGTAAGTATGAAAAAGTATTTTGCTTTGCATGCTCTGACTGCATGGAAAGAATATTGCTTGCTATATTTTTGTGCTCTGTCCGCAGCAAATGAAGTTGTGACCTTATCCCTGTGTCTCATCTTGACGTCTCTTGGTTCTGCTGTGTTTAACTAATATAATACAAAAAATAGGAAGTACTAACTTCTTGCAAGAATATAAAATTTGACTTTGAAAATGAATTTAACTCTTTTCGTTGTTGCCTCAGGCAGATCTCGAATTAAGTTACACCCATCTCTATGAAACTGATTTTTCCAGCTTTTCTATTGGAGTTACCTTAAACAACTGTGAATGTCTTCTTTTGTTTGTGCCTTTCACAATCTGTTTTTATAATACTCTAATTGCACTTAGATGTACTCCAGTTTTTTCACTGTGTCAAATTTGAGGATGAACATTTTCTCTCTGTTAGGTGTTCAGTTTTGGTTAACAAACATATGATATTTTCTCATCTCTTAAAGTCTTCATCAAGAACCTAAAGCATTTTATCTCCTGCATCTATGATCAAAATTTTCCCCTAATTTTTCTGTTTAGTAGTAATACTGGAAAAGCATGAAATGAAATGAGAATCTGTGGTGATAACTCAAGAAAGAGAAAGGCTGTTAGAAAAATGACGTATAGTAAGAAGTCTGTAGTATTTCCGGTTTTTAACAATGATTATCTTTCATGGTGTTGAAGGGCTGCCTGTCACTGTTGGGGTGCTGAGGCGGCTGTGCAAATACACAGCCTCTTTTCAGTGACATGGTGGAAAATATACCCAATGCAGGTCAGTACTTACCCTGCCACTTTGGCTCCACTGCCCGCTGCATAGAAATCTATGTCTGGGCTGTTGAATAATGAAAACTAATTTACTTGAGGTGTGTTGAATGTACTGATGCACTCAATGAGTTCCATAGAGTTTATTAAAGGGAATATTCTTCAACAAACTTTAGGAATATTGTCCCAAACTATGAAAAGAGTTTTTGAAACCAAAATAATCAAAACATAAATCTAATGGGTGTCAGCTGAAGAAATACCCAGTTTTGCTTCTGTTTCTTTTCGTTATAAATTATTTCATGCCAACTGTGTCCCATATTTCCAAATTTCCAGAGCAGAGAGTCTGACCTCTGTAGAATGTGTTCTGAAACTCATTTGTATTTGGTCTCTCTGAACCCAAAATTATCTTTTCTAGTTGTAAAATTTGGGTGTGGACTCATTCAAGCAGTGCAATATGTAGTAAAACTTTAAAAATTGCATTCCAAGAACATTTTCTTAAGGTCCTTCATGGTGGGATTAGATCATTCTCCTAGACCATGGCAGAGAAAGCAGTGCACTTTCAACAGCATTTGAGATTTGTTGTAGAAATTACATATTCAATTGTATGGCTTATGACTGGCATTTTGAAGTTTTCTTTTTTATACGCATGGGGTACAGGTGTTCAGTGTTAATCTGTGACAGAGCTGTGTTAATTTATATGACATGTTTGTCCAAAATGCTTGAGGCAGCTTCTTTTTTTCTTTTTTTCTTTTTTTTTTTCATAGGAAAGGCACTATGGAAATTATAGTAATTTTTCTTATCTCAGTGAATCAGCATGTGCTGTAAAAGGTAGAAGAAATATTCCTTCATCATGCTTGCCATTCTCCTCCTTATCTTTGCATCATCAAATAAAAAAAAAATTAAAAATCCAGAATCTTTTTGATCCATGTAGCTCCTTCAGTCATATATATTTAAGAAAAAAAAATCTTACTGAAAGAGTAAAAAAAAAATATCTCTGCATGTCTATGGAAGAAGAGGGTTCCAGTGGGATCTTGTTCATTCTGTGAGTTTTTGTGACCTCTGGATGAGCAGAAAGTTGCATATGAATATGTGGGCAAGCACCAGCAAGGCAGATGTTACGCTTACTGACCTTCACTCACTGAAACTGATAATCAGTTTGGCTGTCATTCATTGTCCTTTTGAGGCTTTCTCGCAGCAAATGAATGCCAAGGAGACATATTTGATCCTGCAGGTCCTGCCAGAAATTAGGTTTGGACTTGGATATTTTGGAATGAATCCGAGTTGAGTTTGACAACAAAGGGAAGGCTGCTGCAGTAACACGTGCAGATGCTACGCTTCTCAATCTGTTTGTATGCTCCAGAGCAGGGAGACATCAAGGCCCTTTCCTGCCTTTCATGAGTGTGCCATGAGTGTGAAAGCAAAATATACAATAATGTCAAAACATATAATTCATTTATGTAGACAAACTGGCCAGTGAAGTTACACCTATGTAACCTAATGGATGGGGCATCAGTGTTACACTTAATAACAGGCAAATCATTAATGACCAGCATCAGAAGTCTTCTGCTTTGTAGTTTGGAAATCAGAATAGGATGAGAACACACATATCAAATAGTAAGATAAACATTTTATCACACAGCTAGCAATATCTTATATAGTTTAATCACCCATTAACTAAACTATGTTTCATAAAAAGCAAATTTGCGGTACTTTTTAATCAGATTTTTTTTCTTAATATTCCATTAGTGGTTTTCAGAGGTGCTGCACCTGCAAGTACTGGATAGAAAGAGTGTGGCAACAGAAACATAATAATGTTCAAGGACCAGAGCATATGAGGGTTTGTAAGAATTTAGAAGCTGCAGTGGGATAGTAGTAGAAGGTAGGTTCCTAGAGAAATAAAGGCTGGAGCCAACAATAAAAGGTACAAATACTGATGAAAATGTTGCAATCAATATTATTTGGAAAGATGTGACATGTTGCATATGATAAGGGAGCACCTTCTTTGTCCCCTTCCTGAATAAAGGGGAGGTAGACACTCCTTAATTATTGCCCCTTTTTGTCAACAAATTATATTTTTCCAGCTTTTGGGTCAGTCAGTCACCTTATCAGCATTTAAAGCAGGAGAAATAATGTGAAGCCCGGTTTACTGGTAGCCTGGTTTCTATACCCCTTTAGCCTCCCTCATGTGCTACCTTCTCCATCCTGTTTTTTTCTTTGATGTTTGCTGTCTTCTAGAATTTATCAGATTTGTAAGAGTACACAAAGTGGTAATGACAAACTGTATGGTGGTTTAGAAATACAGGATAAATACATAAGGTTAATACCACAGCGAAGCAAGAACCTGCCGTGAACGCTGCAACCTTTTAAAGCACGTTTGGTCACTGGGTGTGTAATGTAAAACCTATTTTGTGCACACTGTATGAAATATGGATCTTGGTGTTTCCTACTCATTTTAGCAGAGAAAATACTTCACACAACTATATGCTTACATTCCAAGTAAAAATTGCGTCTTTATATTTCTTTTTGTGTGTGGCAGTGGAATTTGTTGGAGTGATACTGAGATATAAAACTTCCTCACCAGTCCTTTATTTTTTTTTCTTCCACTTGTATAGAAATCTGTTGATTTGAAATTATTTCTTCTGTTTCTGTTTTGCTATACTAATCCCTAAGTGTACTGATAACCATAGCACATTACCTCCAATATCTGCTTTCTGAGAAGCCATTCACCAGCCTGCCTCTGCTTCCAGTGCAAAATCCTTTCCTATGCCTTTTGTTGCTGTTGGTACTTTTTCCTGAAGCAGCTTGGATTTAGGTGGAGTTACAGTTAACACTCTCCTATAAAAAGATGCTGGGATGGCAACAACCACGATCTTTTGAAATTCAAAAATGAGGGAGGAGTACTCTTCAGGCTCATGTAGGCAGATGCTGCATTCTGGTACTGCTCCTGGATTGAACTCTCCTATGGCTGCTCTAAACGTCTCCAGCACGTGGTAGCCAATAGACCTGTGCCTCACAGCCACCCAGAAACTTGGCAAAGCAAAATATGCTGAGTGTAACTTGAAAGTGGAGTGAAAAAAAGTATGTAGGAGAAAAAAAAGAAACTTAATTAGTGGTGTAAAACAAAGGTAATGTTGGTACATACTGGATTTAGACTACAAGTCTGTAATTGCAGCTTGCAGCTGAGGAGTGTACAGGACAGCTCATCGGGAAAGTCAGCTTGGCTCTTTTTCAGTCTGCAGTTTTGTATGTGCTGATCTGTTCTTCCAGCATAACTGTACTTGGCCAGGATGGCTGTAATGTGCTTTGCAAGCAGTTACTCCCCTATCAGGACTGTACTGGACAGCAGGTTTGGCAAAGGAAACCTGGGCAAGCAAACCCTCTCCCTCTGCCCCCGTATTTGCTCAGAGGACAGTAATTGGAAAGAGTTATATTACCTCAAGAATATTAGGGTGATCCCCTTATTATTTTGGCCTTCAATTGCCTTTCCATTACCAGCAGTGGACCAGTAAAATACTGGATTGAGGGAAAAATGCACAACCCTTTTTCTAAAATGCTGCAGTGTATTTTGAAGTTACTACATGTCCTTTATGGCTGTGCTGACCAGTTGACCCCTCAGTGTTACAAAGTCTCTGGGGTGTTGTTTGCCTTGCCATGCGAGGTTTACACCTCAGAGCAGAGCCATAGTTGGCGATGACCTGGGCTGTTAACAGTGCAGCATGCAATTTTGATGTTATAGTTTTGAGTTTCAGAGCACTCTCCAGTCATATGAGTTTCAGCGCCATTTGCTAACCCAGGCTATTTCTTGTTCCAGAGCTTTTAGCCTCTGTTTCCATGTCACTGCTGAGTGCAGATATGATCTGTGCTGGTTAAAAAGGTATTCAGAAAGATGAAAGGAAATAGCTTTTAGACAAGGGTGGAATAGTATTTACTTACTTGTATCCATGAATATGTTTTTGACTTTGCATTTTACACAAGGATTCTTTTTTTTTTGAAAGAAAACTGACTGAAGATTTTTAAGATTTGTAAAAATGAACCTTAAGAGCATTGTTAATAAATGGATTTACATTATAAATACACTATGCATAATGTCATATGGGTGTGACCAAGTAAGTTTCCTTTTTAACCTAGCAATCCCCTTTAAGAAGTTCAATTTCCCTCATTCTCTTTTCTCTTTTTTTTCCAGGTCTGTGTTCTGACTACAAAAAACCTGCTGTCTTTGTGGCAACGGAAATGTTATCAGCAGCCCAAAACCAGCCCAGAGTGATATGCAGCCACTGAATCCTCTGAATCCTGCCCTGCCCTAGACCCTAATCTTGGCTTCAGTATGAACACTTTTTTTTTAAAAAAATACAGAATACAGTTCAATCTCTGAAAAAATTGTGATCCTAGGGCTTTATGCAACACAGTCTTTCAGTTCTGAAGGGAAAAGGAAAAACCAGGAAAACACTCCTGACTGTGTGCAACTGAAAATTAGAAACCAGGTAGGGTGATACCAGAAGACTCTAAGATTGCAGTTTAGAGAATTCAGGAAAAAGCGGCCAACGTTAATTTTCAAGGCTCTTTGGCTCAGAAGGAAAAAAGAAATCCCTCAGTGTTTTGTTTCATTTTATTCTCCATGTGTTATGGTTTTCAGAATGACATTTAGTATTGGTCACAAATGTGTATGTGGGGTTTGCTTTGTTTTGTTTATTTTGTCTGGGGAAAAGCATTAGTCAGAGTGCACTTTACACAAGAAATGTTATTGTTGGGCTTACACATGCAATTAAAAAAAGAAATCAGTTAAGAATTGTTTATTGTTTCCAGTATTAAATATAACAGTATAGAGTAAGCAAGGTGTAAAGTAGCATAATAGTGTCTATCAGCCGATTCCAGTTTATTTGTTGAACTGGCTGTGAATGGATCTCATTCCACTGGTGTCAGTGATGTTCTGCTTATTCCTGTGAGCTTGAGAGCAGTTGGTTATGGTTAAGAAAGATGCTAAATAATGAGACTTGAAGTACTCTTCTACAATTGCCAAGGTGCTGGTACTGAATATTTGGTCTACTCTGGAGAGGGGAACTTTGTGTCCAAGAAGAGATAGCAGGGAAACCTCAACTGTCCTCAAAACTGAATGTGCAGGACTGTCTCTGAGAGGAAGCCTGAGTCTGGGAGCTAACTCTGTGGTGATGTATGATGTGCTATTTTCAAATTCATACTGCTAAGTCTTCATTGAACTGTGTGTTTTTAATATACTTGGGTCTCTTCCAATCTGAGTACCTGCTTTAAGTGTGCTCCCCATTTGCACAGACCCTATATATCTCTAGGTGTGGCAAAAATGGTATGAATATAGTTCATCAGAGGAACTCTCAGGTCCCTCTGCCGAAGAATTATTATTAAATAGATGGTATATTGGAGAGTGATTTTTGTGGCCTAAAAACACATGGCATTAATGCACTGGTGCTGTCTAGGCCATTGGTAGATCAAAAGCTGTTGTCATGCTGGGGCCTTAGCTGGTGATGGGAAGGAGGATTTGGTTCACTCAGGTTGCTGGAGATGGAGCCTCAGAAGTGCAAGTCATTTGTCCTTCCTAAGCAGAGGGTGATCCTGGCCTTGGGACTGTCCTTGTTTGTTTGGTTTTCCTGTGGCCTGATGGTAGCCTGTTTACACTTAAGCTAATTATGGTGTGCTGAAATAAGTTATTGTTTTTTTCATTCCCATTATGGGTGGTGAGGAAGTGTGCTGGTTTTGACTGGGATAGAGTTAATTTTTCCCCGTTAGCTTGTATGGGGCTAAGTTTTGGATTTGTGCTGAAACCAGTGCTGACAATACAGGGGTGTTTCAGCTATTGCTGAGCAGCGCTTGCACAGAGCCAAGGCCTTTTCTGCCTCTCACCCCACCCCACCAGCGAGCAGGCTGGGGGTGCACAAGGAGTTGGGAGGGAACACAGCTGGGACACCTGACCTCAGCCAACTAAAGGGATGTCCCACACCATATGGCATCATGCTCAGCATATAAAGCTGGGGGAAGATTGGCAGGGAGGCTGTGGCTCGGGGACTGGCTGGGCATTGTTTGGTTGGTGGTGAGCAATGGTTTTCATTTGCATCACTTGTCTTGCTTGGGGGTTCTCTCTCTCTCTCTTTGTTATTTTCCTTTTCATGATAATTTTATTATTTTATTTCAATTTTTAAACTGTTCTTATCTCAACCTATGGGTTTCTCACTTTTACCATTCCAATTTTCTTCCCCCATCCCACCAGGGTGGGTGTGAGTAAGCAGCTATGTGGTACTTAGTTGCCAGCTGGGGTCAAACCATGACAGGAAGCAAAGGACTCTAAGAGGGAATGGTGAAAGGATATAACTTTGAAAGGAGAGGAGGAAGGCTATAGAAGGAAACGTAAACAGGACTGGGATAATTTGAGTTATAGAATACTTCACCTGGTGTTACTACTGAAAAATATCAGTACCCCAGGAACAGTAATTTGGTACATTAGTATGGGAAGAAACATCTTTTATTTCAGCACAAAATGTGCTCTGGACACATCAGAAACATATGGGGAGGTGAAAAAGCTCTTATTTCCTGGCAGCTTTGGAATCTCATAGAAAACAATGTTGAGGGCAGCACAGTCACCACAACAGGCCGATACCGTAACAACCTAGAAGAAGGCTAATCTTGGTACCTGTAGCGGAGCCTGATGAAAAAGACAGCATTGCTTAAAAAGAAAAGAAGATTGGAGTAATGTGAACTCAAAGGGACCAATTATTTTTTTCAGCTGTCCTGGTCTCTCAGCCTAAAGGCACCTGCTGAACTATTCTTACTCTCATTTCAATCCAGAAAATTCACAGGTGGTTCATGTTAGGTTATGGGGACCTTCATAATCATCATTTTGATGTTACTACTACCCTGCTCACTGTATTTCAGTGCTTTAATCAGGGGACTGGTTTTCCTTATAGTCACAGATGGTTGCTGTTTGACAGGCTGACAGGCAGACAAAGTAAATAGGCATGAAAATAAAATATTCCTATGTTGGGTAGACACTGCTCTGTAATCCTTCTAGCTGCATTAGGATGGGGAGAGGGAATTGTGTATAAAGGTACACAGGAATCTTACATCATTCTCTCCTGGGCTGTCCTGTTGAAGATTTGATCAACAAAACTGAGCTTACAATGAAATTTCACTATTACTTTTTTGATTAAGGTGGTAAGTGTTGCCATTACATAGCACTGTGGCATTTCAAGGGTTTAGTCTGGAAAATTCCCATCTGGCAAAGATGTGCCTGATCCTGCATATCAATGGGAGTTTTCAGCACAGATCAATAGCAGGATAAAATGCTAAATAATTATTGCGTGCCTGTGCCTGTATCTACTTGCCTGCATTCACAATGAAAAGAAGAAGGAAAAAAAAAAAAAAAAGGAATTTTGCAAAACACCCCTCACAAACTCTTGGGGTCACCAAAGATACTGATCCTAATATAGCAATAAACTAGTTACCTAGGCAGTATAAAAGGTTTTATGACAAATTTCTTTATTATGAAAAGAGAAATCCAATAAATCAATAGTGGATTTGAAATTGATGAAATACTTTGGGTTAAGGACTGTTCCATGACATTTGTGGCAACTCTTGAAGAAATCACAGAATCACAGGTTGGAAGGGACCTCAGGGATCATCTAGTCCAACCTTAATGTGACATCTGGTCAGTGAACTCTCCTGGGGTAATTTTGTGGGACTGGAAATCCGGTTTTACATAAAGAAATTGTTACTGACCTATTGATAAGATAAGGAACTGCTTCCTTTTTGGCAGGTTAGTCAGTAATAGAGAAAGTTAGTCCCACCAGCACTCAGATTGCTCTTTTGCAGTTAAACAGGAAAAAGAATCAAATAGGGAACTGGCTGACTGACCCTAGAAAAGGATGATAACATGATGAATTTCTCTTTCTCATTGTGTATCAGTTAAGGTGAGCCTAAAGCTATGATTTTTGTCATTACCTTTATTTTAATTGAAAATAATGAAGCTACCAAGAAAATTGGGTTTGGTTTATTGATACATTCCCTAACTAAAGACCAGCTCTTTATATTCAGTATTTGAAATAAATGATTTGGTTAATGTAAATCATTGAAAAGAAGCTCTATTACCAGGGAACTTTTGTATACAGTTCTCTCTCTTCTGTTTCCTGAATGGTTTTGCTGGATCAGGTTTAGCTGGTCAATGAAGTTAAATAGCAGTTTGTCAAGTACTTCTGCTGAAAAAGTGATTCAAGCCTGTTATTCCTAAGGGCACTGAAAAAAAAAGTGTTAACTTTTATTTAGGATTTAATCTTTTTTGGAACCTAATGGTGCATAAATACCTATGGCTCTTAGGCCATAGCTCCAGATTAGGACCTTTGAGTGAGCTTTCACTGCAAAGACTGCATCTCCCATCAATCCATAATTAATAGAATAAAACATACTTTGGGGGTGACTTCAGGTGCTAGTCTTTTGCCCGATAAACCCTGTGGTAACTTAGAAGCCTGGCCCCTGAAATTCTCAAGCAGGGCTGATGTGCAGATGGGAAATGTGGTAAGAGGGGCTGGCAGCAGGGTTTGTGGGGGACTGGTTGCCCTTTACCCTCTGGTGGCAACTTTCCCTGTGCAGCAGAGGTCTGCCAACAGCTGGGGGGGCACACAGCCAGGCTGGCCAGGGCTGCGGCAGGTCAGCCCACAGCTAGGGTGGCACTGGGCTTCCAGAGCACCCTGGGACCAACAGCCTTGTCCCTTGCCAGACGGAGCTGCACACTGCATGGTAGGCACTTCTCCGCTTAGAGGAAAACAAGCCAGCAGAAAGCAGCTTGCTTAAAGCTGCTCAACTTAATCCTGAAGGCTTTTGAAGTGGGGCAGGCACCTACATATCATCATAGCTTGGGTTGCTTATGAAGAAGGAATCCTAGAGCAGCCTTAGGTTCTGCCACTGTTTTTGGAAATGCTTGCCTCTAGGATTTGACTTGGTTTGGTAATTTGGATTTGCTGATCCTGGTTGCCAAAGACAGTTTGCAATAATGGTGGGTTTTCCAGCTACTGAAAACAATGGGTTTCTTTTTAAGGAAAATATTTTAAACTGGTCCATTTCTTAAAAACAGTAGATATAATAATTTTAAAATTGAATTTTCTTTGTTTGGTATACAAAAAATTCCAACAGAGTGTATTTCATTAAGAAAAAGATTAAGTAGAAATCACAAACCATTGTTTTCAAATACAGTACTGACAGTAGCAAAATCTGGAAATTAACACTTCAAATTTGTATCCGTAACTTACCTTCAGTTGGGTAAACACATATCTCTGGGTTAGTAAAATTATGTGTCTATCAGTGGAAAGAACCTAAATACAGACAGAAAAAAAGTGTTTTCACCGAAGAAATTGCTTGGTGGTAGTTTGCAATTGCTTTCCCAGGTTGAGATAAATTAAAGTCAAGGAAGACTGTATCTTAAAAAAAGGGCAAGAAGAGAACACAGAAGACCTCATGAAGAAATAACCAGCAATTATATTGTAAAAGCATATAAAAATACATATGAAATGCATATATTGAGATTTATGGATTATTTCCTAAATATTTGAAGTAGATGCTAATGCTCAAATTCTTTTTGATCTCAAGTATTAAAAAAAGTTAGACATCTCTGTGTAGCAATGAGTATCTGACATAAGGATTGACCATGACTAAGTCAATCTCAAGTGGAAAAATTCTTCTTTTTATTTGTACCTGTGTTAGATTCTGCTAGTCTTTCCATCGAGTTCTGTTGCTTCTCCCAGAATCTGCAAGAGGCCGGTTTTTCTAATTTTTCCACCCCTATGCTATGAACCAAAAGATATATTAGAAAATAGTTGAAAGTGTTAATGGTTTTATTATTGAATCATGCTACATTATATGAGGCTTGAGGCTTTTCTGTGAGGTATGTGAAGGTGAAAAGAGATACACAATTGTTCATGTAGGCTCAGGCTTTGTTTCTGAGTAAACCCAAAGCTTTAATTGTTTGCCACAACATGGTTGTTTTCTTTCCCGTATGTTGATGACAGTCCTCAGTCTGCCTTCTGAAGAATTCTACCAGCCCTCTACACGGCAAATCTCACTTAGGTCTGTAAGATAAATGTGCGGATAGAAATATTTGTTGGATGTGTCCCATGGTATAACTTTTTTATTGTTTTCAGCACCAGAACTACTTCACTTAATTTCCTCTCCCTCACCTTCCATAGAATTTATAACTTGCTTTTTGTAAAATGAAACCCCCAAATGACTAAGGAACCCTTATTATTTCAGTTTAAATATTATGACTTAGCTGTTAACTTTGGTTACTACTGGCAAGAGTAACATTATCTATCTACAGTTTATATTAATAGATGTTAAAGTAATAGATGTATTTTTATTATCTTGGCTGATTTTTTCACTTTTCTGCATGTGTCTATCACTTCAGGGAAACTCATGAGTCAACACTGTTCCTCCTTTTAGAGAACTGAAAATGAGAAAAATCATTCAGCTTGTTCAGCTTGTGTCTTTGCATTAAATCAATCTTGAAATAATTTATCCTTCCCATGAGCCTTTCAGATACACAGATCTCATTTATGCAGCTTGTGTGCAACTTTCTGTACAGCTTTAATTTGATTTGCTTATCCATGTGCTTCTGCATGCTCACGTTGGACCCTGGGCTTAATAGGATGCATGGCAAGTCTTCATGATGTTTCAGATACTCTGAGTAAATCAGATCATTAAAATACAGCTTAACCTAATGGACCACCCTGGAGTGTTTAAAAAAGAAAAAAAAAAAGCCCAAACTAACAAAAAAACACCAAACCTTCTCCATATTAAAATGAACAAAACTGTTTTCTTTAGCAACTTCTACAGCACCGGAAAATTTTGTTTGCACAGTGTCATGATGCATGGGTGGGGGCTCTTTGTTGCTATTGTTGCATGAACAGGCTTGGTTTGTAATCAGAAACACTATAAAAAATAATTTATTATGCAGTATTCCAGTCTAATCAGGTTTACATATGCTAAGACCTTGGTCATGGATCTAAATATATTAAAGAATGACACAGAAATTTGTGTGCTTAATAAAGCACTTTTGAATAGATTTACTTTGTTTGACAGGTAAAATCATCTCATAATTAATTTAAGCCTAGATGGCAATGGCTGAAGCATATCTCAGGGCCAGAGGCACCACAGAACCACTCTGACCCCAGGTCCAGAGCCCCCCAGCACCTTCTGTGCCTTGTGGGGAAGCTCTCTGTTAAGACACACAACCCACGTGCTCGTGTGGCTGGTGAGCTCCCTTTCCAGCCAGAGGGGACACAGGTATCACCTTTCCAGAACAAAGGCAATGCACAATTTCCTAATTTCTGCTGGAAAGAGGGGCTGCTGTTTACCTGCCTTACCCCAGCAGGGCAGGCTGCTCCCTCCCTGTGCGGTACAGTGGGGGATGCTCGCTCCTGACTGCCAAGAACATGGCTGAGCCTGGACTTGGATGCCAAAGCTCACAGGGGCATGTTTTAGGGTCCTGATTCCTCACTCTCTTGACCAGGGTCTAGTCTCCCATTCAGCCTGTGCATGTTTTATTAGCCTATCTCTTTATTTTATTTTGTGGGAATCAAGGTATACATAGAGTGACTGCTGCTAAACTGGCTCTTGCCCTGGCAGGGCAGTGGGACGCAGCAAGGGCAGGTCTCCAAACTTGTGAATGAAGGATTTCTCCCAGGCCAAATCAAATATCTGGGAGCCTTGATCTAAGAACGACTGACTGGAAAGGCAGAGGTAAGAAAGTGTTCTGCTAACTCTTCAGCATGTCAGAAATACTACACTGTAATTCTGGGAAAAAATGCCGTCACGGAGGACTGGGACACTGATAAAAGTGCATTTCAAGCACAAAATGAATGAATCTTTCCAAAGACCTTAAAGATTCTTTATAAAGTGACATCAGCACTCAGTATTTCTTAACTGAGCTACTGGTTTTCAGTAGGCTGAAAACCAATTCAGTTACCTATTCTACTGCCATTTGCCATCTGATGGCAAATCATGTTCGACCTCGCTCTGTTGCTGTGCTAGGTTGATCACTGGTCAAGGCCTGAATCCCCTAATAGCAAACTGAAGTCACATCAGCACTCAAATGCTGCTGTGATCTGTAGCTACTGCTATTAAGGTGAACAATGTCTTGCTCCCTGACCCTTAGGCCAGCCTGTGAAGATGTACTACATTGATGTACATGGACCGCCTACATGTGGTTTGTGCAGAATAGCAAGCACTAGACACTACCCTTGAGATTACTAGCAGAACAAATAGAAGTCTATGTAAAAGAAAAAGGACTGGAGCTGCTGCTTCACAGGGTCTAGCATTAGTATTTCTGGTTTAAACACAATCACATACCCTATATACTTTAAATGATTGGGGCAACACAGTAGTGGAGAGGAATTTTAGGACAGAAAGGAAGAGCAGTTTAAAAAAACAAAAAGAAGATAAACAGAAAAGATGATGGCTGAGAGTTTATTAAGCCTCAGGCAAATAAATTTAAACATAAGCATGAAGAATTAAGATAAAATATAAGAGAAAATATAAAGATATTTTGTCTATCACCATGGCTTCCTTCAGGTCTACCAGCCTGAGTCTAAACCAACATCAGGCCTCAAACAGATTCATGAATCTAGGATTTGAAGTGCTGCTTCCTCTAAAAGCTGAAGAAAATATAAAATCAGAATAGAGGTCAGAGGCTTAAACAGTACATCCCTTAGGAGGGAGACAGGAAAAAACCAAACCTGAAGACTTGCTTTGGACAAATGTATGTTTGTTTGTTTGTTTAAATTATGTATCAGAAAATACCAGCAGTTTTCAAAAATATAGAAATGATGTGGAAAATTCATTGGCAAAACCTTTGTCAAAAACGAGAATTTCAGGTTTGAAATATTTTCCATCTATTGGTTTAATGTCGAAGGTAGTTTGTTTGGATCTCAAACTTTGCATACCTGTACAGAACATGACAGGAAGGCTCACCAGATTCCTTCCAGAAAGAATATTTTCAGGAAATATTTCATGGTGCAATCCGATTAGCCTTTTTGTAGCTGCAAAACTCTTAATAAAAATAGCTCACTGAGTTCATGTGCACTGAGCAGTTCAAGTGAAAAGCCATCAGTGAAACTGAATTAAAACCATAGAGCCAAGGTCTCTCAGAGCAATGCGCATGATTTATACTAGAATAAACCAACATGTAGCAGAAGCAATTCTTCACACCACTGAGTTTTTGGCATGGGAGCTGGTCCCAGAATCCAAAACTTACTGCTTCAGCTTCCATATTTCTTAGTGTGTAGGAAAACCTAAACTACAACATCCTGTAATATTTTTGTGACATTTGAGACTAGAATATATGTGACCAAGGATCTAAAAAAACCCTGAAGTAGGTTGGGATTTTTTTTTTTTTAATGGTCTTGATCATGATAGTAAATGGTATTTTCTTATCTGTAAAATGTAGTTGAGGTATTGTACCGTGTCCTGATTTTACCAGTTGAAGCCTCTTTCTTTTTTCATAGTCATAAAATATATGTCAAGCACTATGAGCAACTCCTTTATGCCTTGCTTGCAGTGCTGCAATTAGGATCATACTGTGTCATATTCGAAGCTCAGTGACTGTTAAATGTGCTACGCCTGCATCACACTAACTACTATATCAGTCATTTTAGATGACCCCCTTGAAAATTGCTGCCAAAAGTTTATATGTCAGAAATCACTTTCAAAATGCTTATGAAGTGAAGAATTTTCACAGCTCTTTACCTACTCAAATACTAAAAACTGTCAGTCAATGAAATCAGGCTCGACAGTTTGTATTCCAAGACTCACCATTCAAAGATTTGCTTGAAAAATTATTCCTATCATCTGTCAGCAACTGGGTTCTGTGTTTAGTCAGTTGCTCACTTTTATATTGTAATAACCACTGGAAGTTGCTACCAAAGATCTGCCAGAACCCTTGTTATTATTTTTAAATGGGATGAACCAGGGACATGCACATCAGCACTGCAGTACTTGAACGCTGCCTGTCATGTGAGCTGGAAATTCAGTCCTCTTGCCCAAGTGTGCGGCTGCTTTCATTCAGAACTCTGTACTGTTTCGTTGGCATCTTCAGTTCCAAGTGACAGCAAAAATATGACCTACATACTGAACACAGGGGATATATTTATCACCGAATCACAGGTTGGAAGGGACCTCAGGGATCATCTAGTCCAACCTTTCTAGGAAGAGCATAGCCTAGACAAGATGGCCCAGCACCCTGTCCAGGCGACTCTTAAAGGTGTCCAACATGGCTGAGTCAACCACTTCCCTGGGGAGATTATTCCAATGGGTGACTGTCCTCACTGTGAAAAATTTTCCTCTCATGTCCAGTTGGAATCTCCCCAAGAGCAACTTATGTCCATTCTCCCTTGTCCTCTCCATGTGACTCCGTGTAAAAAGGGAGTCTCCATCTTCTTTGTCACTGCCCCTTAAGTACTGGCACATGGTGATGAGATCCCCTCTGAGCCTCCTTTTCTCAAGGCTGAACAAACCCAGTTCTCCCAGCCTATCCTCATATGGCAGCTTCCCAGTCCTTTGATCACCTTGGTGGCCCTTCTCTGGACCCCTTCCAGCCTGTCCACATCCTTTTTGTACAGTGGGGACCAGAACTGTACACAGAACTCCAGGTGTCGCCTGACAAGCGCTGAGTAGAGCGGGATGATGACTTCTTTATATCTGCTGGTGATGCCCTTTTTGATGCAACCCAGCATCCTGTTGGCCTTCTCGGCCGCAGCAGCACACTGTTCGCTCATGTTGAGCTTCCTGTCCACCAGGACCCCCAGGTCCCTTTCCACAGAGCTGCTCTCCAGCCAGGTGGATCCCAGTCTGTGCTGCACTCCCAGATGATGTTTTCCCAGGTGCATGACCTTACACTTCTCCTTGTTGAACTTCATAAGGTTCTTGCTGGCCCACTCTTCCAGCCTACCCAGATCTCCCAGCAGAGCAGCTCTCCCTTCTGGAGTGTCTACTTCCCCACTCAACTTGGTGTCGTCAGCAAACTTCATCAGGCTACACTTGATGCCATTATCCAGATCACTTATAAAGGTATTGAATAACATTGGGCCCAATATTGAACCCTGGGGGACTCCAGTTGTGACAGGTTGCCACTTGGAAAAGGAGCTATTTACCACCACCCTTTGGGTGCGGCCTGTCAGCCATTTCCCCACCCACTGCACAGACCACTTGTCCAGGCCATAACGCATTAATTTCTCCAGGAAGAGACTGTGGGGGACTGTATCAAAAGCCTTGGAGAAGTCTAGGTAGACAGTGTCCACTGCCCGCCCCATGTCAACCAGGCAAGTCACTGTGTCATAGAAGGCCACCAGGTTTGTCAAGCATGATCTGCCCTAAGTGAAGCCATGTTGGCTTTTCCCAATCATGTGCTTCATTTGACTTGTGATGGCCCCCCAGGAGGGATCGTTCCATAACTTTCCCAGGGATTGAAGTAAGGCTGATGGGCCTATAGTTACCCGGATCCTCCCTCGAGCCCTTCTTGTAGATAGGGGTAACATTTGCCTTCCTCCAGTCCTCTGGGACATCCCCCATTCTCCATGACTTTTCAAAGCAGTTAACAATTGATAATAGTATTAGAGAAGGAGTTTAAGAGCTTTTTAAGTTTTAAGAATTTGGTCTGTAAACTTACTTTATAGGTCTGTTACTGAGGATGAGATTTGATTTATGACTGAAACTATTTTATCTTTTTAATTTTCTGGAGAATTATACTAATCTGCTCTGTTATAGGTGGGACTTTAGTAATATGGCTTAGGTCCAAGCCTGAGCCTACAGAATCGATAGGCTAGGTTTTAGTGTTTGTTTATTTGTTAATAGCTGTATAGCCATCAGTATAGTGCTAAGAGTCAATATCTACAATCAACTGCTATTAATTAGAACTGTGTCACTCTTTTATTCATAAGTTCAAGGCTGGATGAACCTCCTGTTACAATGAATGACAAAAGTGCAGTAGGACTTTTTGTACCCTGTAGCCAGCCTGTACCAAACCTTTCTACTTCCTTGCTTTGTAACACAACCTCAGTTTCACTGAGGGGTTTCCTCAGTGCCGTTGGTCCTTTTGCTCAGCCTCAGCAGATAGAGGGGATTTAATTTCCTTTTTTGGCTTTCCAGATGACCCCAGCTCTAGGCCAAGGGCAGGACTTCACATCCTGTCCTAGGAGGGGGGAAATTCAAACAGAAAAGGGGGAGATCTGTGTTCTTGTCTTGATTGCTGCCGCCTTTTGCATTAAACTCTCACTGGATAAACAAAAATAATGATGGACCAGGACACAACTGCAACCTAGGCAGTATGTGTTAACCATGGAGATTTATATAGCTCTTGTAAGAGTGCTGCCTAATTTTCATGTTGGGCCAACTGTCACTGAAATAGAAGTAAAAAAGGTTTCTTTCTTGTTTAAAGCCATCTTTTTCTCCTGTGAAACAGGCTCTGTAGTCCCAGGAGGAGTAGTCAGCCATCAGGGCATTCAGCGCAGTGCTTCCTTGCCTCCTGCAGGAAGGAGATGCAGCTTCCAGAGATCTGTCCCTGCCAAATGCCCAGCAGCAATCAAGTCTTCGCATGCAAAGGACAAGCTATGTCACAGAGCTTCCTCTTAAAATGGTGTGTCTATATGGCAGTTATAAGCACATACATATGTTTCCAAATAGATTTAGGTATGGAAATATTTCTGTTTTAACACTATAATTATAAAAAAAGGACCCTAGCTGATGTTAAATGAATGCATGAACCATGCATAACAGTGGGAACACCTCCGCTGAATTTCATGGGCATTCAACCAGGCTCTCCCCAGAAAAAGAGATTTTGAGATTCTCTGCTGGGTACAGAGAGTTCTGGGAATCAGATTGCCCTTGGACAGGAGGAGACAGAAGAGCATTTCTAACAGTCTGCTCTTGTTTTTCTGTAGTCTGTTGAGGAGCCTTTTTGCTGTATGGCCTAGCCATTTTAAACACCAAGCCTTTGGATGGTATTTCTTTAGCTCTGGCCTCATTTCCCTGGCCTGTCACAGCATGTTAGCTATCAGAAATACTCTAAAAAACAGGTATCCAGCATAGGAATTTCTCCAAGAATAGAGCCAGTATATTTTTAATTGCATGATACGAAAATCTGTTTTATCTAATGTTCAATTTAGACACTCATCCCTTGGCATCATAAATGTGTGTGACCTTTTATTACAGACAAGCGAAAGTATTAGTCAGAAACAAATATGGTGCAAGGGAGTGGCTGCTTTCAAATCTGTTACCTATATAAAAGCAATCTAAAATAGATGACTGCTAATCTGAGACTCTAAAGGAGATGAGAGTAGGATTTCTTATTGGTTAATAGTGACAATAGTGCTTGGCATTTTGGGATATGGTCAAACAGATTGCTGAATCCAATCCCTTAGTTTGACTGTCATAGTCCTTTCCCCGCCACCCCCAAAGAATGCTAGAAACCACCACAGGAGGTTGGCAGCCATGGAATTTACTACAAAGCTTTTGAGGTTCCTGACTACCTCTTTTGGAGCCGCCTGTCAAGAAAACAAAGCAAGTCAGATTAGAAGGTTGAATCTAAACAAAATCGGACTCCTTAACCACTTGTTGTGTTATCTACTATTGTTGGAGTGATAAATCTGCTTAAGAACACAAGAAGGTTATGTGCCAAGCACATAATAGAAATATGTGATACTCAATGTATCCCCCAAAGTATACAAAACGATGATATCTCCAGTACGAAGACCATCACCAGCCCTAATCTTAAGGCTAAAGCAGACTTGCTTGTGAACTTGTCTTACTAGGATGACGAAAGGTCAGTGGTGTTGATGAGGAATTTTACTGTGAATAATGTAGGCTGTTCTGACAAGTTTTTTTTTTTTCTAGATTAAATTATATAAGGTAAAAAAGCAAGCCTTATATAAGCAGGGCTAATTTAAGAATAGGATGTGTAGTATTTTTAAAGGTCATTCTCCAGGAAGAAAAGTACTATCAAAACAATATTTGCCATATCGCATTTCTGGCTACAGGGCTATTTTTACTTTATTCCTTTTTTGATCATACCTCGGTGGGGACCATGTCTGGGCTGTCACTGATTCTGGTGGACAATGCAATTCCACTTGTATTTCCTACAGCCATTTGGCATGCAAAACCCCTGGACCAATTTAAACTCCCACTGCTGCTTTTGGAGTTCATGACCAGTGTCGAAAATGGTGACCAGACAGGTGCCTCAAAGTATTGTTTAATGGTGGGACCACAATACACTAACAAAGAGTAGTTTGCACCAACTGAAATATCTACGTTCATGATTATTTTACTTCAGTCTGTCCCCACCCTGCCTTGGAACCTAGGAATTTGGGTTTATTTATAAACTGTAGGAGTGGTCTTTATCTGAGTGCAATTTCTTATGAGTGACTGCTTTTGTTCTCCAAAGAAGGATGGACTTTTCAAACCGGTTTCAAATCCTTTGCCTTCTCATTTTCTCTGTGCCTTTCCTCTTTGACAACCTAGTAGGGTGAGTTCAACAAGGGGTCAGCCCTTGTGTTGCCTCTCAAGTGGTACTAGATGGGTAGTTATCTGAAGGTGTTGCATTCTTTTCTACTCATGGGAACTATCCCTTTGTTGAGTTAAAGCTATACAATTGGACTAACATCTAATATATATAAAATACTTTTGCATTATTGCAAAATGGCTCTTGAATCAATGTGTTTACCTACTGCTATTTACAAGCACTGGCAAAGCTTGCTATTATAGTTTAGGTTTTTAACCCCAGTTTTGCATTCTGTCCCAAGAGTTTACTGCCTCTCAGAAATGTTAGCAGGAGAAAACATGTATATTGTCTTAGCTCAAATACTCTTTCACCGATAGTTTCTCCTGACTCTCCTGTGATAATGGTAAGCTCTGGCAGAGTGGGAAGGTGTTATTTTCTGCATCACAGTTTGCTAGAATTTATCTGTTAATCCCAAAACATCAGAAGTCCTGTACAGGATAAAAGAAATATTTCTGTGGTCTGTTTCAGATCTAACAGTCAGGCTGGTCTCTCTACTAAGAGTGCTGTGTTATTCTTTCTTGTTAAGAGTCCTGGATGCTATTTAAAAATAAATAAACCACCTTTCCTCTAAAGTTTGCCAACCTATATTTTATTTAGGATCCTCTTCTTTTGGCCAGATCCTGTAACTGTGGCAACATTCAGGATCTTTGTCCATGAAAAAGCACATACTTTTTCAAAACAGTGAATGAAGATACAAAATATAAACTGATTTCTTTTTTCCTGAAATTATGTGCTGAAGAATGATTCATACAGATGGCTGCTGGCAAAAATGTGCACAAGAATGTCATTATCCAGGGAAGAAAGGGACTGCGATTAGGTAAATGTACACGTGGCAGTGATCCTTTAATGGCGTAAGGTTTGCAAGTACAACTGCAATTGCTCAAGCACAGTAATGTCACATACAGTTACAATATATATGTTTCCAGCATATAGCTCTGGTAAGCTTTAGCGTCACAGTAACAGAAACTATGACAAGCACTGTGAAATTGCTAAGTTCTCCCAGCTTGCTAAAGTCTGCAAGACCCCTCTGTTGGCCCTGTGAGCCCATGTCCCTCTGTGGGGGCTCCCAGGCTGCCCCAGGTGGGGTGCTGGGGTGGCCTGGAGAATAAGGTGGGGGGACACCCTTCTAGAAATTAGTTCTCCGTTGCTGGGGTCTCCAACACTGCTTTCTCTGGTTGGTCTCACTTCTTAGTCATAGAGTTACCTTTTTGTCCCCCCAAATCACCATGACTGGGGGTCTTTTCTACTCCTCCTTTCCTCACTGCCCAATCATTTGTTGCCTCTGGGGAGTTGGCTCCGGAACTGCTACAGCTCCAGCACTTTTATCATTTTACCTTATGGCTTGGTAAATGTTAAATCAGTATTTTGCTAAATATGTTTAAACTAATTCAACAATTTGGTTATTGCCTGATTACTTCAGTCGGTAATTTGGTAAGTTCCTGTCTTGCTACAACAGATGTTAAATATATTTGTGTGGGGCTGGCAATTTGTTTGCTGACTCGTCTTGGTGAAACATTCCTTTTCCCCCCACCACTCTTGATGCCCCACACATTGATTCCCCCCCATCTCTTGATGCCCTAAGGAGAAAAAAACATGGTGGGGTCGTTTTTCTATTTTTCCTTTTCCCCTCTCAGTTCTTCTAGGTTCTTTTTTTTTTTTTCCCTTTTAATCCAATTCCCCCCCCCCCCCTTTTTTTCTTTTTTTCCTGTTTTCCTCTCATTATTTTCTCATTATTATTCATTTTTCTGCTCCAGAACTTGAAGGATGTTAGCTTTCTTCAAAGGAAAAGATGGAATGCCCTAGGCTTGCTGTAGAAAAGTACTATTTATACTGCCTCTGCAACAGGTAGAACAATTCCTGAATTGCTTTTTGGAGCTTCCTTAACATCCAGCCATATCAGCACAGTGCTTGGTCCTCTGTGTGCTTCCTGTGGAAATGAGCCTTTTGCTGGATCCACTTTCTTTTGTCTTGACTGAGGGATTTCTTGAGAAGCAAAGAGCAAGCAGCGAAGAAAACGTTCTCCTCCCTTTGCACCTTCTCTTCTCTTTCCAGATTACCCGCTGGTTTTTATCTGCAGGCAAAACCAAGGAAGGCACTCCTCCTCTGTGGCCAAAGGAAATAAGGCTATATTGCTTGCTAAAGTAATTGTGAATTGAAACAATCAGTAGTAGAGAACTGACTGGAATAAAATCTTTTAACACAGAACCAGGTTAAGTGATTTATGTGATAACGTTGCTCCAAGTACCTCATAAGGCAATTTAGTTGTGTCGCCCCCCCCCCCCCCAACAAAATGTTAAAGAAAATATTTAAATTGGTCATAAAACTGAGAAAGTTTTACTAAATGCTTAGCCAGCTCAGCTGTTGCTTGTGACCTTTTCTTCATGCTGTAGCTCAAATTTCATTAGAAGCTGCTTTTCCTTCAATTTAAATAATCCTTTAAAATCCTTATAAAAATGGAAGACACACATGCTTGAACTGTTTTTCTTCTACTAAAGCACACATTGCACAGATGAAACCAACTTTCAGATTATGATTTGCACAGTACTATATAATATAAATGCATCTGAAATTTATAGCACACCACGAACTGTTTAATACTCAACACTTAAACTGCTGTGTTTCCACAGCAAGCTGTAATAACTGAAGATTTAATACAGAACCTGATATCTGGGCAGTTATTAACATTGTTTTCTTAGTATTTTACTGCCTGCTTGTAAACACTAGTTTATTGAAATGTAACAGTATGTACATGGTAAAATAAACTGTGAAAAAGAACAGGTTGTTTTCTTTGCCAGAGGTACTGCAGATGTAAGTGAAAAAGTCTAGACCTTGAACTTAAACATCCAATCCTATATACAGAAAAAGTAAATCCCTTCCTACCACACTATTTTGACCTTGTGTAGCTGCTCAGGCTTTTTAACAAACAGCCAGAGGAAGTTGCTGCTCTGGAGATCTGGTTTGTTTGGGTTTGGTTTTTAAAGTCTGCTATTCCTTTTAAAGAAATAGGGTTCCCTCCCTTCCCCCTTTATAATCTGTAAAAAAAAGGAAGGACACTTCAATGTACAGTGTTATTTTTACCAACGGGTCTTGTGCCAACAGAAATATAGCATTTAATTCTATTAGATTGCAGAGATTAAAAATACCCAAAGAATCTCAGTAAATTGTTATGACTTGGTATATTCATGTTCCAAAGTAAGTATTTTCTCTGATCTTATTTAAGTATATTTTAAGACTTCTAATTTCACTCTTTGTCACCTTTGATAACTATTTTAGGGTAAGACCTTAGCAAGTGTTAAAAACAAAAACAACCAAACAAAAAAGGAACCTTTATGCATAGATAGCAAAACTCTTGCCCAGGTATTAAAGCCAGTGAAGTGTAATATTAACTGAGAAACTATTGGTCATCCAATAGATTTAAAAATTAGGGTAGGATGTTAAGGACTTACCTTCATTCCCCTAACTGAGAAAATCCTACCTAAACTGTCAGAGATAATCTGTACCCATGTCCATAATGATTTTTGTGAAAGAAACCTATCTTGTTCATCAGGAAGGGGAATAGCAAAGAAAATTAGCAGCTGTTTTAGGAGGGAAGATGTCATAGGTTAAGTTGCTACCTGAACAGGATTAAGTCTAGAATCTGTACAAATAAAACGGGCTTTCACGTGCTTTTTATCCAGACCTTCACTTCCTAGTGTTGGCCCTTTATTTTGAGACTTAAAGTCTTCAAGTGCTTCCTCTGTAATCCATGACATTATTTCTGGCTCTCTATCTACTGTTCTTTGGCTAGATCCTATGTTTCAGACCCCCTTTATGGAAGCTTTTCTTGCTTTGTCCACAAAGATAAGTAGCTGAGAAATGGAGCCAGACTCTAACTTGATGAAGGACCCTTCCCAGTTGTTTAGCCTGTATCAATTTTGTTCTAAAAAGAGAACGTTCTAATTACATTTGGTCTACAGCTAACTTCAAACATTGTGTGGCTGCTTCATATATACATATATAGTTATGTTGGAATTTTAAACACCTGATTAATACAATTTATTGCATGGGACTTCAGATCTAGGCAGTAGCATATCACAGATATGGCTGAGAAGGCATCTTGCATCCCTGATACCTCCTGAAAAGTTTAACCACACAGAGGCACTACCAGTACTTTGGATGTATTGAACCTCATAAAGAAAAAGAAAACAAAAACCAACAAAACAGGGGTGTAAAAAGTCAAAAGTTACCTTCATAAGAGAAGAAGTGAGAAGCCATGTTAGGCTAGTCACTACTTTCACAGAATTCCCAGACCAACAATGAAGAATTTTGTGTGTGCACACGTGTGTGTTAATGTCTTGTAGATAGAAAAGGAATTCCAAAGAATTCTTCCTGTCCTATTTTTTAAAAATTTTAGTCTACAGTACTACAAATACACATTTCAGGATTATAAAAGAAATCTAAAAAAGAAAAAAGATAATTTCCTGTGAAAGAACAGTGATTTATGTTTACCATTATGGAACTGAACTATTCTTTGGAAAGGCAACAGTTTTTTTGTTAGTGTGAGTGAGTATTTTCTACATTTACAGATAGAATAGACAGACAACAAAGGAAATACCTGCTACCAGTCTATTTTACTACTAGCTTTGGATTCATTCACTCGTACACAAAAAGAGTGAGCAGAATGGTTCTCGGATTCAGGCTGCAGCTATTTTTAGCTACATTGAGTGTATCTGTCACATACTATGTGTTTATACTGAGTGCAGATACCAGAGGAACTGTAACTAGAAGACTGTAGATTATGCAACAAAGACACAGAGGACTACATTCAACAGCATCGCTAGCCTTTTACCCCTTAGAATGACATTTTAAAAATCTGAACAAGACCTGAAAGGGCTTTAATAATTATGTTTCTTTTCTTCCAGTAGACAATAGAAGTGTCAAATAACAAAGTTTAGGTGAAATACGAAATGGCAGGATGTGATTCTTTTAATGAAGTTTTCTTCTTGAAAATTCCCCTTTGGCTAAATAAATCAGCTGATATATATTCTATTAATCTAGTGGGAGATATGCTTCACAAACAGATGTTCATTCACTATTCTACCATGACACTATGTGCATATAGTGTATAAAAGAATGTAGAGGGGCTTTGAGCAGAATCCAAGCATTTTAATACTCCTCAGTTGCTCTCAAGCACTGCAGCTCATTTCCTTTCACTCTCAGATTCCCCACCTGTGAATATACAGCCAATGACTTTTTTTGCAAAGACTGGTTTTGCTCCAACAGAATGACGAGAACTGTGGCCAAAGGTCTGATAGCTCCAGCACATCTTTTAACACGGGGTGAGTTTTGTATATCTTTGTTTTACCAGCCTAAGGCATTATGAAATCTTAATCCTGACTGTGCCATTTCAAAATGACTGAAGGAACTAGGACATTAAGGAATATACCCTAAAACCTGACATAAGTTTTCTGACATCCCAGGCTTAGGGTAAATAAAGCTGGTGCTTTTGATAAGCTGGCTTGATGTCATCATCTGGCACAAATGATGTATCACTAAATTAAAATTGCAGGTATGTTGGTGGTTTCTTCTGCATGTATATATTGAAGGCAGAAAAGTGCAGGAAGAGATTTCATTAACATAAATGACAAAAGCACATGAAAAATTAGGGTCTGCTGTCGAGGCAAAGACAATACTGCAGAGAGAAATCTTTTTCAAATCTGTCTATATAGGATTAAAGTTTAAAAACCTCTCATAATTACCTTCAAAGTGAACTTGTTTTTCATATCAGCATCTTATTTTAAAATATACAGGCATGCATAAGAAATAAATCCAAGTGAAGTATGCAAAATACGCGTTATTATGGCTCATTAGTGCTCAATGTGCATTCTAAGTACAGAGTATGCCATCGCATTGCTCCTGAACTCCGTAGCAGAGTTTGGGCAGGAAAGAGAGAGAGATGTAATGTAGAAAAAGAGTAGTCTGTGAAAAAGTCAGCATCTCCTAGACCACTAGCAGGTACCATCATCTACGCTTCAAACCTGAGAACTTAATGCCTTATCAAGCAAGAAAAGCTGCGTTTCATGCTGCTTTCCCACAACTATAAAATTTGCACAAACTGCAAGACAGTAGGGATCAGCTCATGCACTTGTTCCTGAGCAGTCCATATCAGACATTTCAATCCTGGTATGGAAATGATATATACCTGCACTGTGCAGTATAGATGACTACTCAGGCTGGCAAGCAATGGTAAACCGGCAACAGCAGATTCCCCTTTGTTTCAAGTCCATCCCTTGTATCTCTTCTCATTGCTAATTTGCAACTTCAACCTTTAGCCTTGTCGCCATGCACATAAGAAACCAGCATATTTCTTGGCTGACAAATTCATCTGTATCTGAGAATAAAATGACAGTAACCAGCAAAAGATGCAATTTAACACTATGGTAGCGTGTATGGTGATTTTAAAAAGTTACTTGCGTTACAGCTTTCGGTTTTGCCTTTCTAGCCTTGTTATTGTTTTGAAAACTCTTGTAATTACTAAGAAGGTTACTACTCCACTAACAGTATGATTTTTTTTTTATGTTTTAAGGCCAGGACTTCATTTGACCTTGCTTATTATGTCTAAAAAGAAGTTGGAGCTTGCTAGCTGATGATTCCTCCAGCGTCAAGAAAGTCTGACCTGGAAATGAGTAGGTTAAACTTAGCCCAATTGTGCATATATATATATATATCTCAAGGCTGGGTGAGGGAATATAAACCTTGAACAGAGTACTCCTCAGTCCACTAAGGAAAAAATGCTGGGTGCAGACAGGCCCCCAAAAATAATGAAGTCCTCATTCACTTATGCTAGCATGGATTGCTGAGTTGTCTTGAAAGCATAAGACAGAATAAGTCTTAAATTCCAATTGTATTTGTGTGGAACATCACCACATGAACTAAGGTATTAAAGTACAAAGGGTATATAAGTCAAGCTCAAAAATCTGCAAAAGTAGACCAGAGTTTTATCCATCTGTACATCTTATTTTATCTTTCATGTTGCTATTTTCAAGATGGAACAAAGTTGTTAACATAAAATTAATTACCCCCCTTACACTTAGCTGCAATAGCACTCCTAAAGATGTCTATCTGAATAGAAATACAATAACTTACCAAGGCATCAGTGTGTGTTTCATCTACCTATTTATCATCTGATAAGCTACAAAATCATTCAGTAAAATCAGTATTATAAAATATTTGGATATTTCTAATATACTTATTATGTTACATGTTTTTTTCAGACTGTTCTTGTTATATTCCTAGCTAATATTTTCTTGAAGGTTGAAAGGACAAGACAAAACATACTGTAAATCTGTTGGCTCTCACTTGATAGATTATAAAAAACTTTTGATCTTTTGATCTTGAAACAACACAACCTAAAAGCTTTTTCTTTTTGGCTGGAATCCCAGACTCCAAATGTCATTCAAAGGATACATTTTCATGATATACTCTTTGATACTCTACATCCTTGTATAAATTTGTATTTTTTGTATTTTGTTTGTTTTACATTGGTGCTTCCTGTGAGTTCTCTCATATTCAACTTCAACCATTTTATTGGAGGTGTAAAAGTCTGGACATTTAAGGTAGCATTTTAAAGAAGACTTCCGGCATAGAAATATCAGAACTTTCAGAAGTAGAAATTTAAAGTGGAGCAGTTAGTTTCCTCCACTTTCTCCATTGCTAGATGAAACCACAGAATTCTACAATAAACAAAGTGGTACCATACCATAATCAAGAAGAAAGAAGGATATTTGAGAGACAGACAGTAAGAACTGTTAGGAATTAGAAAAACTACCTTGCTCAAGTTTACTTGAGTAGAGCTGCCTCACCAACACATGGATTTTAATTTTATTTTCTTTTTGTGGCTTATTATCAGCATCTAATTCTCTGGTTTTTAAAACATGGCTTGAGGTTGAAGGCAAGTTCCTTTGGCAATAGTGAAATACTTACTGTGGATAATTGGTGAACACACTTGGTGACAAATATATGTAAAAAACCAGAAAATCCTTGTGATCTAATATTTCAATAAGTGCAAGTCAAGAAAATATTTGGCTTCAACCAACTTTAATTTAATGGGAAGAGCAGGAAATTGATTTACTGCAAATTGTTTCAATATTACTGCATAATACAGCCTTGCAAAATAGTCATGAAAATTTACTGGCATAGATGCAAATGTCTATTTGTCTGCCTTTTTTCACAGTAGTCAATCATCCGGGTGAATTAATAACTTTTATTCACTGCATTAAAAAATGCTACTCATTTCAGCATATTGAATTAGCAAAAATTTGCCAAACTGCTGTACCATAAATACATTTTTCTGTATACTTTTCTTCTGTAAATAAATTGTATGTTGTAGCTCCATAGCTTGCTCATGTGTTGGAGATATAATCAATATTGAAATATTGTACTCTGCACAATTTTTTTGTTTGTTTTGTTTATTTTTTAATTTTAGGAATGTTACAGGCATGAATAGTAGTAATGTTAGGTACATGATAAACCTATTTTGTAGGTTTTAGGTAGCAGAGAAATATCTTTAGAGCTTTAAGTTATTAAATCTACACATCGGTTAAGATGTGTAGTATTCTTCTCATTAATTAAAATTATAACCTTTAAGTTCCAGGTTATGCTATATCAGTAGTGAAGTGCTAATGATTCACTATATCTCTCTGTATGTGTGCTTGCATAGAAGGTATAGACTCATAGATAGGTCTGGATGGATTTCACATACAAGACAGTTGATGATGATTTCAGTGGTCTAACAATATACCTGGAGTGCACAGCATATATTATTATATACAATAAATATATTGCAACAGCCATAGCGAGTTGGCTCTGAGAAAGCTGAAACACTTCCATAGCTCTGCATATTCCTTTGGGTCCCAGGAACAGACTAGGTATCTCGATAAATTGAACTGATCTCTGGGATTCTTGTGTTTCTGCGGCAGACTTGCATCATAACTTCCATAAAACCCATACATGGAGACATTTAAAGGAAATGATCCAAAAATGTTGCTGAAATTTTCAGAAGGAGACCATATATAGAGATTTTTTTTAGGATAATGTAAAACCCCAATATTAATTTTAATTGAGAACATTAACCTATATATTTTTATTTATTTGGATATTGACCTAATGATTTGAGCTGGGTGTAGAAGCAGTGGTGGTTTGTGTAAGATCTGGGGTTCAGTACCAAGTTTAGCATAAGTTGAAATGGAGCAAATTTCTCATTATGAAGTCCAGTCCTCCGTCATGCACTTCAGTGCACTTGGATGGCTCAGGTCTATGGTGTCCTGGATCTGGAATGGCATGTGGCAGGTAAGACTGAAAAATTATAACTTGTCCTAAAATTTCAAGACTCTTTTTTACACTGTAAAGAATCAGAAGCCTAGAAAATTAGGTCTCTTTTCATATCCTCTTTGTCTTTATTCTGTAATGATTGTATTAGCTTTGATGAAACCAAACAGGTTTCAGCATGAACCAAAGTTCCATCTGAACCTTCCTTAGATCTGGAATAATTTTTCCAAAGTTAAACCATGCTCATTCAAGACCATAGCTATATAGAAAAAATGACAATTTCAAAGGAAAAAAAAATCCACTTTTTTTTTCAGTTAGATGTAATAGTTATCCATATTCCAGTAAACAGCTACTTTGGCATTGGTTGAATGAAGATAATCAGTTCCAACCATGTTATTGAAAGCATTCTCTATATCACCAAGATTAATATGAAAAATCTGCTTTGATGCCAAACAAAAATTTTTGATGAATTTGTCATTTGATGATGTAGATCTGGTTGAGATGCTGGAGAGGGATTGTTGCACGAAGATCCCTGTCAGTGATGGGGCATTAAGGTGGGTGAGGAATTTCAGTTTTTAGAAGAGAGGAAAGACTGACAGTAAGAAAACTGAGCCGGAAGCAACAGAGGGGCAAGTTTCAACAAATACCTAGTGTTCCTAGAGTTCATGAGAAGGTTCAGAGTTGTCTGAAATACTAATGAAAAACAAATTGCTATAAGTAATATACTATGTAAGGCAACAAGCTAGTTTTACCAATAAAGAGGTGGGGAAAGAAAAGCACAAAACCAACCACTTATTTGCACAAACAGAAGCATTTTTTTGTTGCAGACTAAAAGTCAATGACTGAGAAGATAACAAAGGCATCTGTATGAGTGTTTATGACAGTAATTGCATCTGCCAACGGGTGGAATATTTTTCCACATTCAGGTGGGTGATGCCAGAACTGAAGATTAACTTTAGATCTGGGATATATTGTATAATTTTCTTTCTGGCACCACTGATTTAAATATAGGGATTGAGCTATGCAAGAGTGGGAAGCAGATAAACTATCATTAGCATCATTCTAGTAACACCAGCTGCAGTGAATACCAAACACTTTTATACTTAGCAGGGGAAAGTAAATGTAGCTGTACTGAGATTTAAATACCTATTAACAGCTTGTCCAGTGGCTGAGATTAGACTAGTCTCATGTCAGTTGATATGTTTCACTCACAAAGTGTTCTGCTTAACATTAAGCTAATCATTGTTTATTAAAAATGAAAACCATAAATACCTACAATAAATCAGACTGACCTATAGTATACTAGATCCATGCCTGATAGAATTTATTATTTCCTTCCTCTAATATCAACACACAAGATAAACTTTCAACAGTTCTGGCATTTAAACCTAAAATGTGGAGTGGGCTTTTGTTCTAGGGTTCTCAGAGTGGATTTTCTATTATAAATCTGTAGTTTGTCTGCATTTTTTTGTAGGAAAACAGCAGCCAAATAGTCTGTTGCTGCTGTAGAAAGCATTTCAGTACATGGTATAAAAGATTAAACCTCTTCTGAGTTTCCCACAAAAAAACCCCAAAAGGTACATTTTTCAGATTTTTCAGAGTAGATTACCCATGTATGAATCAATGTACAGTAACACAGGAGTTACCAACGTAATTTCAGCCACACTAGTTCCATCTTTTGTTGCATTGTGAAGCTATTTGGACTACTTCTATTGGTCACCACTTGTGGCATTGCCTTTAAAAATTAATGGTAAGAAGCAAAACATTTGTGCACAGGCAGGGTGCACCAGAAAGGATGTTTTGGCATTCAGTGGTTAGGATTCAGGATAGCCTCTCTCTGTTTTACGGCTACCATCTAATGTGTGGCTGCAGGACAGTGTCACTGTCCATTCATTTACGATCAATAATGTTAACTCAGAGTCGAGCATGGCCTGGTTTGTATTCCAGTTTTATGAGTGTGACTCACTTCGGACTAAAATGTAGGTGAGTGCCACTGATTAGGAGCCCCGCTGAGTAGTGCAAAACTGCCTGTGAAATTCTTGCAGGTCCTGACCCAACCAGATTCTGAGGCCAAGACATGCTAAAATCAAGCTTTCAGAAAAACCTTGAAAACATATGCTTAAGTGAAACTGATTTCTTTATGATTTAAGTTAAGTACATCCTTAATGTGCTTCCCTTAAGACTGGCTTTGAGTTGCACTGAGGAAGAAGCTGAGGGTGTTAATTGCTCTGTACCATGTTGCCAGTGGTTTAGTAATTATAGTGTTGGAGAATTTATGGAGATTTTCTCACAGGAAAGCAAAAAAATCCTTCCTGGATGCTTGTTTAGCTGCAATAATAGCAGACTGAACGTGAGCATTTCAGGGGCAGTGGTAAAATTGCTATTGACTTCTCTGATTCAGAGAGAGGTATTTATATATCTGATCAAAAAAAGGTAGTTACAGTTTTGGCTGGATAGGTAGTGGAATCAGTGGTGAGATATAGTCACAGTGATAAAGAAATAGAAGTAACTCTCAAAGTCTGCTCAGGTATCAGTCAATGCATGGTAATTCATTAGAAATCTTCTCTAAGAAATGGTCCTAAACCCTTATCTCATAGAGATCAGATGCAGTGGTACTGCTGAATGCTGTGTGACTAGGTCAGTTTTAAGAATTCTAATTGTCAAGCAAAATACATTTTTGTATTTTCAATACATCTCACGTAACAGAGGTTGACTTAAAGCAATTGTTAATCTCAGCTACTTTATCAAACTAGGATAATGCATACTGATTTTAAACATATTTATTTCCATAAAGAAAACAATAACCTGTCACCATAACCTTTGTAACTTTCTAGACCACTGTCCTTTCCTTAGTTGACTGACTGGTATTATTAGAACATTACACTAAATACACCATGTAGTATATTTTCTATTTTGCTTTTCAGGAGGTTATGGAGATTAAAACTTCAAAATAAACTAGCATGGAAATGCTATCGTTTCTGAAACGAACAGAGAATAATATATTTAACAGTAAGTCTTCTCTTTACATGTGTTCTGGATATACTTTAGAGAAATTTTGTGTAGTACAAAGAATAAAGTGGGCAATTTGTATGTTGAGAAGGCAATATAATTCAAACTAAACTGATTTGGCTTCCTGTGTGCATTATATGGATGAAATGGGAAAAGAGAAAGCTTTGCTCTGCTCCTTTTTCCATTTCAGGATATAAGTAAAATTGCTTGTCCCCTGGCTTTTCTGAATCTGAGGGGCTGTAGACTACAAGCTTCATTCCTAAGCATTATGGAAACTCAGCTGCTCCAGCAGATATACATCATCACACACACATCTGGGCTGGCAGGATATTTCTGAGAAGAGTTTGTGCTTAATTGGAGATGTTACAGAACTGTTGAATCTTTGGATCACCAGAAAATATTTCCTCTAAAACAGAGGGAGCAGGAAATTTTCACAGGAAGAAAAGATGTTGCACTTACAAGAGCAATAGCTATAATCATTCTACTTGAAAGCCTACAAAAATTGCCTTCATGAAACCTCACACTCTTGACTAATAAAAATGGTAGTAGTAAGAAATATCTATAATAATATATAAATTTGGTATTTCATGCCATGTTACATATTTACCACCCTTCCAGGAAAACCTGGCACAGAGGAATAACAAGAGATAAAAAATGTAAGTGCCATGTTCAATCTCTGATGGTGATAAGAACATAAGAATCTTCTCTCATCTTTATAAAAATAAGTGGACCTACTTGTCCTCCAGCATTAAATTTAACATTGGAAACTGCTAAAACTAGTGCATTGTGCCTTGAAAAATGTCTCAACCTTACCTTCTTTCAAGTAATTTTCCATCTACATCATTCACCAGTTCACTCGTGTTTGGACATAGGATTAAGGGAGGAATATGAAAGTAAAATTGTCACTCTGATCATTCTTCAGCTATTTTTTGTTCATTATCTCTCATTTTGGGCACAATGATGGAGCACTGCCTTAGACATATGTCAAAAATAGTACTGAGACTTGTTGCCTGCTGCAGCTCCATGTCTCCAGCCGTGGACAGTGGTGAGGCTGAGCATGTATTGCTATGTACACCTTTAGTATAAACTACAGCTGACTGTCTGGACTGAAGCGATGTACCACAACAGTGAGTATCCCCATACTACATGACTACAGGACCCAATACTTTTCTGTTGTGCCACTGAATCTGCAGAAGGAGAGTAAGCAAAAGTCGGTGGGAGTAGATGTTCCAGAGCTGACCTTTATCATATTACTAAATTACAGGCTTCACCCCAGAATGTCCCTTAGAGTAGTTCCTTCTTGTCATGATCATCTATGTAGGTGGGAAGACATTGACATTCAGGAAGATAAATGTGGTGAGATTGACCCTCTGTATCGTTTATATTTTTGTCTCAGCACCTGAGGACTGCCTGGGGTGTGTGTTATAAGGCTGTACAGGCTTATGCTGTGGAAACACAGAGAAGAAAGGCTCTATTAAGATTGTCAGCTGTAAAATAAAATCCCTCTAAAAATATTATTGAGAAGAGCTGAACTGTATGGTATAAAATCTACACTATTTCTCCATTAGAAAAGGATAAACATTGCCTGGAAAGGTCTAACAGGCAAGGTGAGAGCACAGCAATGTAGGCTTTCTACATTAAAATAAAACAACAACAAAAAACCCAAAATAAAACACTTAGCATAAATTATTTCTGGAATCTATTTTCTCTGCTGGCAGATGACAGTGATTATACTAATTACAGTTATATTTTCTGCAGAAGTTTATGGATAATGTATGAAATTAAAATATTGCTTCAGATATTGTTTGTCAGAAGTCAAAATTACAGAGAGAAAAACTTCATGTGAACTTTTTGAGAGCAGTAACCTCAGGAAATGGGCAATCCAAGTTTAGCATTGTTTTGGCATTACATCCTCTTTGCAGTAAAATGCTGAACAGATGTATCTGATAGCAGTTGTAACCTATTCAGAAGGAAGACTGGCAGTGCTAACCTACCACTGGTAGAAAGCAATAACATGTCTCTGGAACCTGTTCACTACATATGGTCTGCCTGAGGTTACTGTCTTGCTTTTCATACAATGTTACCCAATAAATCACAGAAAATATGGGTTCATTTTGAACTTAAATGAAATAAGACAAAAATAAAAAAAATAAAGAGCAGATTGTGAGGACTGCTGAATATTTTCATTTCAGACATGAAATAAGCCATTTATAAGACTAAACTATTAAAAAAAAACTAAAATAATGCCACTAAAATGTCTTTATTGTTGCTTAATATACTTTTTTTTTTTTCCAAAAGAAATGCTATTGCAGCCAAGACTTATACAACATCTGCTGTGTTAATTATCAATGTATTACTAAGCCCTCAATTTCCTTACTCAAACATAATTCTTTAAAACATTACGAGAAACAATGGATTTAGGAGTATATCACTTGGGGATTTGATGTACTGTTCGACTTAGATTCTTTCATTCTGGCCAGATGGAGTTCATAAGAAGTTGTGGAGGAGGAAGCCTCTCAACTATTGCCAAAAAAATCTTTAATGCACATGCAAGATTTGCAAAAATGGAGAAAGAACAGGTTATCCAACGGTGGCTTATAGGAAGAAAATGCAGAGATTTTACATATAAATCAGTTATGTCCTTAATGTAAATTCAAAGGTAATTCCATCGGAGAAAGCATGTTTCACATACATTGCAGCTTCTATTTGAAATGAACCATTTGCTGAATTCATTCCCATATCAGTTTTCACAACTGTAGTACTTAAAATGCCATGGAGCAACAGGTAAGGAGTCGGAGTCTTCCTGTGCTATGTATCAAAGACTAGGACTTTGGAAGATAAAACAAAGGAGTGAGGTAAATGGTAAAAAAATCTGTGTATTTGATTTTAATATACTTACACTTGGGAAAAAAAAGTATAGTTTCAGTTACTTAAGGTGGGATTGGTAACATCTGTGTCTGAGCTTGGCACCTTGACCTGCCTTTACGTCAAGAGAGATGAGCTGCTACTTCCAGTAAGCCAGCTAACTTGTTTTTGGTTGTTGTGCGTGAAGAGAACTGTTAATGTTTCTAGTTTTCCATTAGTGCTACAGGCAGCCTAGAGAGGCAAGCTCAGATCTCAGTGTTTACTCAGTTTTCAGCAGCCAGGTGAATCCTTCCTCCTCAGCCGCTGTTATGTCATGCTACTGAGTTTATGCTGTGGACTAGAAGAAGCTGAGAAACAGTGCAGCTTAATTGTTTTCTTAATTTATTTCTTCATTTACTATACACATGATCCTCTTCAGAGAGTGTAAATTGTCCTGGTATTCAGCAGCCAGGAGTCAAGCTCAGGCCAAATGGCATGTATGTTTATTTGAATAATGGGATGAGGTACAGAAAGACTCATCTTTGGGTCTAGGTATGCTCTGGGTAGGTGAATCTTGGGCCATCTTATTAGACTAGCCTTGTGTGAATGAGTCCTTTGGACTATGCAGAGATTTGATGTGAATAAATTTTCTTTAAGGTGAAATAGACTTTTTTCCCTCAGGAAATATATTAATTTATTACACTCTATAGTATCTAGTAGGCTATATTTTAAAATATGTATAACATTCTTTATGCCTTCAGAAAATGTTTATTTAAAAAGGATCAACCATATAAATATATTTAGAGAAAATATGTATTTATCAAGTGGTACAACTGAGGTTCCTTTACTCGTCATCTTGGCAGTTCTTGAGGAAAAAAATCTTGCTCCTTAGGAACAATGGGCCTCATTCCTAGCAGTCATAAATCAAGACAAAGTAGCCTGGGGGATTTATACCAGAGAAGGATCTGCACCACCAGGTACAATTATTCCCAAAGGAGAATTCTTGGTGTAATTCCAATGAATTCACTGAATAAACGTGTCCCTTTAATCACATCTAAAATAATCTAGCTTCCTCATACGTGATGTTACTGGCTTGCAGAAAGAGATTTCTAATATGCTGTTTCCTATCTACTCACCCACCGACTGAATTAGAACTAATAAGATGCCTTCATTGGTTTTCTTCTCTTATTCAGCCAATATTATTACTTTGTTACTTTACTTTTAAAACGGTGAAATATTTTGCCAGTAAATAAAGATTAGGTTGTCTCAGTAGACTTAAAATCTTGATGAGTTTTTATTAGAAAATATATATACCCGTACCAAACATTTTTAAATGCAGTCTGTAGTTTAGCTTGACAAAGCTGTATTATTAATCTTTTAAGTTATCATTTCTGTGTCTTAATCTAATACCTACAAAGAGATGGGAAAACCGTAAGCTTTCAAAATAAAACAGTAAGTTATGAGCAGCAAGATATATGTTAGGAATTCATTTGGCCTTGCCTTTTCTGTTCTCTGAACAGAATAGAATATATTATAAATATTCTTGAGTTTTTGTAGTGCTTTGAAACCGCTGATGCTGTTTAGAAGCACTTTTATTCTAGTTTTGCAACTTTGAAATGAAGCAAGAGTAATAATTTTTGCTTGAAAGTTAGTATTTAATTTATACAAGAAATCTGGGGCCCATGCAGAACAGTTAGTGTCATATGCTGAACCCCATAGAGACAATTATTATAATTTTTCTGCCATACCACAGAAAATAAAATTATGGATCTACAGATGCAATAAATAACAATTATGTAAAAGAAAAATGGTTTCTCCACTGAAAATAGATTTTGCTGTTTTCTCCTAGAGATTTATTTTCATCACAGATAGTTTATAAATTAAATAGCTGTGCTTGACAACAGAAAATGTTTATTTTCACAATTTAGCAGAAACTTTTCTGCTAACTTTCATTTGAAGAAAATATGTAGTGAAGGTCAAATGCAAGACTTAGACAACTTCAAATTCATACAGGTTTTTTTTCCAAAACTATTTTTAAAAGGTTCTGATTTATTGAAATGTGAATCAGCAATAAAAAGTATAATATACAATTAAATGCACAAACCCTATGTTTAAATAACATGAAGGTTGTGACACAATCTGACAAAAGACAGGAAATTTAAAGTTAAGGCTGCAACTCTGGCTTTAAGTCATGTCATGGAAAAACAGAGCGCATTATAGATAGAGTGTCAGCCTTAGCTTTCAATTTCCTGGCTTTTGTCAGTTTATGTCACAACGTTAATTACATTTAACATAACTTTTGGATTTAATTTCCTTGACTATTTTTCTCTAACTTCTTGTTGGTGCTGCTGTTGTTAAAAGAGAAAATAAATTTCATTACAGTTAAGAAGGTACATGTTATTTAGTAGAATGATTTTTTTTTTTTTAAAGTTGTACTGGTTTTGACTGGGATAGAGAGTTAATTCTTTCCGTAGTAGCTTGTACGGCACTATGTCTGGATTTGTTCTGAAACCAATATCCCTTGATAATACAGGGATGCTTTTGTTATTGCTGAGCAGCGCTTGCACAGTCAAAGCTATTTCTGCCTCTCACCCCACCCCACCAGCGAGCAGGCTGGGGGTGCACAGGGGGTTGGGAGGGGGCACAGCTGGGACAGCTGACCCCAACTGACCAAAGGGATGTCCCAGACCATAGGACGACACACTTAGCAATAAAAGCTGTGGAAGAAGGAGGAAGGGGGGAATTTGGGAGTGATGGGATTTGTCTTCCCAAGTCACTGTTACGCGTGATGGAGCCCTGCTGTCCTGGAGATGGCTGAACACCTGCCTGCCCGTGGGAAGCAGTGAATGAATGCCTTGTTTTGCTTCGCTTGTGTGCGTGGGTTTTGCTTCTCCTGTTAAACTGTCTTTATCTCAACCCACGAGTTTTCTCACTTTTATAATTCTCTCCCTAATGCCACTGCAGGGGGAGCGAGTGAGCTGCTGGCTGGGGTTAAACCACAACAAAACTGTATCAGGTATTTCTTAACGCCATAATAGATAACCTGGAAAGCCTATCTTTAAATATCCCATTATTGTTAATTAAGAATTGTTATGAATTAATTTTTTTACCTATTTGTTGAAGATATGGGTCTACCTATTTTTGCAAAAGCCTTTTGCACTAAAAATAAAAGGCACCGTATACACCAATTCTCAACATATCACAATTTTAAGGTCAGAATAGATATGCTAGATAAAACAAAACTATGGTTTCTTAGGTGTTATGACACTGTATCATTAGTGAGTCATGTTCTACAACATAGAATTTATCAATTCTTCTGGAGCATCTCTTAGGAGGAAAGGCTGAGAGACCTGAGTTTGGTTAGCCTGGAGGAGAGAAGATTGAGGGGGACCTTATCAATGCTTATAAATATCTAAAGGACGGGTGTCAAGAGGATTGGACTAGACTCTTCAGTGGTGCCCAACGACAGGACAAGGGGCAAAGGGCACAAGTTGGAGCACAGGAAGTTCCAGCTAAACATGAAGAGAAACTTCTTTCCTGTGCGGGTGCCAGAGCAGGGGCACAGGCTGCCCAGGGAGGGTGTGGAGTCTCCTTCCCTGGAGACATTCATAACCTGCCTGTACGTGGTCCTGTGCCCCCTGCTCTGGGTGTGCCTGCTCAAGCAGGGGGGTTGGACGAGACGATCTCCGGAGGCCCCTTCCAACCCCTGCCGTTCTGTGATTCTGGGATTCCAGCCAATGCAGTCTCATTGCACAAGGTAGAAAGCCTAACTAGGAGAGGAGGGCTCTGGCCTTGCTGTCCTTGCCACAGCCCCTGTAGAAGTTGGTGGGGATGTTGAGTGTACAGGAGCTCTGCTCTGAGTGAAAACTGCAGAACCAAGGCTGCAGTTTCACTGTTTTAATCTGCATTAAAATGAATGTACTGTAGTCTCTTCAACAGTATTGCTATGGAGGTCAGCATGAAATAATACCTGGACTGGTCATCACTTCCAAAAGACTGAAGTATGCATTGAATGGTTTGCTTATGCCTCCTTAAAGTACAAAGTTCATAGTATCAAAGGCACTTGGGACACTGCCTTGTTACCAAAAATGTCACTGTATGGCAGACTAAGAACAGACTTTACAGAAATTTGTGAGGGGGCTAGGGAAGGGCAGGGATCTGTATCAGTTGCCTGATGAATTTGACAATATGACATTTAGCACAGGTTAGTAATTCTTTTAACTATTAGAAACTTGTAGGCTGCCCAGAGAAACAGAAGTCAAAATAATTTCATAGTATTTTAGCTGCTTCCCCTGGAAGTTCTCAGTCTCCATAAGCACTGATGACCAATTTATTGCCTTGTGAGGTGGTACTAGTAGGAGGAAATACTTCCACGCTCTGCTGACATAATTCTGCCCTCTATTCTTGTGTTTAATTTCCAGTTGGTTCCCGTATTTCAGTGGAAAACAGAACCATTATTTTTTAGAGTACTTTTCATTACTAAAAAATTGATTGATTTATTTATGTCTTTATTTAATTTATGCAGGACGTAAGGACATTTGTGCTAAGGACAATTGATTATTACCTAACGCAGGAGCCCCTAGGTACTGGCCATAAATCTGATCTCACTTGGTGCATTCTTTGAAGTGTTATATCTACCTTGGAGCTGAAGCCTCGTAACATGCTATCCTTAGAAACCTGGATGCAACACAGTAACTTTCAAAGCAGTTATTCCCCAGCTTGCAAGCTCTTCAGGAGCTTATATTTGATGTGGCTGATGAGAAGATGTTAGATCCATATTTGAACTGTGAATTTAGAATAGGAATCTTTTAGGTGTGTAAATAAATACATTTCCAAACAGTAAAAATTGACAATGAAATTTTATCTTTTCTAGTGTGATATTTCATTACAACTAAATAGGACAACTTTTCTACTTCAGTTACTGGAACTGGACAGGCCAAATTAGCATTCCTTGAGGAATGCCAGGTCTTGGATCTGGTTTGAGATATTGCCTCCTAATTATTGCTCATGCCTGCTTTTGCTCCCCCTGTTCAGCAGGAAAATTCATCAGGATTCAGTGACTTGCAAGTAAGTCAAACTTATACAGCCAGCTTTTTGTCTGACTAATATAGATTTTAAAATAACAGTTATGTTTCAGATTTAACCTGTATTCACTTTAAAGCTGTAGCTTACAATTCCGGAAACAAGCAAAAAACCCTACATCTGTGGGCATAGGTTTCATAGTAAATCAGGAACAAATATGCAAAACCAGTAAAAGTAGATGACTTAAATGACTTTAGTTTGTCCAAGTTGGAATTTTTGCTCTCTTCACTACTGGCAAAAATCCATGGAATAGACTGTACTTGCAGATCTTGGAAACAATCTGTTTTCTATAAGAGGTCAGGCAGCTTAACTGGTATTTTTACTATTAAATACCTTTCAGTATACATTTTTTAACAGCTAAAGTATTTGTGAGTTTAAGAAAAGTTTTGTCTGTCTTAAATGCAATAGAGTTTCCTTTTGGATAATGCCTTGTGATTTTGCTCAAATTCAATTTAGTGAAACAGTTTTGAATTATATATTCAGAATAAGATTCCCCCTATTCTCACTATTAGGTATCTGAGTAAATGATCACTGAAGTCAAAAGAAGGCTTTCTGTAGACTGCAGCGTGCTTTAGCCTAGGACTTAGATTAATTTTTGTTTGCTCTTTGTTCCTCTGCTTTTGCACACAGTAAATTAATTTGGTGTCCCAGTTTTGGGTTGTGAGTTTTTTGATGTTTTGGGGTTTTTGTTTTGTTTTGTTTTTGCATATACTACCACTTAGATTCATTTCATTACAGCTCCAGAATTTATATTTTTGCTTGCCATTTGAATGTTCCCAGAAATCTAAGATATTCATAAGAAAAGGCATAACTTTTATAGGGAATAAAAATTTGATTGGTAAGTTTATGTGAATGTATGATTACATAAAAATTAGGGGGTTTGGGTTTATTTTATAACTGGTAATAATAAAGCTCTCTGATGAGCTGTAAAGTACACTGGTATGGAAAGCTACTTCTTAGTCACCACCACACATTATTTTCTACAGAGCCCTTCCCTGAAACAGTAATTTTTATACCGTATCTGCTAGTTTCATATATTGCCCTTTTTTTTTTCAGTAACTTAAGACCTATATGTTTAAAAATTTAACATTTCTCTAGAAATGTTTTAGCAAGTGATCTCATATGTTCTAGACTTCAATTCTTATTTTATTTTACAGTTTCTTGTTATTGTCAAGATAGAGCCAAAGCTCGAAGGAGGAAGCTGTGCCAATAAATGGTTTCTTCTTTATGTCACCAGCCTTTTGTCTTATTAGTCTTTCTTTTAAAATTCCTTATTTACCACATTCAGCAGGGCTGTGAACTGCTGCAATAAAAGCTATAGCTGTGTCTCCTTTTTTTTCTCCTTTTGCCTTCTGCTAAATATGCCCCAAATATGGTCAACAATGGTCTGTCTACCTAGGAAATAAGCATCGAAACTCTCTTTTGTTTTGTTACATTCCTCCTTTGCTGCCTGGAGGGCAGCAGGTTTTGTAGCACTTATAGCAGGTCAGTGGCAGCAGCAGCAGTCATGAAGAAGACTGGGTTGTAATCTCCTGTTAACGCTTCTAACCAGAAACTGGGTGGCTCAAGAATCCAGCACCAGCAGCACCAGCTGCCCAGCGTCCATGTGGGCTGGGGTCTGCCCTTTTTCCACTTTTATTAGGGAGTCACTGTTGGGCCAAGAGGTCCTGAGGTTCCCCCAAGCTGCCCTGGTTCACTACCTCCAGAATGAGAATGGGGTAATGGCTCTCATTGGATATCTGATGGCACAGACCCAACCAGCAGTTCACAGCTGAGGGGGTTATCTCCAACCCGTGATTTGACACTGGGGACATAACCAACCGCTTAGGTCTCTGTTTGCAACTGTGCTTTTCTTCAGCTGAGTCTGGCTTGGTGGACTCCAGGTAAATTTCTCATATAAACAAGAAAAAGGCCTGCTTTTGGTACTCAGGCAAGCCCACCCAACAGCTGTTGTTCTTCCTTTGTACTGTTACCAGATTTATGCTGACATCTCTACAGGAAAGGGAACCTTTAAAGCATGGCTTCCCTTTGAGCACCCAAGAATTAATTATTAAAAAAACGCTTTGTGAACTATATATTCTGTCTCATGCATATATTTTCTCAAGATGATCAGCCTTTTTGTATTGTGACATAAGAGGAAAAAGTTGCTTTGATTCTGAAAAAAATGTAAATTACCTGGAAGAAAAAAAAAGCAAGCTAACACTGTTCTGTAAGCAGGAGTTCAAAGAGACAAATATATGTGTTTTCTACTCATGCAACCTTGATATGGCTGATAGGATCTTTTGCCATCACTTCCTCCACTACAGATCCTGGTAGAAATCTGTTTGTTCCCATGAGCACCTTGACACTGCAGTCCCATCCCTACTTTTTAGTAGCCGAAGAGTGTGGTATAAGGTGTGGTATAATTGAAGGTGGCTGCACATTTCTGCTCTTTTTATTTACGCATAATGAACTGGGGCAAAGAGCTAATGACTTATTAAAAAAAAAGCGTAGACCCAGGCCAGTCTCCTGTTTAAGTGCCAAGAGTGTATTGAAGAAGGTGGGAATACACAGGTGAGGTGAAAAGGAGAACACAAGGAAAAATTGAAGCTCTCATTTTAGAAGCAGCTTTTTTTTTTTTTCATTTAATGTAATCTTGCAATTGTATTTTCAGTTCCAGTTGACCCAAATACAATGTGAGATGAGCCATGATTTATCATACTAAGTCTTGAAAGGACCTTCCATGCTGGAAGCTTTTCAAGGTAAGTCAGTACCTCAGCACCTAGAAAGCAGGCATCACTGTTCACTTCCTACATAAATTATGAGTTATTAGCAGTTAAATTTCATTTACATCTTTTAATAAATGTGTATAGAAAAGCAATATAGGGCAGCGTCAAGCATGGCCCTTTTAGTATCTGAAGTGCCACGGTAAGAAAGGAAGGTGGTAGAAAATACATGTGGGGGCCCAGTTTAAATAAAACAAGTTGTATCAGTGGAGTACTTGTCAACTTCATAAGGGTTTTCATGTGATTAGTAACTGGAGATGTCCAGATTACCATTTCCTAACTTGCTCTTTCTTAGATTTATTTACTGGTCCTTGTAAATAGAGAGTAGTGACCAGTGAAGGTATTATCTGTGTGTGGAGCTGGGGTGAGTGGACAGGTCATATGGTAATTATGATTACTGTGTTTCCATTGATATATAATAAAATATTACTGTGGTGAATGTTTCCTGAGACTCCTAGGTAAGACCACAGAACTTGACCTGCAACATGGGTATGCTTATTTCCAGATGCAGTTACCATATGTCTTCTGTACTAAAAACATTTAGATGTTACAAAATAGTATTTTTCAAGATGATCCTATTTGGTGATATAATAAAATGTACTTAATCTACTGAAATGTCCAGTTCTAGATGGTACCTGAAACTGAGGAAATATTTCATTCTTGATTTGGGAAGAAATCAAATGAAGACGAATTTCTGTTGATTTCCAAAAGATTACTCACTATTCCCCACTACGACAACTCACCACTGAAAGATGGTGTCTTGGTTACTCTTAAAGTACAGTACTCTTAAGTACAGGTTACTCTTAAGTAATACTCCAGGCTGAGTATTTAAATATATATTTTAACAAGTTGCTATTAAACAAAACCAGAGGTATGATAGCTTTCATGAGTTAAAATGAAGAAAACATTTTGCATACTGTTAATTTGATTTCTCATTTTAATTGTGTTAGTAAAAGTATTACTTGTTTCATTTTCAGTACTCTTCCAATGGAAGAGACTATTTGCCTTAAGTAAAAAGTTCTGTGCGGTATTACTGTTTTTCTAACAGAACCTTGAATTTATGAAATGTAGCAATGGTGATACATTCTTTTGTTCATTCCAGGCTTCAGAATTTGCCAATACCTATGAGGCATTTGTTATCTCATAGTAACATATCTCTTATCTGTCTTACTGGTTAATTGCACCATTGCCCAGCACTATAAGCTGTATAACCTTGATTAATGTAAAACTACTGTTTGTGAAATTTCCCATATACCTGATGGGGAGGGCTCTACACCCTAAAAACTGAGAGGTTTTTAGGTGTTTTGTTATTATTTTGCAGTTTTTTTCAGAAGATTGGTACTTAGAAACCAAACGTATAAACACATGATGGTTATTAAACTGGTAAAAAACTACTTAGATTCATAACCATTATTAAGTACAATATTGTGTGTACAGCATATGTAATAAACTTACATATAAATGTATGTGTGAATCAGTGCATAAAGAAGCCCTGTGAGAATTTATGTACCATTTTCTGTTCATGGAGTTCTTTATAAACAGGACAGTTTCTTTGCAAGTGTTCTTAGGTAAGTATATAATTTTAATATGAGGAGCACAATGGATTAATTTAGTGTAAAAAGAAGAAAAAAGAGAAGAATATGGGTAATATTTAGTTACAAGCATGTATTTTACTTTGTCAATTGCTGTTGTAATTTTGTGGGGCAGTTAAGAAAAAAAAATCGGAAATCTTTGCTAAAGGAAAACCACCAATCTTTGATTTCACTGAATCTGCTCCATTTCAAAGTGCTCAAACTCCTTGTCAGGAAGTCTGCATTACCTGTAGGAGTAAAGCATCACAAAATCTCATTTGCCACCCACATTTGTGCTGTGATAAATTTATATGTGGCCTATTATTCTGCCTGCTAATTTTTACCGCAAATCAGATGTGAAGAAATGAGTCAAATTCTGGATAAATTCTAGAACTGGGTTAATTATCTTTGATTTATGGTGGTGGCTCTTTCCTGCAAGCTTTAGTTTTCAGGTTTAGCACATTTGGTATCCTTTTCTTTGTTTATAAAATAAATGTCCTTACATAGGATTCACAGTATGGACCCACTTGTTCCTTTTAAAGATGTAAAATCAAAACCAAAGAACTTGAAAAAAGTCATATAATTGTAAAAACATGTAATAATGCTTCCTTTATTTGTAATAATGCTTCCTTTATTTTTTTTTTAAAGTTACTTCCAGCCACTCCTATTTTCATAAGCACTAATAGGACAATTGTCTTGTATGAGCTGATTGAGGAGAATTGCTTTCTCAGTCTTCTAAGCAGAAATTACAGTTGACATTTGCAAAAAGAAAGGGCGGCAGAACAGTACAATAGTAAATGATGGTAAATAGCCCTACCATGTAAAACTCAAAAGTGGGAAAAGATGTTTAATTTAGAGCCTTGCTAGGGAAAAAGGAAACACACTTTATATGTGGAGACGAGAATTTATTGTAAATCTAATTCAAATCTTGACAGCTTCATTAAAAAACCCCCCAAAATTATTTTCAGTCCAGTTGCAATGGTACTAATGCCTGCAGCCAAATTATCTAATAATGCAGAAAAACCTCTTTGGTAATACAGTTTAAATTTTTATGCACAAACTTGCTGATACCCGCCCCTTTTCCTCTGGTGCTATGATCATCCTTGCACTCTCCTCCTGGGCCCAAAAGGCAAAGGTTCAGCAGGATGGGGGGGGACAAGGTTTTTCAGTGACGTCAGCATCCTGAGCTCTTTTCTGCCAGGAACAAATGCCGCGGCAGCTGAGATGAGCCCACGCAAGTCCTGTGGCCCTGTGCTGTCAGGTCAATAAAACGTCTGGGACCTTTTATTAGTAAGTGTAAAAAATTGCATCTACTGGGCTAAAAGAAGCCTGCAAAATCTCTGGGCTTTGGCTTAATATCTAAATGTTTTAGTATTGACAGATAGGGTGGAGGTCAAATGGTAGGGGCCTTTGGTGTGCTGTTTGTAGAAGAGTTTCAATTTAGGGAAAAAGGGAATCATAATGATTTTTTTGCTGATCTCTAGCTGATATCCTTCCCCTCTTTTGAAAACTCCTGTTTCATCCCTACATTTAGCACAAAAATCAATCTAGTGTGAGATGCAGCAGGGCTTCATAATCAGCTATTACAAAACAGGGAGGTTGAGCTTGGTATCAGAGAAAAAGAGGAGTTTCACTGTTGTCTGCAATTTAACTGGACGCACCAGGATGGTCCTGAAATATTGTCCAGCTATGGTGGCCCTTTATTCTCGTCCTTTCTATTCTAGCAGCCAGTATGAAGTTACGCAATGGAAAAAATATGAAACTCTATTATTTAACTGTATTTAACTGTATTTAACTAATTATTTAACTGTATTTAACTGTCTTGTTTCTTTCTAGTTTTTGCACATTTGAAAGTCCTGGTCTGATAAAAAAAACCACAATAACAAGAAGGAAAATGTTAGAGATCAGCAAAACTCTGCAGATTAGATTGGTACTGAAAAAAAAAAATATCAAGAAGGCTCTCCTTTCATCTACCTATAATGAATTTGGTTGCAGGCGTAAGTGCCTGGTCTGTATCCTAGTGACATCAACATCCATCTATTTGAATAAATCTTATGTGAAACTGGAACTTAACCCAAGCTGATTTTTTTTTTTACTTCCAGATTTTGGTTAAACCCATGCATAATTTTGTGAAGACACAGGTGCTACTCATGTTTGCTATTTCCCTCCCTCACATTAATGATAACCTGTGTACAGTTTAAATTTCATTAGCAGTGAGTAAGTTTGATCTGTAACCTGGTAAAAATTTTTAGATACCACAAGGTGAATTAAAAATCTCTGTTTTGTGTGAAATGATGGCTGTGTGTCGCTGTTCATAGAACTGACAGCTTGACTACGCTAGCTGGAATTTCAGAATAAGTGAAGATCTTCCAAGCAGCAATGAGCACCAGCAATAATCCTAGTTTGAAATTGTTCCTATTTATTTGTTCTTTATGTAAAGATAAAAAGATGAGAATTGATGACCATATTATAACAATGCATGGTTATGAAACTCTCATTTAATGGAGTTTTGTATAACTGAGATCAGTATTTAAGTGCAGGAGCAATGTCAATTATTCTTATGTATAACTTTGTAGCTGGCAAAACACACTAGGTCATCTAATTCACCATTTGATGATCACATTTAGAAAAATCTGCTGTAGCCTTTTGTTAGAGAGCAGATTCACAGATAACGGGTAATATTGCCTACTGGAAATCCTGATGATGTTGAAAGGCTGAAATCTTGGGTGCATAAGTTATTTTAGGATCTAAAAACAATTTAAGAACAGTGGCATGCATCTAATTTGAATATGTAACTGTTGTGGTTTAGCCCCAGTCAGCAATCAAGCCCCACACAGCCGCTCGCTCACTCCCCCCGCAGTGGGAAGGGGGAGAGAATCAGAAGGGTACAAGTGAGAAAACTCATGGGTTGAGATAAAGACAGTTTAATAGGGAAAGCAAAAGCCTCACATGCAAGCAAAGCAAAACAAGGAATCCATTTACTACTTCCCATGGGCAGGCAGGTGTTCAGCCGTCCCCAGGAAAGCCGGGCTCCATCAAGCATAACAGTTACTTGGGAAGGCAAACGCCATCACTCCCAGTGTCCCCCCTTTCCTCCTTCTTCCCCCAGCATTATATACTGAGCATGTTGTCATATGGTGTGGAATATCCCTTGGTCAGTTGGGGTCAGCTGTCCCAGCTGTGCCCCCTCCCAGCTTCTTGTGCACCTGCAGAGCACGGGGAGCTGAAACAGTCCTTGGCTAGTATAAGTGCTACTTAGCATCAACTGAAACATCTCTGTATTATCAACACTGTTTTCAGTACAAATCCACAACTTAGCCCCATACTAGCTACTATGAAGAAAATTAATCCTCCCAGCTGAAACCAGGACAATTATGCAGATAATGTGAAAAACAGGCCTGTGGACTAAACTGTGACAGTCACAAGGAATAAGGTGATGGCCTCAACGGGGCAATACTTACCCTGTACTTACTACTGAAGGGTCGACCAGGCTGGTATTTGGAAATAATTATAATATGATATAAACCCATTATCTATTGCAATAGTTGTGCAATATTTAACAAAACTTCTAATAAAGCTTAGAAAGTGAAGGGTGTCTTCTGAAGATATTTTGAAGGTTTTTCCTGACATTCAAGGCTCCAGAAAATCCAGGATGGTGTAATGACTGTACTACATAATTGGTGAACTCAAAGTGAGATTGGTGTTAACCTGATCTTAAAATATTTTCTGTCAGAAGCACATTTGGAGGAGAGAGATGAGGTTCAAATTATTTTTGTTATTTTTGTTTGCTACAAGAGAAAATTTTTGAAGCACTAGGAAACTTAGAGACTTGCGAAATTTGTGTCTTACACAACATTTTCACAACCACTGTGTTCTTTTTTTTATTATTTTCCTTTTTTTCTTTTAAAGTGAGTCGTCATAGATTCGGGAAGTATTTCATTCAAAACAGCCCTTGAGCTGGGGCAACCAGTGTCACTTGCAGAACACTGCTCGTTTCCATGTCCGTAAGTGTCGGCATACATATGAGTGACCAAATGTCTACCCCACAGCAAATTTCTGCAACAGCAGATAATGTTCAGAGGCTTTCAGGAGACACATAGGAAAAAATAATAACAGTGAATGAATCTTTGTAATGAATCTAGTTCTGCTTTGAGCTCTGCCCCCTACCCCCCCAAAAAAGCGCTAAATGGCTTTTTCAGTGACCGTTTTGGCACTATTATATCTTCACCACTTAGGAGAGCTTTTACCTTTAATTTTGGTGTATCCTGCTGTGGCCATGCTATTACTTAGCTATGACAAGAGTTTTAAAATTACAAACATGTGGGGCTAGGATTGCTGCATTTTGCTTTAGCCTTTCAAAGTGGCTTGTTGATGTTAATATACAGCACCCCTGCTGTGCTTTTTTCTTATTCTGACTTTCTTTTTTGTTACATTTTGCATGTGGAGCCTGAGTGATTAATATTTCATCAGTTCTTCAGTGCAGCATGACGCAAGGATGTGCTGCATTTGGATTTTCTTGAGCTCTGTTGCCACTGAATTGTGACTAATAGCTGGAGCTGGACCTCTAATGGTTTCATGGGATCACCATCAAATAGAAACAAACAACTGTTTGCCACATCATTAATCTATAAGAAGTTAATTAAACACTTTCCTCTGCATTTTAAACATGTTACCTTCTCTACAGTAGTAGAGGGTAGAGAATTAGTACTAGAGGTAGAAATAGTGAATACTATTCTGATCATGTATACCACTGATTTGTCTTAATTCAATGTTTAATGTAAAATTCAATATACAATAGCATATTTTCATTAGTAAAATGATTTGTCACAAATATGGAAATGTTACAAAATTTTATGAAAAAACTTTAATCTGTATATTTTGACTTTTGATCTGTATATGAGTTGACATAATGAAATGCATTTTAAGACTTAAAATTTTAACAATTTTAAAACGCCTAAATAAAACTCCTAAATAAAAAAGTGTGTGTATATGTATGTGTGTACACACACATATATACATAAATACCAGACATTGATAACACAACTACCTCATCTAGAATATATATTTGTTTTCATAAATTAAATTGGATGCAAGTTTTCCATATTTAGCTTGAAATCATCTTGTACTTGTAACGAGAAACTTCAGGAAAAATAGGTTGTAGAACCCTCAGCATATGACCGTAGAAATTGTAATTTCATTTTTTTCTAAATTAATGCATGCTTTATGGGTGCATGTATTGCTGTGTGATTCTTAAAATTGTTTTTTCACATGCACGTCAGAATGAATGCTTGCATTAGCCTTGCAAGCTAGCGACATTGGTGATGGTGGGTGGCAATCCAGAGACCAGAATGCTAAGATTACATCAGAAAAAAAATGACTTAAAAGTGGGGGGAAAAATCAGCTTAGCTAAATCTGCAAGGAACTCAGGCTGGAGGGTTCTTTGATTATATTTCTACCAGATAACCTATTTGAGCTACAGAATAAATGGATAATCCACATAAGTGCTCTTATCAGAAGCTTTCGGGTCTTTGTAGTGATCTCGGTAGGCTACAATTCTAGCAAAAACTCAGCGATCACATTAACAATAAGACAATCTGTTAACATTGCCTTATTAAGTTATATGTACAAATATTTAATTTTCTCTGGTCAGTTTGCCACTGTTGCGGTTATTTTGTGAAAAATTTTGTCGAACTTTCTGCTCATTATTTTCAAAACCTAAGGGAGTGTTTAACAGCAGACTTGTACCCAGGCTTAGCTATGGAAGACAGACTTAAAGAAACAAACCAAACTATTCTTATATAAAGTAATGAGCACAAATGTATGAAAGTGATATAGTGTATATAAATATTTTAGAAAAATAAAGATATTTGGAAAATGAAGGGTAAAATATATGAGCCTCATCTCAGAACTTTAAATAAACTTAATACTAATACAATGAACTACCTTAAAGATTCATAGAATCATAGAATGTCCTGAGTTGGAAGGGTCACACAAGGATCATTAAGTCCAACTCCTGTCCCTGCAAAGGACAAGCCCAAATTTACCCCATATCTCTGAGGGCCTTGTCCAAGTGCTTCTTTAATATAGTCAGGCTTGGTGCCGTGACTGCCTCCCTGGGTAGCCTGTTCCAGTGCTCCACCACCCTCTGGGTGAAGAACCTTTTCCAAATATCCAAACTAACCCCACCCCCGGCACATCTCCCTGCCATTCCCTTGGGTCCTGTCATCGGTTGCCAAAGAGATCAACGCCTGCCCCTCCTCCTCCCCTAGTGAGGAAGCTGCAGACCACAGTGAGGGCTCCCCTCAGTTTCCTCTTCTCCAGGCTGAACAAACCAAGTTACTTTAGCTGCTCCTTGTACAGTTTCTCCTCTAAACCCTTCACCAGCTTCGTGGCCCTCCTCTGAACACTCTGTAGTAGCTTTATATCCTTAATGTACTGTGGCACCCAAAACTGCCCACAGCACTCGAGGTGAGGCTGCAACAGCGCAGAGCAGAGCGGGACAATCCCCTCCCTCGACCAGCTGCAGTACAGTGCTTGATGTACCCCAGGACACGGTTGGTCCTCTTGGCTGCCAGGGCACACTCTTGGCCCATATTCAACTTGCCATTGACCGGGACCCCCAGGTCCCTCTCTGCAGAGCTGCTCCCCAGCCTCTTGTTCCCCAGTCTGTGTGTGCGTCGAGGGTTGCCGTGCCCCAGGTGTAAAATCCGGCACTTGGTCTTGTTAAACTTCATACAGTTGATGATTGCCCAGCTCTCCTGTCTGTCCAGATCTCTCTGCAGGGCCTCTGCCCTCAAGAGTGTCAACAGCTCCTCCTAATTCAGTGAAATCAGCAAACTTAGTATTCTTTCAAGTCCTGCATCCAAGCCATGAACAAAGAGATTAAAGAGCACTGGCCCGAAGATGGATCCCTGCAGAACCCCACTAGTGACTGGCCACCAGCCCGATGTAATCCCATTTACTATAACCCTTTGAGCCCGACCCATCAGCCAGTTGCTCACCCACTGCATTACATGTTTATCCAGCAGTGTACTGGACATTTTGTCCAGGAGGATACTGTGAGAGGCAGTATCAAAAGCTTTACTGAAATCTAAAAAGATCACATCGACTGATTTTCCTTGATCAACTAGGTGGGTGACCTTGTCATAGAAGGAAATCAAATTTGTTAGGCAGGACTTTCCCCTCATGAACCCGTGCTTTGCTGGGACCAACGACTGCCTTGTCTTTCAGGTATTTTTCAGTAACTTCCAGAATACTTTTCTCCATAATTTTTCCAGGCACAGAAGTGAGACTGATGGGCCTGTAGTTACTGGGGTCATCCCTGTTGTCCTTCCTGAAGACCAGGACAATATTTGCCAGCTTCCAGTCAGCTGGGACCTTTCCAGATTCCCAAGACCATTTAAAACATCATTGTGAGAGGTCTCGCTATGACATTAGCCAGCTCTTTAAGTACGCTTGGATGAATCCCATCAGACCCCATCGACTTATAGGGATCTAGCTGGAGCAGCAACTCCTGCACACATTCAGGGTTTATTAGGAGTTTATCATACCCACAGCCATGGTTCAGTAGCCCAGGGCTCTGGGGTTCCCTGAGGCAACCATCGCTGGTGAAGACTGAGGCGAAGAAAGCATTAAAAGTCTCTGCCTTATCTATGTCCCTGCTTGTGAGGTGACCATTCTTATCAAGCAATGGGCCAATGTTATTTCTGGCCTGCCTTTTGCCATTAATGTGTTTAAAAAAGCCCTTCTTATTGTCCTTCACATTACTGGCCAGCTTCAACTCTAATTGAGTTTTGGCTGCACGTATTTCCTCCCTGCAGTGGCGAACAGCATCCCTTTAGTCCTCCCATGTCTCCTGACCTTGCTTCCACTGGCCATATACTTTCTTCATTATATTTTCATTCATTATATTTTATTTATGTTCTATGATCTATCAAAACAGAATGAAAAAGATTCTTTTGACTGTTGTTCCCATTAAGCCATTTCTAGTATTATAAAGTTTTCCTCCAAAATTAACAAAGAAAGAGGTATTGCAGCAGATAAATGAGAAAATCATATTGTATCATCAGCTTAATGGATCTGAATGCAAGCAGAGCCACATCCCTGACGACTTCAGTGGTTCCTAGTGTTTGCTGCATGGGTCTCCTGTTGGTAAGATCACTTCTACTCTACTACTGCCTCCCACCTTTGACCCTTGTAGTGTGCTACTGGAGGAGAAACTCTGCATCCAGTGTTGCCAGTTCACATTTTTGTAATTATTTTCTTTACAGGCTTTACAACATTTGGGTGTGTTTTTTGAAGTCTATCAAGGAAAATCAAGACATGGATTGACAGCGATAGCTGACAAATGTAGAAGATCCCAAAGCTTCCACTTTTAATGGTTGTGGTGAATATTTTGAAATTGAAACCTTAAAAGAAGAAACCAGAAAACCAGGAGAGGTAACATGAGAACTGCTATGATGCTCAGGGAGATGGGAACAGCTTATTTTTGAATGCTTAGAAGCTGTATTACAATGCATCGTAACTTGGTATCTTTGTCTGCATGTTGTCAGTAGTATATCAGCTGCCAAAAAGCACATACTGAAGAAGAATGGTAACTTAAACAAGTCTTCTGTAGCTCGGAGGGGTGCTCCAGCTGTCAGGGTGTTGGGTGTTCAGCAATGTAGATGTCTCAGTCTGTCCCATGGGAATCGTCCCACCCTGCAGCCACAATGACTTCAGCCTTAGTCTCTTTAGCATTGCTGTGTTATGGGGCTACTGAGCCATGATGACGAAAAAATGTTTTATTGTTAGAAAAAAGAGGAGTTCCAAAGAGGAAATCTCTGAAGTGTTTGTGTTGGAATGAACAAGTCCTGTTGGCTAGTAGATACCTCCATGAGGTATAACATTAAGGTTTAACTCCTCTCTCTGAATCATATGCAGAGCAGCAATTGTCTTGGAAAGTAGATAGTCTCTTCCTTTTCAATAGTCTTGGTTTGCTCCAGTGGAGTAAAAGAATATATGAAATCTTAAAACCTTTTTGGGGATGCAGGGAAAAAGAAAAAAAGAAAAAAAAAAAAAAAGCTGGACATGGACGGCAAAGCAATCTCTTTCCTGGAACTGTTTTTCCTCTTGGAGAGGTGAACCTTTACGAAGCTGAGGGAACAAAGGCAGCTTACATCCCCTTTCACTGGTGAGGCTTGATGTGAATAGGATGATAATGCATTTCCCTGCATATCTTTACCTGATAACTCTGCCCACTAGCATGGATTTGAACATGCCAGATGCCTGCCTCTAGCTCCTGGCAATATTGTTTTGTGTAGAGGAATGCAGCGCTGATGAAACAGGCATTGGGACTAATATCCAAAGAGATGGCAACGACAGTTGCAAGCTTCCTGTTGCTGTTTCAGTTGCATGGCTTACCCTCTTCTGGCACAGCCACAGCCTTAAAATTCTTACACAGGCTCCATTTCCATTCAGTATTTGTTCTGCTAAGAGCATCAATTAAAGTCAATTGCAGTGGAGTTTTTATTTTGGGGAGCTATATGCAAGAAATATATTGAAACAACTTATGCATTTTATTAGAGCAAGAAAAATCTAGTCTTGTGTAACGTACCCTGCCATCACTTTGCTGTGCTATGACTGCAAGATGAAGAGTCAGACCTGTCTTGGTCCTGACCTCAGCTTAATCTGAACATTCAGTATAAATGTGTGTAAAACTCCATATCTCATTACTAGTCTCCTGGGTTTTTCCTAAACAAATACAGTGGATTAAAATGCAAGTTCATTAGGTTAAAGTGCTTAATTATCTTAAAACTCTCAGTGTTAGAGTCAGATGTCAGGATTTGATTAGCACTGCAGGGAGGCTCTGTAAGGAGCAAAATGGAAATAGCCATTGTCGTAGTATAGTTAAAATGCTATAAATACGTAAATAGGGACACAAATATGGGTCTAGATACATATGCAATATTTCTTAACTCTCAAATGAAATAATTAGCATAAATTATTTTGATGTACCCCTATCTCTGATCCTTAATTATATCAATGCTACATTATTTAATATTCCATGACAAGTTGTCATAATCACCTTCCCTTCAGTCTTGTTTATTGCCTTCTCTACTTATTAAAGTGCCTTTTATTTGTGTGAAGTGTAGAGGAAAAATTAATATCATTTATTTTTGACCTTTAATGCACCAGGCTATAGAGTTTTGGGACTCTCCCACATGGTGTGATATGGCAATAAATTTTAACTCACCAAGATTACTCTAAAATGATTAATGAGCTACCACCCAGGGAAGAAATGGAAATACTGTGCCTTACCATAAGACAGCACAACTGTGTTAAAGCAATCAAGGGATCTGTATTTTCACCTTGCTCGTTTCATTGACTTTATTATTTGAGAAGAGTTGGTGTATAGGAAAGAGAGCAGAAGCTGATTTCCAGGTGAGAAAGACCTATGAACAGTGTACCGTAAAGGTTTCTTTACCAGGTACATACAGGATGAAATGGAGCTTGATGGTTTTCAGTGCACTGTTTGCAATTCAGTCCCTCCAGTAAGAGGAAATGGTCATGTAAACTGCCAAAATCCACATTCAGTTTCATTATTCTATTCACATTCTTGAAAAAGAACAAGAATCCAACTACTTAATAGAAGCAAACAGGAAATGAAATTGAAAACAATCATCAGATTAATTGCATGAAGTTCTTTTACCTGGCTGCTCTTAGCTTCAAGGGGCAGCCGAGTCAGCCAGTAGCTATATTTCTTCTGTGTTTGGGCTCTTTTTTTTCCAGGGTGTTGGGTTTTTTTTTTCCTCCTACATAAGGATTTTATTCTTAAGGTATGATTATTTTCTCTTAAGAGCTTGAAATATTCTTTTTTCTAACCCAAGATGAAACCTGCCACATACTACTGCATTGAAAGGTTCCTAACAGATGCAGTTGCAGGTGTGTTAGTGGTTGTGGTTTTCAGAGGCCGAGGCAAAGGGAGCTAAACGTGCCTCTGGTAGATGTGGCAGTGCCTATTACAAACTTCAGTTTGTGCCAGGTAGCGCTGAGTAAGAATTTGATGTGTTTTTGAGATGAAGCATCTCATCTCTTCCCTTTGGATGCCCCGTACGTTACACAATATTCATGATGGGTCTGCTCCACTGAGGCTGACGTATTTAATCTGCAGTTTGCTGTAGGGCTTTGAGACCTGTTAACCTGGTGAGGTTCAGGGATCAGCCTTCCAGCCTGTTTCAGTCCCAAGTGTGGCAGCTTTGCTGCAGGAATATTTCACTTGCAAGTCTCTCTCTTAAATGACACTATAATCAGATTTTTTACGTGGCATCAAAATGGTTCTGTAGATAGCTAGGGCAAAATCCTGCACCAGGGAAGGAAGCAGCAATGCTGTTGGAGGGGATGACAGCTGAATGCAAGTATTTGAGCAGGTGGTCTCCAGGGCAGAATTCAGAAGGCAGAGCTGAACCTGATTGTGGTCCCTTATACAAGTCACCTGCATTCACACGTGAGTTCCTCTGGAAAGAGAGAACAGTCATCCATTGAACACTGGTTGTAGCAGTTGGCATTTAATCCTTTGGATAATAATGACTCTCTATAGAGATATATCGAAAGTGAAGAGAAAAAAGAACAACAAAACCTTTTTTCTCAAAACCTGTGTTTGGAAGAAAATCTAACTGAAAGCAGAGATTGCAAGTTAAATTTTATCATCAACATCTTGTAGTTAATGCTTCCTAAAAGCATATTTGAAATATTTTTAAAGTTCACATTGAGGATGTGAAGTGACATCCCACATTGGCCTTTTCTCATTTATCCTCAGCATTTTTGATTGCTTCTTTGTTCAGGCTTCAGCTTCTGCTTTGAGACCCTGTATCCTCAAGTTCTATCTTGCACTGATAACTGCCTTGCACTGACTCTAAAGTGTGTTCATACAGACATGCTGCTGTAAATGTATTAACCTTTGGGTTTCTGTGAATGTTCACAGTTTTACTCTCCTCCTCTTATGGGAGGAAAGGGAAAAGCAGGAAAGTACAAGCAGTGAGATAGTTAACTAGCTCCAAGACAGATGTTCATGTTGCTCTAATTTTGACAAAAGTACATTGGCTTCCTGTGAAGGAAAGGATTGATTTTTAAACATAGTATTTGCAGACCAAGCACTATGTGGCTCAAGTCCAGCTCTCCTGAAAGACTTATTAAGAGCCCCTCACATTCTCTTTGTTCTTTAGAAAATCATCAACTGCTTCAGACACCTACTGTAGCTTCCCTGTGGGTCATATACTAACATTCTTTTAATGGTTGCTTCTCTTATGTAGTGAACATTTATACTTTAATTTTAGAGGTTTTTAGAACATTTTTTAGTGTTCTTCATTAGTTAATTGCAAAAAGTCACCATATTCCTTCTGTAAACAAGAATTTGCTTACAGTTTCTTAGATTATGGTTTTCTACTACACAATCATTAGATTTGGTCTTCTAGCTCCAAAACATACCATTAAGAAATATTTTTCAGTTCAGGTTTTTAAAATGGTTATGAATACTATTATTAGTATTTTAATTTTTATTTAATATATTCTATTTTATTTATTATGACTAGTTTTCTTGTGAACAGGTTTATTTTATTATCAGGAATTTCAGTATTAATATTTACCATCTTGCTCTGATACATGCAATAGCTTTGCAACTGATAATAAAGGAAAAACATCAGGAACAGGTTTTTATGGGCTACAGCAGGCCATTGCAAAGCGAGACTTGGACTAACCTTCCAGTACAGAGGGCGTCTGACACTTTATATACACATTTGTATATATTTGTGTAGATACGGATGTATGTAAAAGGTCCTAGAAGTCTATTTTCACTGTGAGCACTATTGTATGTTTGCCCTCAAACAGTCAAGACTGTGTGCTCCAACTTTATGATAGTGATGATATTACAGACATGCGAGAATAGGTCTAAGCCTTACAATAAGAAATTTCTATATATTTGCATATTTGGTTCTAAATCTATTGCTTAATTACTTATGTATTTGCAAATTTATTTATGTATTTATATATAAAAGAGATTCTCCTCTTCCATTAATCTTTGTGTGCTAAATGTGTGCAATAGTTGTCAACTGTAACAGTGTAAACACAGAATAAGTCTGTTTAGCTTTCTGTTTCCATTTCCAAAATACATGTATTATTCCACTAAATGTTTCATCTAATATTTTCCAATGTTAAAACTATAGCTGAGTAAATATATATTTAAAGGGTTGTTTGGTCTCAGGTAAAAATTGAGGCAAAACCTAATAAAAAAACAAAACAAAACATTCAGCTTTCTATCACTAATTTCCTGACTTTCTGTTTTGCATAAAAATGTTCTAAAGATAATATAATGTTTCGATTGCATTCACTTCTATATACAGGGTTCCTTATGTTATCACTTGTAACATGTTTTAAGCAAAGTGACTGTCATTTATAGACATTGAGATCAGTCTTGGGGAAGGGGTCACCTACAGGAAAATGTAAGGAGTGTCACATTGCCATTCTCTTTCAAATCCAGTGTTACTAGCTACTGTCTTATTAAAATGTCCTCCAAAATACAATTGTTCTTATCCTGAAGAAAGAAGTGATGTTAAAATTTCAGAGCAATTTACCGTGTTTTTCTAAATAGTTTTCCTAGCATGTATGCAGCTGTACAATATTTTTATCTCATTCTTTTTCTTTTCTTCTTTGATTTCCATGCATAGTGTTGTGCAACATAAAGAAAAAGTGTCTGTGAAACTGAAGACTGACATGGACTATCCTTTGGATAGAGCTGCTAGCCTTTATCCAAGACTCCAATGGTGGTTTCAGAAAGAAAGTAATTCTCAGGGTGATTTCTTTCTTTCTCTTTTTTTGCCTTCCCCCTTCCCCCCCCGCCCCGCCCTTTTGTTTCTGAAAGTATATTTTCTTCTTTATAACTAGTGAAACTGATCCTATTTTATCACAATTTAGATCGCCTAATTCCCTGCAGCAGACTCAATCTGCGGTGTGTTATGTTTGACATACTTGAGTCAGGGCTTAAATTCAAACTTTTGTTCCCGTTTAAGAAGGCAGAAAAATCTGCTGGCATAAATTGGCTGAACCTTAGTGCCCAGATAAAAATGTCACCCCTTTAAAACGCAGTAACATCAACGTGCAAAATACCACTATGATGGACTCTAATAGAACAAAATGTCCGTAGAGTTCCTAGCTTTCTTATCAGTTTTACTGCTTTTCATCTCCCACTGACTTGTAAAATAGTGCATGTGATTCAGTTTATTTATTCAGAATGCTGTGAGAATGGTCTTTTAAAGCAGAGTTTACTATACATATTTTTATTATTTTACAGTAAATGTATAAAGGCTTGAAAATAAACAGTAGGAGAGGCACGGACAAATGCCACAGCTGTTTAATAAATCAAAACGATTACGCTTACACTTATGCTGAAATGGGAATAGAGAAGGGAAAGGCCAGTTACAATTCAGCCTATAAACAATTTTTTGTGGTGACTAATCATTATGAAAAGTAGATAGGCATCATTTTCGTACCAGTGCTGTTACCATCCTTCTCTCAGGGAAAATTACAAAGGAAATGTAAGTGTCCTTTAAAGCATGATGGGATGTATGGTATCCTTTTTTCTACCATCTAATGAGGCTCTCCAAGAATTGTAATGCTGGGGAATATTAGAGGCATGGATAAAGCACATTTAAGCATATATTTACAGTAAAGGATGAAGAAAGTAAAACAGAGATTCATTCACACAGTATAAAGCATGAGCTTTGGCTAGGGAGGTATTTCTGCAGGGTATGCAGCGGCTACAGCTCTGCCAAAGATTATCACCTGCAGAAAATCACACTTAGTAAGTTCTCAAAGGAGCAGAACATTTTTTGCCCTGCAGCTTTTTTTCTTTCATGAGGAAGAGACTGTTTCATGAAGCATAGATCCTTTTTGTGTGTGAATACTTGTTAAAGTAAAATAACCCCCAACACTTTCATGCCAGGGCTAGACTATTAAAGATACAGGCATCTACTGGCTGAGTGCTGCAACATCCACCTGTTAGGTACTTGGCCTAGATGGTACCTGAAGCTGAGGATTAAGCACCTAAGCAGTGTAGCCCAGACAGGCTCATGATGGGTAGGCCCATCTGCATGTCTTGGACACCACAGTCAGATATCACCTCCAGTAGCATCTGTTGCTCACTGCTGCATGCAGGATCCTAGAGAAGATAAATCCTTGGCCAAAGTCAATATTCATGGTCAGAGCTGTTACTTTGCTTATATGGCCCTCTCCACAAGCTGAGAATCATGCCCCCCCCAAAAAGAATTGAAGTGTACTTTACCTTCTGCTCTGGACACCTGAGCCAAGACTGATCCCAGCCATCTCCATTTGATATCTACAGCTATAACCATGCATCACTTTTCCCTTTAAAATGAGATCACTGTTAAGAAAATGTGGTGATTGTGATTATAAACGTACACATTTTATACAGGTAAAGTAGTTTTTATCTAATTTCATAATGGTTAAAGTATTGCTCAGGATCTGGAAAGTTTTATTTATCCTGGAGTTCCCCTGCCCTGATTCTAATTTCAAAGTTGTTCCACCAAGTAGGGGACAAGTGAGGCTGGAGGAATGGTGGCATTCCCTGTCCCCTCCCCTCCAGTGCCAGGAAGAGATCTGTCAGCTTAAACCACAATTTCCAGCCAGTGCTCAGTATACTTGGGAGGAAGGATTTTTGGAAGACAATGGCTTTGCACGTGCTTTGCACTAACTAATGAGATTTCCCCCCTGCCACCCCCACTCCGGGAAGCATCTTATTGTCTTACAGAAGTTCAATCACAAATATAGATGTTGCAGGTTGTTTTCTTGGGAGAAAATAGGACTCCTCCTAATAAATATTCCCTAGTGAATGATCATAGTGGATTCTGAAGAGCTATGTAAGCTTTATGTTTTACTTTTACTTTTCATTTCAGTAACTAGCATGATAAAAATATGAATTTCATAGGCAGTTAAAAATATATCACTTTTTGATCTCTCAGGATTTAGATCAACATTATATTTAATTTCAGTTTACTAATCAGAACTTCTCCTTAGCCTATATCACTGTGAAGAAATACTACATCTAAAAGCTTCTGAACTAAAATTTGAGTCAAGCATTTATACATATATGTACAGATGTATTTGCACATATGTATATAAATGGTGGAAAATATGGTTTCTTTTGCTCGTAACATTTTATATTACCTCACATTAATTTTGTGGTGCGATTTGTTAAGCTCAGAATTTTAAAGTGTCTGCGTCCACAAGGCAGGAGAAGCTTTTGGAGAAAAACATTTATAAGTGTAATTCTTTACAGAGTTCTTGTGGGTATTGCCATCTTCTCTCATGTAAAAGCAGAAAGCTTGCAAGATGAACAGATGTTCCAAAAATTACTCCAGACTAGAAGATAATAAAATACACACTGATGTCCCATCAAATTTGTTAGTTTTGTACTAAAGTAGGAAGACTTGGAGTGGCATCAGAGTACAGAAATAAATGAGAAAAGAGGAAATAAAGCAAACAAAATATTTAGCTACCTTTTTGAAAACTAATACTAATTTGAATATCTTGAGAGCAGAATAGATAGGAAGTCACATATAAACACGTATAATCATAGGAATTAGCATGATATGAGACATGTAGAATGAAGGTAGCATAGATTTAGCATACAGATGTCTTTCAAGCTCAGGGAAGCAGCACCAGCAGCAAAGTACAGAGCGATAAGAAAAAACCCCGTGTGTAAGAGAATGAGACGAATGCTTCTTATGTCGGTTTCAGAAAACAGAAAACAAGCAGTGAAGAAGAAAACAGCACAGGATTCAGGGGTTTGTCCTCAAAACCTTCTGAGTTCACTGGTATTGTTTTGCCCAGCATTTTGAGACCTTCATCAGAGATCTCTATCTCTAAACTGCAGCCACTGGCAGCAAGGGTAGGTTGTTTCCCCTGATAGGATTGACATTATGGAAGTTGTACTGAGCGAGCTATTTCCAGCATAAACAGAGCATTCTTGCTCTTTCGTACAGGAGACAGAAGAGAGATCACTTGCTGCACCATGTGCTATTCTTGTTGCCTCTGTTAGGGAAGATTAAGTGAAAGTGTAACAGAATGATTGAGGAAGTGGGAGCCTAGCTTATAGGGGCAATGAAAAGACCTAGAAAATAAAAGCCATGTTTAAATGTATAAAAGACAAGCATGGAGCAGTGGGAAACTCTTCTCAGCTAAAAGATAACACTTGTCAAAGGACAAATAGAGATAACTTTACCGTATGTGAATTTATGCTGAAAATTAAAAGCAGCTTTGAAACTCTCAGAGCAATGAGACAGGAAAAAATAGTTGCTAGGAATCTAACTGACAGTCCTGTGCAGGACTTCAGAAGGGATTGTTTGATGTACTCACCTAAACCAGAAGAAGGTCCCTTTCAGCCTGTTTCCTGTTTTCTTGAGAGTCTGACCTTGCAGCAGAATATTTCAGCTAAGTACTTTGGCAATCAGTGTTTCGTCTTTCAGCAAAAGTGTCTGTGTTTGCCTTCCTGAAAGCTGAAATGTACGCATTTATATCTAAATATGCAGGCTTTTACCACTTTCACGTAATTGGATCAATGCACTAAACGTAGTTGCATGTGTGACACTAATAAACATATTTTCTTTGCATGGATTACGAGCATGTTCTGTAAGAACATTTTTGAAACATCCAATAGGTGTTTAGAAGTTTAAAGGCTATTTTCAGTAGAATTTGCATTCTCTAAAATAACCTGTTATTCAAATGTGAACTTTGAGTACATCCTATTCTTACAGGTTACTAGTAGTAAAACTTAAGACCATTAAGGGCTTTTTAAATATTCACGTTACGTCTTTCCACTGACACGCTAATTGAATAACAAGGCTACTAACATAACTGCTATGTCCTCCGAAGCTGTTAATTCTGCCCAGTATATTTGTCATTTCATTGGCATGTTGTTGATTACAATGGTTACAAATTAATTTATGCATTGCAATGAGTTTTATTCACAGGGAATTGCAACGACAGCTATATTACTGGTACACTGTCTTTCTATAAGGCTTTTCATCCAAGCTTTAATAATGTAACCACATTCTTTAAATAAACAAATGTTTTTTCAGTTATAAACTTTACAGGGATAGGTATGGGAGAAAAGGAATATTGCATATCTGGTTATACAAGCAGAAGGTCAAACCTTCATTATCACTATACTCTCTTTGGGAATTTGACAGAGGCTATGTTACTAGTAAGATAATTAGCATTACAAAAAGATTTATGTATTTTTAGCTGATTTTTCTTCTGACAATTTATGTCCATACCTGACACTATGGAAAATGACTTGTCACGCTTAACATTTTAACACATTTTTATTAATTTTTTCTTTCATAATGAAGCTATAACAAGGTAAAAACAAAACAATAGTCATTTCATGCTTTTAAGTATTCAGACTGGACTGCAAATGAATTCATTTTTCTGAAAACTGTATAAAAAATTTTAAAAGTCATTGTTGAAACTCGGTTTTTAAAACTCTTAGGAGCATAGTGGAAACAGAAAATTAATTTCTCCCTGCAGCAAACTTAATTCTCCAGACTTACGGACTTCTCCAGGTGTTGTTTTTCTTGCACAGTGTTATGCCTTTGTTTGTCTGCATTTTTAGCCTGTATTTACATGGCCTTTGTTGTTTAAGTGCTCAAGTTAACAAACACCTGACAGTAGGTATTGCAACCCCCTTCAGTGCCCAGAAACACATTTTGTAGTGCACATCCATCAAACTGGCACCTGAAGAACCCTGGGAAGGATTCTGTGTCTTAATGAAACTTTGACAACAGTAGAAGTGCCTTCAGAGATTTGTCCCCGAGTGTAACATGGGAAAAGTTAACAGATTGGTTCCCTTTCTAATTTATCATTTGTCAGGCCTTCAGGTATATATACTTTAATCTTGAATTTTTCATTGTCTGATATTCTGGACTTAATTTCCACACTGTGTTATGTCAAAACAGGAATAAATCATAAGGGAGCAGTAATATATTTTTTTTTGTAAGAATAATATAAGAGAATGAGCTTTTTTAAAAAAAAATCAGGTAGTTATGGATATCTAATTGCATTTTTTTTTTTTTTAGTTTTCTAAGTAAATAGGCTGGATTAAGTAAAACCCCATAAACCGATTGCTAATTTTGTTTTTACTACTGTTTTTAAAAATGTTTATAAATTTATGCAACCTACAATTTCAGGTTATTTTAATCTTTAAAAAAAGTCTTCTTATGATACTGTATTTTGTCAGGACACACATTTAAAAGGTACAAAATTTCTGAATGGGACCAAAAAGTCTCCAGTCTGGCAAAAAGCCTGAGAGTCTCACGACATTAAAAAGTAAAATAAATGTAAATTTTTCTTCCCCCCCCGAATTATAAGTAACTCCTAAAAGAAGCGCTAAAATATCTTGTCATTATCACATCATTTTCCAGAATGTAAGAGTAGGTGACATTAAGACAAAAATTATAGAGATTAAAGTTTAACAACAACAACAAAGCTAAGCTAGCATATTTATTTACTTATGTAAAAATTGTTTGTTCTCTTTTATCCTCACTAAGAACTGTTTGTGTAAGGTTTAGACCTGAACTTGAGAAAAAAGCAAACAAAACCCCCCAGAAACCCCATATCCTTTATTTAGACATGCAAATCAACAAACAATTTCAAAATGCCGTTCTTGCTGTCAGTTCTTACTAGGATCCTTCAAATGGCTGAAAAGCTGACCAGGTACCTAAAATCCGAACATGGCTTTAGAGTCTTAATCTCAAGCTTCTGTTTTGTTTGGTTTTTTTTTAAAGGATGGAACATCCATGAGCAAACTTAATAGAATTGAGGGATGTAGGTAATTACATAAAACATGGATGATCCCTTTCCAGAAATAAAAATTGTGGTTAAATTTTGCAAACTCTGCTTATTGTGTTTTTAATATTAGTGAACTTTGGGAAAAAAGATACTGTCAGATACAATATTGCTTTGTTATTACTATTAAAAGAATCCAAATCTGTCTGGTGTTTATGCCTTCAAAGTGTGAGATATGTAGCTTTTTCGGTAAATCAGCGGGTGCTACAATTCCTCTTAAAACTTGGCATTTCCTCCTCTGTTTTTCCTTCTCACTAACTCATTTTCCATGACTTTCTCCTAGGGTTTATCTCCTTGTTATTCTCATCTCTATTTTTCCTCTTTCCATTCATTTTCCTGCACTGCCTCTCATTTTTCTGTTTCCCATTCCAGTCCGTTTTCTCTACGTTTTCTGTTGCTGTTGAGATTCTCATTCTTCACTCTCCCTTCAGTTCTTTTATTCCCTTTCACTTCACTCCCACAATTTCTTCAGTGTCTCATTCTTTTAATTAGCCTCTCTTTTCTTCTTCTACTCTTGCCATTTGCTACATTTACGTATACTGCATTTTCCTACCTTGCCCATATGTATCCTCTGTGTGGGGTCCCACTAAAGGGTGGGTTTTTTTGTTTGCCCTTTTTACTCTGCTTTGGAGTCAGTCACTGTAAACACTGCAAATTTCATGAACTGCAATTTTAAAGGCAATTCCATCATCATTTTAGGAAGTAATCCCAGCATGGATATCCATTCCCAAGTATGGATATGTGTGTCTTCATTCAAGGTACACGCATGATTATGTGTCTCTTTCTATGGTGCTGTCCCATTTCTATGGTAACACTGCATATCTACCATTTGTGTGTGATGGAGATTCTAGCAAGTGGGCCCATGTAGCAGATCAAAGCACCTATAATATATAGAATGTTTTTAAGAAATTTAACTCCTTCATTTAGTCCATAAACTAAATGGAATTAAAACAGCATTTTTGTTGCTCTCTTTTTTTGTTGTTGTTTTGTTTTTAAACAATCTGCATAATATGGTCAAAGAACAGAATAATAAAAAATGACATTCTTTCTTTCTTTCTTTCTATTTTAAGTAATACTTTTATCCTTAGGAAAGTTCTTGGATGACTGCACTTCTGTTATGTGCTTACCAGTGAAATCTTTTCTAATGCCTGACTAGCTAACCAGTAATGCAAGACCTCCTCCAGGAAGGGGGACTGTGATGCTATAAGTAATGCCAGAAGTACAATTAGAGTCTGTGTTCCAGTATCTAAGGCAGATTTTAAAATGTTTTAAAAGTTCAACCATTAATACTGACAAATACGTCAGAATACTCATTGAAGAAAGGGGGAGACTTCTTGGCTTTCTTAGATTGGAGTGAACTCTTTCAGTGGTGCACAGCATAAAAAAAGATTAGTTATTCTGAACTGTAGAAGCTGAATGCAACTTGCTGCAAAAATCATCAAAAGAAAGTAATGAACGACCTACTCAGCTAATGACTAAAAGCTTATCTGTGCTAGGAAGACCATGAGCCAGTAGCAATGCTAAAATTTTGTCTAAGGTACACAGCAAAAATGAAGGCTCTTAGAAAACTAGCCTTCCTTTAAAAAATTGGGAATAGAATACACACAGGTTTGTGTAACAAGCTTTTCCTGGTACCGATATGATGATTATTATAAGTTTCCTAGGAATACGCTTGAGTGTGTACCACGTACCTGTATGTGTGCTATTTCACTCTTCAGGAGCAAAATCCATTCGGCTAACAATGTTTATTTTGGCTGTTACATTTTTATAAATGCTTTCTTCTTAACATATCTTATGATAGCAAAATACTTATGACATAGAGGAATCTCAGCTTAGATGGAAGATTTAGATACCCCACTTGGGATTTAGGAAGAATGTAGGTATATGACTCTCAAGTGCAGTGCTGGAGAGGTTTACATGAGGAGAGAAGTCCTGACTTGCTCTCTCCCCCTTGTTCTTTTTTAATGATAGGCTATGTAGTATCAAAAACCACTCTGATGCTAAAGGCATAGGGCAACCCAGGGGAGCAGTGTCTCTTAGGTCACACAAAAGCATAACGCCTGTCTTTGGCCCAATTAACCTTCCTTGCTTCACCTTAAAAAAAAAAAAAAAAGCGTTTTAATGGGAAGGGAGGAAACTCATCCCTTCTAGACTGCCTTTTAAATTTGGGATAAGGTGCTGCCTGTGGGAGCTAGTGAGTTCCTGCAGCCTGAGGAGTGTAACAAGACTGGTTTTTTCAATTCCTGGGATAAAAATAAAACAAACCAAACCCCCCACCTATTCCATGAACTTCTCCTTCTAGTGGCTGGATTGTTAGGCTTGGTTATTATGGTTCATTGATATCTTTGATACCAAAGATGCATACATCCTTATTATTATTTTTAAGCTACTCTTCTTTTTTGGAGAGTTTTCTCTCCCTTATGCTTTCTTTATAACTTTATTTAATCTCTCCTACTATAATCTCCCCATCTATAAGTTTAGGCCAATCTTCCTGATGAGACAGAAAAGCATTTCTTTTTTTTTTTTTAATTTTCACTGAGAGGAATATTTTTGAATAATGGTGGATAAATTCAAGAAAGGGTTGGACCTGCCATAATGTAATATATATCTGGGTGGCCAGTATTTGAACAGCTGTACTATATCCTTCCAGATGTCCTACTCACAGTGCAGTTCTAAAATTAACAAGCTCCTCTAAGTCAAAGCTAAATGAATGTCTTTCACAGGTACTCAAGCTAATCTACAGGTAATGGATATCGAATTGTGTCAGACTGTAGTCTCTTAAGAAACATGGGTGAAAAGTCAAACAATTCAGTAGAGTGTACCAGAATACTTGTGAGACTCTATTCAATATCCATGGAGATATCAAACAAAGCAACAGTAATGAAAATGGAGCGATGTACGGAACCTTTGATGACAGAATTAATGAATGACTGAGATTTACTGGCTTCTGTTGCATTGCATTCATGTTAGTACAGAGAAACTACTGAAACAGCATTGATTTGTGGAAAAGGTTTACTACTGCAATTAATGTATTTGTAGCCATATCCAAATTCCCTGTGTATTAGTTACACTGGCATCGTGCAGATGGCAGAATAATTCTGTAGTGCACTGAAGCATATTTCAGCTGAAACAGCAGTGGACTCAGGTGACTGGAATACAACCGCATTTCCAGTTAAGGTGAATAAACAGTTAGCTTCATTAAATTCTGGTGTGGTCCCTACACCAGTCCTGTGCTGTCTGGACCAACAGATCATCCTGTCTGTCATTAGGTGTGTGTCTATTCAGGTTGGCTGATTTGGGTTAAAATAGCAATGAGGACAAGATAAGCTTGGCTTAAACTCTGTGGTAAGTGTGGCAAGTGGATTTCTTCCAATGTGAAAGGATTATTTGAAACAGAACGTGATGATTCTACACACACTTAGTAGTCAAAGGTAAGGAATTAATCTTAACCTATGTTACGACCTTAATCAAAGCAAGTGCCTGTGAGACATACGCCACACAACCAAAATCTGAACAGTTATGGATGCCTTTTCTCATCTATCAGACCTGCTGGGCAGGCTTCCATAAATCTTTTGCTGCTTGTTCATTAATGCGATAAACTGGCATTTTTCTAAGTACCATTTCCTTGCATATGTGTTTTGATATGCCTCAAAAATTCAGACCTAACCATGCTGAGGTGAATCCAGTGAAGTCACTGGCATTTCATCAAGTTACAAGTTAATCTAGTGTTTTGTCTCGTAGGTTTTATGGTGCAAATACAAATAGAACATTCAAGAGAAAAAGATGAGGGCTCATCAGTTTGAAGCTAGGTGTTCACAGCCATTTTATCACAGTTTTTGTATAAGCATAATGCTGTTTATAACAAAGATTTCAATGTATTAAATAATGGGTTAATAGGAATAAAATTTTGGTCCTCTAGAAGTCAAGAGGGACTTTGCAGTGGAGGGCCAGGATTTCATAAAGTATGAGGAAAAGTACAATAACAGTTTCTGAGTGTTAACCTTTGATATGAGCCTCCGAAAACAAGGATGCTCCTTAATTTTCCTGTTTTTTGTTGCAGACTGATTTATATTGTGGTTTACCTCCAGGTATCAATTATAACTTCCTTCACAAGGTCAAACACTAAGACAATCCCTCGTGAAAGTAGAATTTGCAGAATTATCATCTGCCTATTTTTCACACAGTTCTGATATACAAGAGCAGTCGTGGGGGGAAGAAGTATTTCTGCATGCATTAGCAAATATTTCTGTATAGTATTCTGTATCACTGAATGTAAATAAATGATTAATCAATGAATCATACAGTAAATAAATTAGATGGTGATATTCTGGCTCTTACACCACAGGCATTGTTGCATACAGGGAACAGGATACTTCTTCCAGAAAGGATATGGAATTGTACAAGCTCATCTCAATTCAGCCCCAGGCACCCATGCTCCCCACTGGCAGCTGAGTATTTAATTTCTTGGAGCATTTCTATTATTAATTTGTCTAACAGAAACAATCATCATAAAATTATTAGGTCTGCTCTCATAATCAGCATTACATTATTAAAATCTGTAAAATCAATCAGATCGACACTGGTTTGTGCTAGTTGAGAATTTTGCCCTGCCAGCAGAAAGAATAAAGGAAATATGTATTTTTCAGGACATTGAAATGATGGCCATCTCTACTTGGAGGCACACGTTTGAATAGAAAAGATTATAACTGGCTATGAGCTTTGTACAAACATGCTGCAGAAAAGGCATATTCTGTTACATGAGGCTAAAAAACTTGTTGCTGAAATCAGCTATAACATGAGAAGGGATTTTTTTTTAACTATAAGAAAACAGGGATTAAAATCTCTGGGGATATACAGCAGAATCTACAATAGCAGCCCCCCCACCCCCAAGCCAGATAAGAAAGCCTATTAGGCAGATGGTATCACACATGAAAAAAGTGATCAAGCTGTGAGCAAGAGAGCCAGATCTACTTAGTGTGATAATTAGAAAAGAAAGAGCCCCAAAGGAAGTGCAGAATAGTGAAATATAAAGTCACAGCTGGAAAATGTGGTGGAGATTGTATTTTGGACCCAGGAATGGGTCAGATCAAGACAAAAAGAAGGAAGGACTGTGAAATTAGGGGGAAGAATTTGGGGAGAATGTGCCTATCAGATTGTGAGAATGCACTTCACTATCTTATTGAAAATAAGATTGATCTGATTCTTGTCTGAGCCAGCAGCAGTTCAGGAATTTGAACTACAACACCCCTACTCAATTTTTTAAATTCTGTTCTCTGTCCAACAATTCAAATTCTGTATTTGCTTGTCCTCTGCATGTGTGTAAGCAAGGTGAAGACAGCCATTTACTGCAATGAGCTTTAACTCAGTTCATAAAGTGGTGAAGTGGTTCTGTAGATACAAATTTGCATGTCTTACTAGCAAAAAGATAGCCACTAAGGCAGATCCGTGTTGTTATCTTACAGAAGAATTGTATTTCGGGGTATCAAATCGTAAAAAAAAGAAAAAAAAAAACCAACCAAAAAAACCTTCCCATATTTATAAGTTGTTTGGTAATAGCAAAAAATATGAAACAGGAGGTTTTTTCCCCTGTTCTTGGTGCCTCAAATTCTCTTTTCAATTACTATAAAAAAGAATGATCTCCTTGCTGTGGTAAAACATCCTTTTTTTCCTCCCTGCTGCAGAGGATTTTAAAATTAGTATGTATTCAAAAAAACACCTAAGTCACCTAAGTCTTCTACAGATATCAAAAGAAAGTACTAGAATCCAGTGTACAAAGCAACTTCAACAAAATGTACACAGGGGTCAACTCCCCCAGAACCTAAGGCATACGGACCCATGCAGGCATTTTATTTCTTTGAACTTTTCTGTAGAAGATTTAACCAACAAGCACGATGTGCCTGCATTTTGTCAAGAAGTTATGTTTTTATAATTATTATTAAAAATATTATTTTAAGTCTTTAGACAGCTTAATTTTTTTTTTATTTGTTAGTTTGTTAGATTGACCTTTAACTTCACTAAAATTTATGTTCAAATTAATCTTATTTCAAAGTTGCACTTCCAGACAATCCTAGCTTCAGCCTTTAAAACACTTAAGTAACCCTACTGACTCAACTTCACAACATACTGCTTATGAAACTCATGTAGCTAAAGAGTGAACATTCATGGTCATTAAGAAACTCCATATTTAAACTCCTATTCAACTCTAAACAAACTCCATGGTAATGGTTCCATTGGTTTTTGGGAGGGAAGATTTCAGGTTTTTTTCCATGATGCTACATTTAAGATGGAGATAATTTGGGGCCAATTCACACTGGTTCAGGTCTATATTTTTATGGGTAGAGAGCAGCATCACTGGTTTCCAAGGTTACTAGAGGAAAACTCATAGTGGACAATGATGATTCTTCCCCATGGGAACTCCTTTCAGTCACCATAACCTTTTTTTTTCTCTAATAGAGGAGACATATTCATTCATAAAAGACACAGCAATGCCTCAGCCTCTTTGTATGGACATGTTTGACCTTATTTATTATTTTTGTGGAAAAGGATAGAAGCAGGTATAATGAATGAAGGCTAATTATGTATTGTATAAAAGGACTATAGTTATCAGGTTTAAATTCTTCCCTTTGGTTTAATTTAATTTACTATTCCTCTGTGAATATTAGCAGAAGAGGTAAATAGTGTCTTTGTACTTATCTTGGCACCATATACTAGTATGAGTTCTTCTATTATAATTTCTTATTTAACCCTTCTTACACCAAACTATTTTATTTTATTTTGTAGGGCTTTTTTCATATATGCTTTTGTTTCCCTCACCTTTAAATGTCCTGTGCTTCTGCTTTATCTCATTATTTTCTCCTTGTATGGGAAAAAAAAGAATATTAAAGATAAGGTCTAGTGGAATACTGTTGCTTACTTTTCTTTTTTCCTTTCTTTTTTGGTTGGTTGTTCATGAAGGAGGGGGATTTGGGGGAATTCTTAATACAGTTATTCCTTTGGCATGCTTTGTTTTGCTTTTTTTAACTTTGTTTTGTTTTTAAAACAAATTTCTACTTGCTTCAGGCAGAATGTTGTGCAGATTCATACTCCAGACTGAACAGGAGAGCCTTGAAGTGCCTTTCCAAGGGTTACATAGGAAATCTGATGAAAAACCTGTGAATCTGCATCCACATCTCATCTAAAGATCTTCAGTGTTTGTCACAAACATATTTGTACTCTGTAATGTCAACATTAAAACTGGACAGATAATATTTATTCATACTTGTGAAGTCCCCTGAGTTTTAGAACGGAGGAAAAGAAAGGGGAGGACTTTTCAGTACTTCTAAATATAATATCCAGGCCCTGCAATTGTTCCAAAGATTATTACGTGCCCTTTGATTTTATGTTGACTTGGACATTTTGCGTAATCTGTTCACAGTTGTTGGATTTTTGAAGCCTCTGAGGTACTGAAGTCTCATTTATTTCACTAGAATGTAGACACCTAGCTAGCCTTTAAAACATTATTCTGGATTCATGTTTCCGTTCAAGTGCTTTTTACTTTTGATATCAAGTCTGAAGTGCAGCTTCTCAAAAGAGTGGGTCAGTGAGGCACTGTGCTCATGGTGCTCATGGTGCCTGAACGCACACACAGCAAATTCATCCAGTCATCTGACTCTGGGAAGTGCTGAGTTGCTAATACCTGCAGTCCACTAAGGGTCGGAGCTGGAACCGTGCCCCCTTCCTTCTTCTGCAGACCACAGTAACACATGATAGAGAGGGGAAATAGCATCAGTTTACCCTCATGGCAAAACCGGAGCGACTAGAATGTCCCCGGCCCCTTGGACAACTGAGGCTCAGGTTCTTCTCAGGCTGAATGGAAGCAAAGGTTTAAATCTGTGGTTTTCCCTGCCCACACAATAAACTACAGCACTTTGAGGCAAGTCTTTAAGTCCTCCGTGCAATGATTATTTGATTGTTTATTGGGCCACACTGAAACAGAGTTGCTCAGTCGTCCAGTGTAATTACATGACAAGCCTGAAATAGAGAAATTGGCTGTCTTTCACATCTTTGATTCCTCACTGTTTATTTTATCTAACAACCACAAAAGAACTAGGCCCCAGTGGACCTCTTGGTTCATGCTGTTTCTTGTACTTGCTTCAGAGCAGGTGAATCTTTTTTAGTGGCCTTGCTGTTTATGCAGACTATATGGGTAAATATATTTTGTGCTCACAGAAGATAATGATTTAAAATACAACCAACTAAAAAAATGGTGAAATGTCAAAGGCTGTTAGACTGTACTAAAATTACATTAAATGATAGCATAATAATGCTAAGATAAATAATTTTTCAGTTATCAGAGATTACAAAAGCATTTAAATGTTATTCTTATTAGGTTTTTTTTAAAAAAGTCACATGTAGCAATACTAGAAGCAACTCCTTAAAAATTACATAACATATCCACTTAAACTGTTGTCTTATGAGATTCAAAGGTGCTGTTTTTGCTGACACATGGACGAATAGGAAAACTCATTTCTGATTTATTCTTTTTTCACCCTAAAGAAATCTCAAAAAATTCCACTATGTACTTCTTGCAGCATTTAACAACTGTTTCTGTCTTTTCCTTTTTTTTTTTTAACTTAATGTAATGAAGGTATAAAGTCAGCTTAAAAATATACATTTATGTATATTTGATCAGTTAGAGTTTTGTTTCATTATCTTTTGGACACCCACACTTCTTCTGAAGTTGAACAGGACTTTAGGAATGGTTTTGCTGAAGGCTGCGGCATCAGTAATCTATTATTCTGTAGGAACATACAGTCCTTTGCATCACAGAGGAATTATTTTTCAAGTAATCATTTTAATAATTACTTAATAATAAATAGTAATAAAAACTTAGCAATAATATAGTAATAGCAGTAGCAGGAAAAGAAACCTTTACATCTCATTCTTTACTACTGAAGTAGATAAATCATTCACATCTGAAAGGCAATGTCTTTATTGCAGCCTTAGATGATACTTCATATTTTCTTCAAGTTTTTCTTCAGGTTACTTTTCTTTATTCCAGAAGTCCTAGTAAATTTGAGTGTAGAGCAGTGCCAAAATTTCACTGGAAGTAATTTGGCTTCATTAGATAGTTTAAACTGGGCAATACTAAAATCTATTAAACCCTCCCAAATGTATGTTTTTTCATATATGTATGTCTCTGTCTGTCACTTGTATCACTCTGCTTACCCATATGGAGTCAGAGAAACCAGGTGCTTAAAGTTTTTGTGCCTACAGTGTATAAGCAATCCTCAAAAGATTTTTTTTTAAATTCTTTTGGAATTGGTTACCCAAGTGATAAGACCTGTGATGAGTTCTTTGGGTTTGTATCAACTTTTGATTACAGCACGATGAATGATGATCTGGTCCCTGCCAGTTAGAGAAATTTCACTCCTGCAAAAGTGCGCTGAGATCAGAAGTCTCCTTCCCTTTCCCAGATCCTTTGTCTACTTAGTATCCGTGTGCAGGATTACATGTCTGTAGCATTGCATGTGTGAAAGAAAACGTGCCTGAATACCATTTTGCTGACTCTAGAACAATTAGGAGCCAAAACAATTCTCAGCATCTTAGGGGCTTCTCACACGAGAACCAGCTGCTCTAGACACACACTGGCATTAACTGCTCCTAAGCTGCTCCTGTTTCCAATAGTCTTGCTGCACAGGGATGGAAGAGAGGTGACAGAAAGACTTCTGCAGTAGATTTACCCTAAGAACGATATGCTTTTGAGAAACTCCCTGAGTACACTTTTAGCACTTCTGAGGGCTTCCTTTATCCTTAATCTCATTCTATTCATGCCTTGCGGGCAACATGCAGTAACACGTCTCAGGTTCAGCCATTAGAAGTCTCCATATATAAGGGCAAAAGAAAAGTTATACTTTCACTTATATACGCTTTCGTCTATTAAAAATGGATGAAACTTTTTATCTTAATCTTGCCTTCTCTTGCATTTAATCGAAACATTTTAATTTCCTGGTCTGACCAGCTCCAGGAGTAGATTAATTTTATTTGGTGTGTGCTAAGTGAAAAACAAAAGGAATGTATATGTAAAGCTATTCACAAGTACACTTGGACACTAATTCCGCTGCTCAGAGACGTTAATGCTGCAGCTTTGGTGCAGTAAAGCCACCTTTCCTCTTTGTCCTCTACTGTTCCTGACTTGGTGGCAGGATTGTGTATTATGGCTCAATCTCATAAATGCCTTCTTCTCAGTGTTGAATTTAGCGCTATGAATAAAACCACTGAAGATGGTAAATACATAATATTTCTTTCCACAGAGCAAATGAAGAGCAAAGTGTTCTGATACAGTAAGTGAAGCTGTTGTAGATAAAGAGGTTATATTCTGTTACAAAGCCAAACATTAGCAACTGATTTTCAAGCCATTATTTTTTAAGCCCTCAAAATAAACCATCAACTGCCTTGTATTAACATTTTCTTGTTAAAACAGTTGAGTCATAAAGTCTAAAATTTCAATGAATGTCAACCTTATCAGCGATAATAATGTGTAGATATTAATACACTCTCCATCTGTTCCTGCTTTCTTTCATTTTGTGAAAAATGATTCATTCAAGTAGGTAACAACCCGTAGACTAACTAAAATGAAATTTGCATCAGATGCTTGGTCAGAAAATTAATTTCACACAATATTCATAATACCTAAAAAAAGCGGGAGGTGGAAAAGGAAAGAAAGAGAGGCCTACTCCCACTCTTCCACTCCCACCCAAACCTTGCCTTTCATCATTGAAAATGTTCTGCTATGCACACACTCCCCACACATAATGGGTGAAAACTCCACAGTACATTGCTCTAGGTTTATGATGGTGCAAATTTGGAGAGTTTTTCACTGGCTATAACTCCATAGATATCCATTAATGTAATCCTGGAGTGATGAACTGAGGAATTAGGCCCTTTATTTTTAATAAAACTCCTATTATTACCAGGGTACATTTCCCAATTGAAATCTCATTTGCAAATATAAAGCTTGGTCTTGAAAACCTATGCAAACTTACCCACCACTGGGACTAGGTATCCTGAAGTTACTGATTTTGTTGAGGTTAGCTGAAACCCTACGTTTTGATATGCTGGGAGACTGACAGTGGGAACTCAGGCTTTGCCTCGTTTGCCTCGTTTGCTGGGAGAAGGCAGTGTGCCCAAGCCGTCCCATCGGTGCAGGGGATGCCTTCTCAGGTGAGCAGCACCTCTGCAGCCATCTGGTAGCTTCTGCAGTCCTGGGCAGAATCAGACCAGCTCAGGTCTGGCAGTTTGGCTGGTTGGTGCTGAGGAACATTTGCATCTCACCCTTCTGCTGCTGCTCAGAGGCAAAGATGACATTTTGTCAACTCATTAATGGGACCTGCCTCCTAACTGAGGTGGCTTCAAGGTCATGTGATTGGTTCATAATTCAGGATTGCAAAATTGCTCCTTCTGAGTGTGAATCTTGGTATGCTTCAAGGAGAAATACATTCTCCATTTCTCCTCCTACGACTAATTGCCTGGCAGCAGAGTAACAGAAAAAGAAAGAAGGCCCTTCAGATTTCCACAGCGTTGTCCTTGAAAATGTGAACTGTACCTCTCATAAACAGACAGGATACTATATTTAGTATGAGATTCTAAAATAACAAAAGTGTAATATATACAGTGTCGCATTCTTTGTTTGCAATTGTCCAAGTTATTTTAGACCAACCGTTATTTACTATGTGTGTTTTACATTTTTCTTCTAATACTATTAAGGAAGACAACTTTGGATCAATTTACTTGGAAACCATTAACTCAACCAAGGTGAAAGGTATAAAGCACTCACTACTGCAGATTTGCTTGGCCTCTTTCCATCTGTTTGTGTATTTCATCCTTCAGGCTATTTTTATTAGTTCTGTTTGTATTTTTTCAGTGTGTCCTTTCCCTCAAAACATAAGTTGCTAATAAGTGAGAAAAAGCCCATGGAAAGTAGAACCAATGACAAAAGCAGAATGCTTGAAGAACCAAGAATATAACTTCAGGAGGTTCATTTTACTATTTCTTCATGTTTTTGTCACATACTGGACCCTTCAGTCTTTTGCCCTTTAAACTTTTACAATTTCTTACAAGCAGACTTTGATTAGCCTCTGCAATTACTTGATGCTGTTCTGAGAAATGTAAATGAATGTTGACCTGCTAATATTGAATTTTCTTTCTTCTGTTCTTAGTCTAGTAAATTTTCTTGTCCCATTGAAGAGTTTATAGCCTGGGATGGTTTGTAACACAGAAGGGCCATTAACTGCTGCCTGCGCTGCAGGCAGAAAAACGTACAAGACGTGAAAGACCTTTGTCATCCAGTACATTATGCAGGAGAAAATAGCCTTTAAATCAGCAGCACTTGCATGCAGCCCTTCTTATTTTTTGGCTGAATTTTGTAAGTATCAGACAGGTAATTTTAAAGTTAATAGATCCACAGATTTGTGTAATCTGCACCTGTTCAGACATTCTCTTTCCTGAATGTTTTAAACACTGCAGATTACTTTCATAAATTCATGTTCGTATAAGACAAATATTATATGATGAATTCTTTTACATAGTGATATATATGAAATCTAAAACATGGGTTTTTTTTTACATAAATCATTTGAAATGTGAACACAAAACTGAAGACCGAACTCTACTTTTCTTGAGAAGGGAAGGAGGAATAGGTGAAATAATGTCTAGTCCTGCATTGGCTCAAATCTTGTGCAAGGCCTATCCAAGAAAATAGGATATGACATCTCATATCCCAGTTTCCCACTGGTAAAATGAAGGACAAAAATCTGGTTAAAAACCAGATATACTTCCAGGATACTGAAAATAAATCACTACATGTAAACGGATTACAGTTGCCACATGGAATTATTTAAATAGATATTTTAGACTGTCCTACATGATTGTGTAGATCTACTGTCTTGTATCAGACTGGGAATTGAGACTGTAAGTGAACACATAGGTCCTTTTAATCTCTGAGTATAGAAAATATTTGTGGGCTGAGAGATTAAGCCATGAACATCACCTTTGAATAATCCTTTTTGTTGTATTATTTAAATGTGAAGTTGGCCAAAATGAAGCATTTTTCAGGCAAAGGTAATTTCCACATTCTTTGATTATTTTTTCACAAATCAGTATGAAAATTCAAGGTGTCAGTAACAAGAAAATAGTTTTGTTTTTGAAAATTTTCCATCTTTCTGCAGAAAATAAGTGATTATCTTTGAAATTTTCCTGTGAGTTGGATGCAGAGCTGAATCAGAAACACAAGGTTTGGTTTTAAAATGTCACTTCAGATAATACAAAGAAATTAAATTTCCAACAAAGGACATTTTCCTTTGCAGTAGATGCTGATAATACATCTTGTAATGTAACAGCCATCCAACTACAGTGATCAAAACCTGATCCTGTCTGATCCTGCAATTATTTATGAGGGCAAGTCATCTCACTGATATGAGTAGTCTCACTGTTATGATTAAAGTTCCCCATGTATAGTGTTGTTTCTAGATGGAGGGAGTAAAGAGAAATCTTTAAATATATTTTACACATGGCCACATGAAAAGTCTAAAATGCCATAATTCACACCAGACTGTTTTTCTTGGCAAAGAGAAAGGTCTGCCTTTTCTTTCATGTTTTTCCAAACTCACCACGGTCTCTGCTTAGTGAACAGAAAAAAAATCACATGAGACATTAGAAGTTCACTAGTCCAACACAACTATTTCTGTGGATTAAATGAGGTTGGAAAGCTGCATTGTCTATAAATTATTGTGATTGTATCCGTTGCAATGAGAATCAGTATCAGTTTTAAATTAAAATATTGCATTTGGTTTAAGGCAACCATAAATATCTTCATTAGTATCTCACCAGAGTCTGTGATTATTTGAAATAGCACAAAAGTACAGAGAAATTGCTAAAGGGCAAGACTGGTAGTGGGAATATTGTTTTCACACGCCCATCAATCATTGTCTTACTTTAAGCTTGAGAATAAATAAAGATGAAAAATCTCACACATAATGACATTCATATTTGTTACAGAATTCTTTTTATTTATGATTGTTTGAGCAATAATACAGAAAATTCCTCTTTTGTGTGAGTCCAGCCCTTTATGCCACACAAAATAGAGACTTTTTTTGTACATAACCTGAAGCAATTTACTAGAATTCTCAGTTTGAGCACACAAACAATATGTGAGATAGTTTAACTTTAATATATCATTAACACAAGTATTTCACAATTCACAGCCACTACAGCCATAACTATTGTTTGAAATGTCACATTCAGAATTTCAAATTAACAGACACAATTATTTTGTAGGTTGTATTCTGCCTCCTACCCTTGATTGGAATGGTCTTCTACCTGCACAGTAATTAATGGAACTACTTGTTGAGCAAAGTACTTAAATGATTAAATGCAAAATATTTCAAAGACTGTTATAAGGCTCATGACCTGGAATGCATTTGAGTGTGTGGTGGGTAATAATGACAGCTGCTAAATTATTTTGGGCAATGAACACTTTCGATTCAGACATTAAATTAGACTGGAGAGTCTCTTAGTAGTGCCAAAAGACTTCTGCTGGTCATAAGTAAAGAAGGGACTGAAAAGGGCTGGAGAAGTGAAGGGTGAATGACTAGAGGAGGAAGGGATCTGTGGCATGTATGGAGTTCTTACACTGGAACTAGAAACTCCAGTTCAGCTGAGAGGGAGCATTTTTAGTAGATGACACTTAGTTTTGCGTTGGCTAAAATGGCTTCTATTTGGGCCCAAGTGTTTATTTGAGATGTTGAGAACTAGTGGTAGAGATAATTGCACCTGCTGGGGTAACCTTCAGCTCATTTTGGTCCTGGTGACTCAGCTAGGGAGGACTAAGTGTAATGACATATGAGAGCTGTAATACTGAGACTATAGTATGCAGATTTCCAGACTATTGGTGTTGTGAAGGATTAAAAGTTAAGAGAAAGCAGTTAGAATGAAGAGAATGAAAGGAAGCTGGAGGTCAAAAGAAAGGCACGTGACTTGAGGATGTACTTCAAAGCAAAACTTTTTTCCAAACAGATGTATGTATCTAGCATTTTTAAAATATGGCTGAAGCCCCTAGTCCACATAAAAATGGCAAAACAATTTACATTTATATGAGGTTTTATCAGATTTGCAAAAGATAAACAAATATTTTTAAAAATATATACATAATATATATTTATGTCAGTAAGGCATTATGCCAAAAGGTAGCTGACTTTAAGCAGTCTATAGGGTGGGTAGTGGTTTTTTCCTGCTACTGGGGAATTTTTCTCATGACTAGGATTGATCACAGCTTCTTGGGTTTCTTTCTGTGAAAGGTACTTACCTGATTTTTTGAAGCCATTCAAGAAGTTAAGTTACCCTAGAAAAAGTTGCAGTTAAATGATAATGAGCCTTTTCCTTGATTTTTTTTCAGATACCTTTTCAGTGCCTTTGGTCACTCCTCATTGATTAATGCTCCGTGTCTAGAAATATTGTGAACTGCTCCTTGTGTTTTCTCCCCATTGTCCTCTTCTGAGGAAGCCTAAAACATCAACAGAAGGCTGTTGATCATGCCATAATATAGTCCGGCTATGAATAGCACTAGGAAAACAGAGAGTTCACCTGGCTCTACTGTAGATCATTTTGACAGCGAGAGATACCAATTACCCAGTGAAACTTCAGTACGGGGTTTAAGAACGGTCTGAAAGTTCATTGGATTCTTCATTGGTTTTGCATGTATCTTCTGTGTGTGCAGGAAGCTAGGAAAGACAGATCTGCAGTCAGAAGCAGCGAACAGTGGGTCTTTTCACCTCTTGCCCATATTTTCCATGCGGTAATAACTATTCTTTCCTTCTAACTTGCTAATACCACTGTTAACATGTCTGATCTTCCTGTTGCAATAACATAACTGTGGTTGCTGTCTGATTATTTCACGTTCATACTTTTCTTTATAAGGCACCTAAAAATCCAAGCTCAGGTTTTTCTGCTTCCATATGCACCAAATGGAATCAGAAATTATTTCATTTTCTTATATAAGCCATTCATCCTTGGTGTTGATGATTTGGCAGCCTAGCTGATATTGGCCTATTGTTGTCATTTATGCCTTTTTAAGTCACTAAATTAAGTTTTTGCATTTCTAAATAGTTAGCGATGTGCAATAAAAGCAAAATGCAGGAGAGTAGCATAACTTCAATCGTAATTTTGAAAAAAAAACAACCCTCCAAATTAAGTCCTCCACATAACCTGGCAAGGTAATAAGATTGCTCAGCTTCAAAGTATGAGTTCATTTGAGTAGGGCAAAGGTTGCTCATGTTTTCAGGGAGGGTAGAAAACAATTTGGAAAGATTTAGTTAATTAGCAGAAACAAAAGTGAAAATCCAACCTATTACATGTAGAAGCTATTAAGGAGACAGATGGATAAACAAAGCTGTTTTTCTCTTTGGCTTTGGGTTCAGTTATTAAGGGTGGAAAAATCAGCATAATCCTTTCATTTGCTCCAAATTCTAGGTCCATATTCAAAGCTGTGTGTGGGCAGTGCACGGGTTTTGAAAATTTAGCTTTTGTTTTGGTTACTCACACCATCTGGATTCTTGATTATAGCTGCATACACACACCACCAGGACAGCTGTCAGAATAGGTAATGGGTTGTGACTCCTTCTGCAGTTCTTCTCTCTTCACCATGTCTTTCTCTTTCCTATCCCTTCCACACCCCACACCCCCAGCTGTAGAGCAGAAGCAGAAAAAACATCCAATGTCTATTTGGTCACTAGATATTATATCAGGAGGTTACACCCGCTGATAATTAACCAGTGATCTTCAGGCTAAACACTGCTTGCCTGAATGGGGAGAATTAAGCACGGAAAATGAGTGTTGGAAAAATACTACAGAAAAACTACAAAGTTTGGGATTCTTCATGGTTCCCTGGTCTACATAAGCCATTGTAGCAGCAAGATACCGCCCACTATATAGCTTCATTGGAAGGAAGGTCCACTATGTGAATTGATCACTGTGGTTTCATTTTTCCCTTTCTTCACCCAATTTGTCTCAACATATGCTATTCAGACACAACCAGGTCTTTTACTGATTTGTTGTTGTTTCTTGCACCTCCATCTAGACATGTATCTCTGTTCCCTTGAACTTCACTTCTTTCGAAACCCCTTCATATCCAAGCACACGCTAATATCCAGCTAGAGCAAGGAAACATATATTTTTCAACTCTTTAGAAAATGCAAGTGTGCAGTATGTTGGGGGAATAGCTGGGAATTTCAAACTTAGTCATGCTTACTCATGTACCTCAATAGAAAAAAACACTCCCTACTTACTAACCTTATGTGTAAAACTGAAAGCCTGGAAAAATTAATTGTTCTGTTGATTCCGCAGCACTGTGGAAAAGCTCTTTACATTTTTTAAATTAAATTAATCCCAGAGCAGTAACTAAACACATTATATGTTCAAAATATCAAAAATATTCCCTGTGCCTCATACATAGACTTCTAGATTGATTTATATATACATTAAATACTCAGCTTTGATATTACTAGCTAGCTGTACATTTTATGCATGCTCAATGTTTCCTTAATTTCTTCAAAATTTATATGAAATATTAATATGTGGTTTGGGAGAGTTTAGTTCATTAACTATAAATTAAGACTTGGCATTCATTATTTAGTAGTTAAATTCTGGCTTCCAGGTTTTGTGCTCTTTGCTGTTCTAATTATTCTTTTCCTAATGGAAGTAATTACACAGTGGTAAAACACAGGTCTAAAACTATCTCCCCAACATTTAAAAAGAAGCTTAATTATCTTTATTTAGAAGTCAGAAGGTGATCCCAATGTACAATGGCTGCTTAACCCTGTGGAGGTGCAAGGAAATGACACATTTTTAAAATTTTACATCTTTACTTGCCTAATTTTTAATTAGGGTGGATATTCAAGTTGACAATTGCAAAAATAATATATACCTGTAATATTAAGTTGACCTGAATGAAGTATGTAAATGTCCTGGTTTCAGCTGGGATAGAGTTAATTTTCTTCATAGTAGCTAGTATGGGGCTAGGTTTTGGATTTGTGCTGGAAACAGTTGTGATAATGTGGAGGTATTTCAGTTGTTGCTAAGTAGTTCTTACCCTAGTCAAGGACTTTTTCAGCTCCCCGTGCTCTGCAGGTGCACAAGAAACGGGGAGGGGACACAGCTGGGACAGCTGCCCCCAACTGACCAAGAGGATATTCCACACCATATGGCACCATGCTCAGTATATAAAGCTGGGGGAAGAAGAAGGAAGTGGGGGGGGAGGCATTCAGAGTGATGGTGGTTGCCTTCCCAAGTAACTGTTATGCTTGATGGAGCCCTGCTTTCCTGGGGATGGCTGAACACCTGCCTGCCCGTGGGAAGCAGTAAATGAATTCCTAGTTTTGCTTTGCTTGCATGTGAGGCTTTTGCTTTCCCTATTAAACTGTCTTTATCTCAACCCATGAGTTTTCTCACTTGTACCCTTCTGATTCTCTCCCCCTTCCCACTGCGGGGGGAGTGAGCGAGCGGCTGTGTGGGGCTTGATTGCTGACTGGGGCTAAACCATTAGAGTAAACAAGCTATTTCCTTAACTGTGGGCCAGTCTTGTTATTCTTGCTCACATTGTAACGTCAGGTATTTCAAGCATCGTTCTTCCAAAGCTTGTAGGAGTACTTATGGATGAAGATTCTGCTTAATGGATTGTGTAAATTATTGCAGCTCCAGTGAAGTCAAGAGAATCAAAGGGAACTACTGGTCAGAGTCCAGCTGAGAGCTATGAGGATGATCAGGGGACTGGAGCATCCCTCTTATGAGGAAAAGCTGAGAGACCTGGGTTTGTTCAGCTTGGAGAAGAGAAGACTGAGGGGGGATCTTATCAATGCCTATAAATAGCTAAAGGGTGGGTGTCAGGACGATGGGACTAGGCTCATTTCAGCGGTGCCCAACAACAGGACAAGGAGCAATGGGCACAAGTTGGAACACGTGAAGTTCCAGCTAAACATGAAGAAAAACTCCTTTCCTGTGCGGGTGCCAGAGCAGTGGCAGAGGCTGCCCTGGGAGGCCGTGGAGTTTCCTTCCCTGGAAACATTAAAAAGCCACCTGTGCCCCTGTTCTAGGTGTACCTGCTCAAGCAGGGAGGTTGGATGAGATGATCTCCAGAGATCCTTTCCACCACTACCATTCTGTGATTCTGGGAGTATATTGGCCTATCTAATAAAAATAAGATCCATTGAAAATGAACTGATTTTCTGGATGAAGGACCTGATCCTAGAGGAATTTGTTATTTTCTTTAAAAAGTTAGTTTAGATGTTTACAATGCAACATCTACATCTGAGCCAGCCATGTCAAACTATCCTCATACTCAAGGGAGAAACAAACAATTTTAGAGCATACTTCTTATTCTAAGATTGTTATCTACTTAGAGGCGTAAGGATTCACACCTTAAATTAGCAGTCGTTATCTGCTGGGGATATCGGAAGTGTCTAACTCAGGTATACATGCCTACATTGGGGAATCCTTATCCCCTTGTTTTGATGGATCTCATCCTAGGTCCTGAAATTTTTGCTGTAAAAAAGAAGAAACCAACCAAAATAATAAAGCAAATATATCAAAGGCTCGAGTGCAGCAAGCTACTTCTACAGTTCCTATTGTCTTTGCAATATTGTCAACAAGTAACAAATGTGGAAGTAGCAGAAACAAAAGTGAAATAGTGACCAGAGCACTTGTTGAAAAAGATATCTCAAACTTCCCCCCCCCCCGCCCCCCCCACTTATGCTATAGGACAAAAGTATGAGGGAAATGACCAAAATGTAATAGAAAATGTCTTAAACACTGATTTGGAAATTACCAAAAGATTTTGAAATACAAGGGGGTTTTTTCCCCCTCTTTTAACTAATGTCTGATCTGTACTTATCTTCTGTATCTGATCTGCCAGTCATTAAATTGTCATTGTTTCTCCTGAAGATTCCAGGCTTCAGAGTTCGGCTGGGAATTTAGTTACAAGACAAGGTAGAAGCAGAATGAGGTTGTTTGTCTCCTGCCTCTCTCACTACCTTGCCCATCCTCCCTGTATTAAAGAACACATTTTTCAAGTATAGGCTTTTTCCCATAAGGATTCTTCTTTAGATTTAATTTACTCTTCAAAATTCTCCTTCTCGTTCTTCATTCTGTGAACATATTGATAAAATATAAGGGAATGTGCTGATAGCAACACAAAAGGTGAGATTTATCATTCATGTTTTACTCTAGCACCTTCACTAACACAGAATTGTTGGTATGCTCTCAAAGATGAAAAAAGGGAAAAAATAAAATGACTGCCTTAAAGAGACGAGGGGAGGGAAGGAAAGGCTGATGGCAGCTGTTCTTCCAGACACTGACACAGGAGCTCAGAGAACAAGAACAGACGTTGCAGAATGTTCCTCGGGAAGCATCAGGCCATTTCATATAACCTAAATGTCTCCTTTATTTGATACTAATAACACTATGCTATGGTCTACTATATAATAAAAATCTTATCATCAGCAGCAGAGTTACTCATGCATGACTGACTAATTCCTCCAGTGGCAACATATAGAGTTTAAAATACCCTGTGGCACAAAAGGTTAGTTCTGCTGTCACTTCATCAGTGGAAAGAAGTGCATCTTGTCTTTCTTGGGTCAGTATGATCCTGCACCTGATTACTCATACAAATCATGAACTGCAGTTGTATTATTTTGTCAGTGATAAATAGTATAAAAGACTGCCCATTTTCAACAGGCTATTTGCTAACTCCGACTTCTTCACAAAAATAGCAGAAATATTAAACTCAGTCTTACATTTATAGAAGCGATATACTCCCACATGATTTAAAAGCTTGTTATTGAATTATTTGCTGTTTCACAAACCTCAAATGAAACACAGGTTTCCTACACAGGTGTACAGCACAGAGTCACCATCAGATCTATAATGCGCAAGAAAACAAAAAAGCTCTTCAGCTAGATGATTGTTAAGCTTTTTTAATACTTAAACTGCCTCATTTAAAATAATTATAAATTAGCAACATTTTATGATTTGAACGAGGATGATGGTAGTGATACGTTTTTCAGTTATCCCTTTATGACCATAGCAAATGGACTGTGTGATTCACATCTACAGCTATTAAGGTGCCTTTGTTATAACCTCAGGCCTTTATCTTATCCTAGATGGGCTTCATGAAATGATGGTTCCCACCTTTGGGATTTATTAAGCAGATATGTTGTCCTTCACATTTCTGACAAAGGTCAGCTTCAGAATGTTGCTGTTTCCTACAAGCAATTACCAGAAAATACAAGTGTTGGAAATGCTTGGTATCTTAAACCTCAGGATAATGGTGCTGGGACTTTCCAGCTCCAGAGCAGGCTGGATCTAAATTCTATACAGTTGACTCCAGAAATGTGTTGAGCTCCTGCCACCTCTTTTAATACAGCCAAAATGTTCTATTTTTAACAATGGTCTTAATTTAATCAGCATAGTAGGAATTTTGGCTATGATGAGGGAAAGGACTGTCATTATCTCGTTTATTTAAGTTGCTCCATTTTTCCAATGTGAATGAAGTTGCTGAGCAGAAAAATCCTCACAATTGTCATATCTTGTGGCTGTTTTGGGTCTAGTCAGAAATCTGTTGTATGCCACATCATTTGGAATATAAAGAATAAAGGGCAATGCACTCCAGTGACATAATAGCAACTTTAGAATGAATGAACTGCAACATATTGTGTGCCACCTTGTGACCTTGAGATCTGTGAATACCTGCATAAAGACATGAGGAAGTGAAGAGGAATAACAACACTGCTTCTAATAATGGAAAAAGAAAAATACTAGTCCTCCAAAGTACTGATACCCGAGTTGCATAGCTGTTAATAAATTCTGATGAATATTCTAGGCCTTGGGAACATTCAGAGATGCAAAAGCCTGGCTTATCTGAGTTACTGTGCTCAAGATACATGCACAGGGAAAGGAAGGAATCCTCCCCACTTCTGAACTATATTAAAACAAACAAATGAACCCCAAAGCCTCAATGATTTTCTAACCTATTTTTGAAATTATTTCTACCTGGAATTAGTTGTTGTGCCTAAAATGAAGTAGTAGTTGACAAATCCGTATATTTCTTTTAAGGCTAAGGAAAACTGCAGAATGCCTGAGCCACTTGCACACTCTTTTACAGCCCAGCCCTTCTGTAGCCTTTTTCACTCCAGATACAACAGCTCCAACAAACTTACCTGGAATAGATCTAAGTGTTGATCAGAAAGAGGAAAAACACCCAACAGACTTGGGAATATTATTCCTTATTCTATTATATTGCCCAATAGAGCTTTGGGAACTGCAGTGCACCCGTAACAGCCATTGAGCAAAGTACTAAATTCAAGTCTTGATATCACTTCTTACAAAGGCACTAACCTTGAATTGAAATCAGAAAATAAACTTAGTTTGCTTCTGAACTAAGAACAAATTTGATGCATCACTACGGACTTAGTACAGCTAGACTGATGCAAAACCGATGTGCAAGTGCTAAGAAAATGATAAGAATTATTTGAAAATATCGGTGCAATATGTGCCATATAGATAGGCAGGAGCTTGCTGCAGAATGCAGCACATGTAATTATATCTTTATGTTTCATGTAGAATTTGCTATGAGCACTTATCACACCTGAGTTCTCTCCTTCCACTAATGACAGTTGAAAACTTTAGTGCATTAAAAATGCGATGAGCATCAATTCCAAATTGCTTCTAGGGTGTGGTAAGAATCAATTAATATCTTCTGTTCTGACATAAATTCAAAGGCTACACTTGTCAAAAGCATATACTAGTGTAATTGTAGAATATGCAGTATGTATTGATGAGTATTCTAAGAGGAATATAGAGATAATTATATGCAACTGTACTTATAATGAAACAAAATCAATGTTATTTTCTACTGATCTTCACAGAGGCATAAAATAGATTCAATGCTAATAGTTCTGCTAATTGCACATATTCTTATGCATATTTATGAATATAAGATAACCACACTACTTCAGAATAAAGAAGCAGAGCTCTTAGTAGGACATTTACTAGCTAAAGCCATTAGAAAAATAAAAGTTAGTTTATAAAGAAAACAAGAAAAGAACACCACAGAAAGCTGTGCTGAAAAAAAATGGTCTCAATTTTAAGAACAGATTTTTGTAATACAAGTGTTTTCTTTTAATGGGTGTAAACCACATATTGTCCTATTTTATTTTGAATGTTTTGAAAAAGAAAGGCAATATGAAATATTTTAATTTAAATATCTTCAATTGCATGAACCCCGTGTTTCATGTAGCAGGCTGGTTTTTATAAACTGGAGAAATCCAATGCTATGCAAACATGATCTGAAAGATTTGAGAAATAATTAATATTTCCCAAATGTCAAGGATGACTAAAATTTTTATTGGAAAATTCCCTTAGAAACAGTTATTTTAATTTAAATATTTAATAATTTCTCCTTCTATTTCCTCTCCCTCCTTCCCATAGCTGTATTTTTGTCAGGTCATGGGGTTTCTTTTCTATTGCTTTCCTCACCTAACTTTATCTTCTTCCTACTCCTCACTACCTTTTCCTGCCCCAGGAAACATACTGAGCACAAGACTCCTACCTTTAGTGTTTCTTGCAGCTCTTGCCCTGGGACCTGCAGCTCCATTTCCTTTCCTGAGATGAAATGTCAGCCCATGCTCTCTTTTGCCACAAGGGATGAGAGGTGGGGCTGGTGTGTGCTGGTGGAGCAGCCTGCTGTCGCCCTCACCATGGGATGGGACTGGTGAGGGCAATCACAGAGTCACCTGGGAAGAGGCAGTAGCCAGCCACAGCTGCCCTGGTGTCCGTATCAAAAACAGCAGCCACCAAACCTGCAGCCCAAGCTCTCCAAATCTTGTACTTATGCAAAGTAGTAACTGTGGCCATGCATTACAGGGACAGCTCCCATGTCAGAACTGCTTCACATTGCAGTCATGTCCTGGAGCCAGGTAACAGCCCTTGCTGTATCATCTTGTATCTACAGCTGCCCATGGGGTTCCCATGTTTGTAGCTCTAAGCTTGCAGCTCTTGGACATGAGAAGATTTCATGATGTCACTCACAGCATCTCTAAAACAGTAAAAAGTGTCACCTTTAATTTTTGATATAAAATATTACTGCTATTATTGCTTCAAAGATAAATATGATTTCTTGAATTCTTCTGTGATAATTTATAAAGGTGAAGAGAACATCTCCAGGGTGAATATTACAGAAAGAAGTAGTAAAACTGGAAAACCCCTCCTGTAGATGTTGGGAAGACAAACATCTGAGACCTGATCCACGAGGCACTCTGCTTGTAACAGCCTCACTAGAAAAGCAGTAAAGGAAACCAGTTTTAGAATGAGCACACCTGTGAGCTGAAACAGCTAGAGTAAAAGAAAGTAGCCAGGTTGAGAGTGAGACACTGCGGAGGGGCTTGTTAGAAAGGAGCCAGAGCTCTTTACAGCCCTGGCTGAGACCTTGAGAATGGGACAATAAGGGTGAGTAATATTGCTTAAGAGCACAGCTTCTGTAAAGGGAAGCCATGACTCACAAATCTGTCTGAGTTCTTTGAAGGAGTGAACCAGCACTAGGATAGCATATCAGCAGTCAATATAGTACCCTGAATTAAATTAAATTTAAATTATGCCTTTTATATTTTGAAATATATTCTATCATGGATAAGAAGTGAGTTCTTTTTCTTAGATTAATTAGAGGTTGAAAGAAGAATAGAAAGTTCATTACAAACACTGAGCTGAATGAAAGAAAACCCAGCTGAATATTTATGTCACTGTAAATTACTGAGTGAAAACTAAAAATTGCCATAGTTTACTCATGACTGCCTCAATGTTTATAGAAAATGGATAGCTGTTGGCAGTGTCTGAAGAAGAAAATCAAAGCTGTGTGAAAAAGACAAGTGGCTTATCTTTGGCAGGGGAGAATGTACTTAGATCAATTAATGTAGACATTATATCATATAGCTACAAAGTGCCAATGTTTAGGAATAGTTTGAGTAGCCAAGATTTGGTCACTTGGAAAGTATTCTCAGAGATTTTACTTTTTGTGTCTACTGAGTTATCTAAGTCGTCTTTGCATAAATTATCTCTTGAATACTTTCAGTGAGTTAAATTTCACTGCTTTTATGATAATTCAGGAGTTCTTACACATTTGCTCTCTTGCAATGTGTATTCTTGGGATCATTCTTGACTCTATTTTGTATATTTTGTCATATATTTCCCTATTAACACTTAAATATGTTTGGAGAAAGACAACAAATGAATGAGCATCACAGCTGAAAGGAAGCAAGAAAAGAAGTGGGATGGACATATTTTGGTTAGAAGTAACTGCAGTTTTGCCTGGGAGGAATCTGGTAATGCATTCTCCTCCCTGAGAGCTCAACATATCTGTGTAAGTATTGCTGCTGCCTGTTGTAGCTGGACTCTCAAGGAATTTGAGGACTTAAAGCTTTATTCTGCTATTTGCTGAGAATTTCCTGATTTCTTTTTCCCTCCTTTTTTCTTCTATGCTGGTTTTCATTGCTTGAGATGAAAAGGTACAATCACTTTGTGGGATTGTTCTTTGGGCTTTGTTCTGTTTCAACAGTACAGCAACCATATTTCAAGAGCCATTGGCTTTGTATTCTTCTTCCCTGACTTTGGCAACCCTGCGCTACAACACATTTCCTTAATTACTTCCTTAATGCACACTGTTGCAAACAGCCTCACCTGTAGAATATATGGTTGATGTTGTCAGGCTTCGTTCTGACTGCACAGAAGAAAAATTTATATCTCATCCAATTTAGTATTGCCATGGATTGGAGTGCGCAAAGCAGACCTTTTAAGGTACTGGCAATTTTCAATGTGGTATTTCAGCAGATTTCCAGCATTAATAATTTATGTAGCTAAGTTTATAAACTGCAGTTTTATTGAGGAAATGTTAAATTAAGTCTTCATCACAAAAATTGGTGGCTTTACTTCTGCCTTTTTAAATGAAAAATTCTAAACCAATACTGCAGCTAAACAAAATTGTAATTTTATTAAATCTAGATTATGATTCAAAAATTCTGTTGAACTGCTATTCTTATTTAGATGTCAATCATCTGCATGTCTTTTAAGAAGTATACAAAATCCCAGACTGTGGAAATGAGGAAGAAAGGCTTATAAAGCTCCACCTTGCATACAGCTAGGGCAGTTATTTAACCTAGTAAAAGGTATAATCAAAGCTTGCAGAAATAGCCTAGTTTAGAAAATAGTCATGTAATGAAAGTTGCCCCATAATACCACTATCCAAACAGTTAAGGTACTGTGGTGGGTTGAGCATGGCTGGCTGCCAGATGCCCACCCAGCTGCTCTCTCACTCTTCTTCAACAGGCCAGGAGGAGAAAATAAGAAGAAAATACTCAGGTTGAGATAAAGACAAGGACGTCACTTACCTGTTATGGTCATGGGCAAAACAGACTTAACTTGGGGAAAATTAATTTAATTTATTGTCAACTAAAATAGAATTAGATAATGAGAAGGAAAGAAAAGTTAAAATATACCTTCCCCCACTCCCCTTTTTTTCCAAGGGTCAACTTCACTCATTCATCCCCAGTTCCTCTTCCTCTTCTCCCAACCTGAGCAGCACAGAGGAATGAGTAATAGGGATTGTGTTTAGTCCATAACAGCATCTCTCTGCTGCTCCTTCCTCCTCACACTTTCCCCCTGTTCCATCGTGGGTCATTCCCGCAGGCTGCAGTTCTTCAGGATAAACCTGCTCCTGTGTGGGCTCTCCACAGGCCACGTTCCTTCAGGCCACATCCACCTGCTCCAGCATATAGGAAAGTACAATATATTTTATAAGAAAAAAAATATATTTGGAAACATGTATTCATGCTCTTTTTCGTGTCACTGATATTCACAAGTAGTGTTTGGCCTCTAGGGACTGGGAAGAGTTTTCAACTCTTTGGAGTAACCAGATCTAACCTTTTTATAACCTCATTTTTCCATTCATAATTTTCTGGAAGATGAAGGATCTGTTTGGAATTATGTTGGGGAAAAAAATACATCTTTTCTTGATGCTAAGAGTAATTTTTGTAAAGATGAGTCTTATGACAGCTTTCTGTAACATTCCTTTGCTCATTTTTAAAATACATGTGGATATTTTACAGCTTTATTTTTTTTTCTTGGAGATACACAAGGAAGTAAACTACACAGAGGATTATCTCAGTTCAAGCTTTACAAACTTGGATCTCTCTAATGAAACTTTTCACCATGTACTACAACCATAAGCCACTTACAGAAGGAAATAGGAGTTTATATAGAACTGTAAAATCATGAGGCAAAATGACTACCTTAGAAGATCAAGAATCTGTTTAAGACTGGAAAAATAAACTGTATACCAAGAAAATTTTACTGCAGCTTTAGGAATATTTTTATTTTAATTTCATGTTGATTTCTTGAAACAGTAAATTTGAAATAGAACAAAAACACCAAACACCATCTCATCAAGGCAAGTCCCATTAACATTTCATTAGGACTACCTGGTGTAGCTAGTGCTCCTGATCATGTTGTGTGAAACAGCTGGGCCTTGTTATCTTTCTTTATTTCATTCTGTCTTTAACTATTCCTTTCTGCTTCCAGCTCTAACTATAACTCTAGTGAAACACAAGGAAGTACAAGCTAGAGGAAAACATGATGTTTACAAAGAAGATTGCCGAAGGCGAAGCATCTCAGCATTTCTGTTCAAATCTTTGCTGTTAAAACCTGTCTTCTCCAGCTGACCTGTTAGAACTCTTATGCACTAATTTTGTGGGCATTTGACTTTGTGCTTTTAAGCTTGTGTGTGTGTTGTGGGGGTTTTTTTTGTGTGGTTTTTTTTTTTATTATTATTTTTTTATTCCAGGGAGGTTAAACTTGTATGTTCTTTAGATTGGAACTTGTGCTGTTAAAAAAAAAAGATTGGAAAAAAGAAGATAATTAGCATTTTATGGCTCCTTTCTACTAAAGTCTATAGTTTTATGCTGTCTGGTTAATGCAGCTGAGTTAGCAGCACTGAATGGCATGTTTCATGCTCCACTAAACCTACTAGTGTCTAGTGTTTTAATAATATTTAGATTAATGAGATAAAACTTTTCAGTGGTCTGCTAATAAACACTGAAGCAAGAAAACAAGTCTTTCACAGTAAAATTTTGTTGATATAGGGATGCAGAGGCAGGAAGAGACTTTCAACCAGAAGAATGGCTTCTTCCTGCAGGGACATCGGGGGCAGGAGGGGAAGTCAACCAAACGCCCCCAAAACCCACATACAGTACCCTTAAGGAAGAAAAAGAGCAAAAATGGATTGTGATCACCAACCTAAGAAAAAGGAAGGAAAAAGCAAAAGAGCAGATAGGTACATCCCCCCCTGAACCAAACAAACCACCTTCCTAATAATACTCAGGAGAGGAAGGCCACTTTCCATTCATGTGATCAAGCCTCTGGAGTAAAAACCTGATGGAAAAACTTTCACCTGATGATATTTCATCAGTCTCCTCCTAATCCAGTGGGTAGGATAGTAAATGTATTATACAAATTGCATATGCGCAAGGAGTTCAAGATTAGGTTTTACAACCTGAAGGTACAGTAGTTAAAATAAAGCTGCTCTTGTTTCCATAGAAAGCCCATGAAAGAGTAAGAGAGAGTTCTCTAATGACAATCCAGCATTCAAAACACTTTTTCGCATGAAAGGCGAATGGATGCTTCCCCAATGGGGCAAACAAAATCCAGTTCTGTAGTCTATATATAGGTGAAATGTCCAATGCAGTAAACTTAGTTAACTGCCTGCTATATCAATCACATTTTAAAAGACCACTGAAAATCTTAAACAATTCAATTTTTGGAAGAATTGACAAGTTGGCAGGACTAATTCCATAGTAAAAATTTATTATTTTAGAAAGCAAAAATATGTTTAAAGGGCAGTTTTGCTTAGATGAGAACCTTGAGGCCGGTTCCCTTGCCTATGAAAACAGCATGCAATTCACATCAACAAAGTAAAATAAGAGAAGTCAGCAGTCAATTTGACTAACTAAAATAGGTCTCACATAGAAGCCCAAAAAACAACTGTTCTAGCTACTTAAGTAACAATTTCATATATGTATTACGGAGGCAGTTTTGGAAACAGAAGGAAAATCAGATTAACTCCTAACTTCCAAAACAAAAATACACTGTCAGTATTATTTTGGATTTCTGATGTATCCAGCTAATAATGAAAGCCCTTATTTATTTACTACTTAAGTTCTCAATTTCTGTTTGAGAATAATTCTTGTTTTCCTATGTCCGATTTAAGAAGACTTAATGTTTAGCCTGGGTCTCCCAGCTAAAATCCAGTCACTACACACCCCAATAATCCAAATAATTTTTTGAGGGTGGAAGATAATTTTCACTTTTGCAGCTAAAAATGTTTTGGAGCAACAATGCCTGATGCTAAGTAGTTGCTGTATTCCGTTCTAGAAATGGTTGGTTTCACATGTAATTTAAGTGATTCCTGTACATGCATCACTCACAATTATGTAAAATGCTTTGAGGATACGTAAGAATATTCAGCCAGTGACTGAATAAGCAGCTAGTGTCCTTTATTTCTTTACTGAATCTGAACATTAAAAGTTTGAGCAACTTCAGGATTTTGGTCCAGTTTTAGTAGCAGCTCTCTTAAGATCTCAGTCAACCCCCCCAGCTGTGGTATGGAGCTGGGGCCCTACTGTATCCGAAGTTATTACAAACCCGACTCAGTTCAGAAAGATCCTATATTCCATTAGCAACTAGTCAAGGAATGCAAGTCCACCGTCTCTTCCCCCAAAGTTTTGAATATTTGCTTTTAACACTGATATTGCACGCCAGTTTTCAGTTGGCACGGTTGTATTCGGTTTGTATCTATTTGTGCTGAGTTAAATAATTTGGCTTTTTTGCCTTTTAAAATGAGCAATTAAAAGATAAATGCTATAAGACTCATAAAGTACTTATAATGTTTTTAAAGTTTGGTCTTAACTTGGGCATTAATTTTACTTCAGCATTTGAGATGCTGGCTTTGTTATCGGAGTTCAGTGAAAGGAAGGACAATAGTTACACTTTTAAAGTGCAATTGAAGTGAATAACAGCACCTAAGCTGTTTCTAAAATGATTTTACTTATGCAATTTTGATTGTTGTGGGTGATTAGTACTGATCTTTTTAGCACAAAAATTACTTATCTTGGGAGGTTTGAAAATCATACTGTTTAACTGACAGTACATAAAGAAATAGACAGCAGGAGAAAAGTGGATTATGACAGCCTCTTAGGCTGTAGGGTACAGGGTAAAACAAGGAATTGAAAATCAGAAAAAAAAAAAAAGCACCAAAACAAAACAAAATAAAGCACAAACAGCTGAGTGGAAAAAATGCCAGAGGGAACAGAAACTGCTGCAAGCAAGATTTACTATAATCATTCACGGAAGGTTTACAAAAGGATATTACAGCTACCTGGGAGACCAGAGCCCAGGGCCTTTTTGGCACACAATCTGGAGAGAAACTGTAATGCAGTAATTCACTGTTTTGGAATTCAATCATAATTGAACTGTTTGGAAGGCAGAAGGCAGCAAAAATGGTAAAAAAATGAAAGTCAACTGATTTTCTTTAAGTAAATAATATTGATGCAATGACACTGTCAGAGAGTGTCAAAAACAGTCTTCCACAGACAGTGTGAGGACTGTCATATCCACCTGAAAAAGTTAATATCCTGCAGACTGGAGGTGAGCAGTCTTTATGTTAGTTTAATCCTGGAGACTTGCACTGGTTGAAAAAAGCAAACATTGACATCAGGAACAATTCCTGTCGCAGCAAGGAGATCCCACTCTGTGGGCTCTGACAATAAAACACTTTTGTGTAGATAAATCTCCTGTATTTTAATGACTCTTCACAACTGCAGGGCAGTAACGCAATACATATCTTCATTGTTTTGATAGTAGGAAATGTATTTTTTCTCATCTGTTAAGAGCAGTTTCACCATGACTCTTACTAATGGCTGCTGGTGTGTCTTGTCAATTTTGTGACTTTGCTCATGAAATTTTTCCGTGTTTGCATCTTGTCCCCTTTTCTATATTTTTTTTTTAATTGGAAGAAACTGGGGAAATAAGCTTTAATGGCAACATGTACTTTTTATACTGGCTTTAGTTTTGAAAAACTGTATGACGAGGGAAAGTAGAAGTACTAGCCACTCTGTCACCTGAAATGATTTTATTTAAAAGGGGTTGCAACTGCTGATGTGGCAGGTCTGTAATTGCAAGCACCTAAGAGCTAGGGTACAAGGTCTCCTCTGTAGAGCTATGGCTTCATAACCTGCTTAAGCTATGAAACTGGGCAGATAAGAAAAGGGGGGGGACACCTGCCTGTCTTCTCCTTCCCTGCCTAGGAGGCATTCATTCCAGCCTCACCAATGTGACAGTATTAATTATGCAGTGAATTAGATCACCTTGCCAACCTGACAATGTATTTGCTCTCTTTTGCTGTAGTTGTCTACCAGATCAGTTCCTTGAACCAGTTTACCTCACAGCCACCTTAGATGCGAGGGATGGGGAAGGGAACATTCCTTTCACCAGAGCAAAGGAGTGGGTGGTGGCCTGGGCTAAAACCATCTTACACTGTCCTGGGGCCACAGCTGATGTAGAGGGGGTGTGCATCTGCATGACCTTGGCTACAGTATGTGAATGAGGAATGCATTATGGGTTGTCTCCAATGGTGAGAACTGGAACTGTGAAGCTTCCTAAACCACCTGTTAAATTTGTGTACAAGAGCACTCGATTCCTGGTCCTTCAGCTCTCTTTGCTTCTTGGTTTCTCCCTCTGTAAGATGAGAAGGACAATCTTCTCCTTTTCCTGTGCTTTGTATGGCTTCTATATTTCTATAGCCAGGTTTTCAGGTGATGTGCTGTCCTTCTGCATGTCTGTGTGCAGTGCCTGGTACAACAGCATTGTGACCTCAGGGGAGGAGGGGAGAGGAAGGAGATGAGGATATCTCTCACTATTACAGTGACACAAATAAAAAATAGCAATGTGTTTATTGGGATTGAAATCTGTAACCCTGGCCAACTGTATCTGTAATTCATTCTGCTTTCTAGTGGCTCTCTATAAATTGGGTGTGGATCCTGGCTGCTGTGGTCAATTAACTCTTTCATTTTATTGAGTAGTTCTAAAAATAATTATATAAAAACTATGTAAATCATCACAAATGTGTTATAATTATCTTTACAATTATTCTGTATCTCAGTGGGTATGGGGGGGGGGGGGAAATGAAACCTGTTCCTAGAGCATTTCTGGTTGCTAAGAAACAGTTACTTCAGTCATAGAAATTGTCTCTCACACCAGATACATTATTCTGGCAAATTGGACTTTCAGATTGAGTACCAAGGGAAAGGGGAACAATCAGAAATAGAGACAATTGCTATTACAGAGCTGCATGGGGTCTAGTATTTGTGTGTCAAGGGTTCTGGTTTTATATCTGCCTCTGTTTCTATTTTCATTAACTCTTTTTTCTCCTTCTTCTTTCATTCCCTGCCTGCCCCCCCCCCAAAAAAAAAAAAACAAAAACACCCAACAACCCCAAAAAACCAAAAACCCACCCAAAAAACATTTGGTAATGCAGCATACTATAACATCTGGTTTCTTCTTGGTGGGGGAGGGATGGTAAATATGAAGGTCACCAGTCCTTACTTCCCTCATCTTTTCAAAAAATAAAACCTGTGTTATGGGATTTAAGACAGGTTTCAGGAAAAGCATGTGGGGCAAGGGGCTCTGCTTTTTACAATATGTGGAGCAGATGGGGAAGGTAATAAAGTCCATTCTGCATCTGTTGCTCTGGTAGGTGATTGAAATTCTTTCTCCTTGCCAAGCCAGTGCTGT